>NC_138299.1:142076063-142483563 GCF_965601325.2 Salmo salar
TAGAGTATACAAAACATGAAGATCATGACATAGACTGACCAGGTGAATCCAGTTGAAAGCTATGATCCCTAATTGTTGTCACTTGTTAACTCCTTAACTCCACTTCAATCAGTGTAGATGAAAGGGAGGAGGCAGATAAAAGAAGGATTTTTAGGCCTTGAGACAATTGAGACATGGATTGTGTATGTGTCCCATTCAGAGGGTGAATGGGCAAGACAAAATATTGAAGTGCCTTTGAAAGGGTTATCGTAGTAAGTGCCAGGTTTATGTCAAGAACTGCATCGTTGCTGGGTGTTTCACACTCAACAGTTTCCTGTGTGTATCAAGAACGGTCCAGCACCCAAAGAACATTGAGCCAACTTGACACAACTCTGGGAAGCATTGGATTCAACATGGACCAGCATAACTGTGAAGCGTTTTTGACACCTTGTAGAGTTCATGCCCTGACAAATTAAGGCTGTTCTGAGGGCAAAAGGGGGGGGGGGGGGGTAATGTTCAGTAGCAGTGTGTTGTTCCTACACCAATGTCAACTTGTCTTCCCATGATGTGTCCATGCCCCTACATTGTCAACGCATAATTATGTTGTTTCTCTCCTACCTCTTGCAAACTTCTCTACCCTTTCAGATTGACGCCGGTCTACAGCAGCACAGGGAGAGGGAGAACAACACATTTCCCTTTCGCCAGACGCTGATAGCAGACAGGAATAGGAGAGAAGGATTTACTAGTTTGCCAGGAACACGTGTTTGTGCAAGTTTCTCAGACAGTCGTCTCCCTAGAGCTAGGAGAATACTGCTACAGACCTGTCCTCTCCCTAGAGCTAGGAGGATACTGCTGCAGACCTGTCCTCTCCCTAGAGCTAGGAGGATACTGCTACAGACCTGTCCTCTCCCTAGAGCTAGGAGGATATGGCTACAGACCTGTCCACTCCCTAGAGCTAGGAGGATACTGCTACAGACCTGTCCTCTCCCTAGAGCTAGTAGGATACTGCTACAGACCTGTCCTCTCCCTAGAGCTAGGAGGATACTGCTACAGACCTGTCCTCTCCCCAGAGCTAGGAGGATACTGCTACAGACCTGTCCTCTCCCTAGAGCTAGGAGGATACTGCTACAGACCTGTCCTCTACCCAGAGCTAGGAGGATACTGCTACAGACCTGTCCTCTCCCTAGAGCTAGGAGGATACTGCTACAGACCTGTCCTCTCCCCAGACCTAGGAGGATACTGCTACAGACCTGTCCTCTCCCCAGAGCTAGGAGGATACTGCTACAGACCTGTCCTCTCCCCAGAGCTAGGAGGATACTGCTACAGACCTGTCCTCTCCCCAGAGCTAGGAAGATACTGCTACAGAGACACCAAGGCGAGGGAGAAGACCATGGCAATGCTCTGCATTTAGGATAGAAAGACACAAAGAAAGAAAGAAACCAGGGAAAGTAGAAAAAGGGAGAAAGAATGAGAATAGGGAAAATAGATTAAGAAAGCAGTAGAGAGAACGAGGGAGATTAAAAAACAGAGTGGAGTGTCCTAGGTTGGAAAGAGGGAGGTGAAAAAACAGAGAGTGAAGAGGGTTCTAGGTTGGAAAGAGGGAGATGAAAAACAGAGAGTGAAGAGGGTTCTACGTTGGAAAGAGGGAGGTGAAAAAACACAGAGTGAAGAGGGTTTTAGGTTGGAAAGAGGGAGGTGAAAAAACAGAGTGAAGAGGGTTCTAGGTTGGAAAGAGGGAGATGAAAAAACAGAGTGAAGAGGGTTCTAGGTTGGAAAGAGGGAGATGAAAAAACAGAGAGTGAAGAGTGTTCTGGGTTGGAAAGAGGGAGAAGAAGGCATAGAGATAAGAAAGTGTGTAGAGTGTGAAGAGGTCTTGAGAAAGAGGTAGAGAGGAGTAGCAAAAGAGAAGGGAAGAGAAGGGTGTAGAGAGAAGAAAGTGTGTGGACAGAGAGAGAGTGGAAGAGAGAGAGAGGACAGGACAGGACAGAATTGGAAAGCGAAGGGGAGGTGTAGAGAGAGATAGACTGGGATAAGAGGGGGAGCAGAGAGCTAGGTGTGTGTGGGGGGGGGGCTGAGTGTGAGAGGGGTTAATAGCACAGTGGAGGCTCAGGGCTGATAGAAATGCAGAGCGCGTCCCACAGCCTGCTGCTCAGTGATGGGCTGGAGGTGAGATCTGGCGCCTGCTATAAAAGAGCTCATTGAAAATAATTCAGAGTGACGGCTGTGCAGGAAGGGAAACAGGGGAGGAGAGGGGGAGGTGGAGAGAAAGGGGGAGTGAAGAGAGAGGGAATAGAGAAGGCATGGAGAGAGAGAGGGAGAAGTAGAGGGATGGATCAGAGTAGGTGAGGAGAGAGAGAGGAAAGAAGAGTCAGAATGGGTAAGAAAGCTTAAACAGTGAGGGAAGGGGAGACCTGTGGGAGGTTTCTTGAAGGTATTTTTTGAAGGGGGTGTTGAAAAGAAAGAACAAGAGTAAGTTAGACTATATCAAGATCCCTTATTATATTCAGAGAAGAGACAGAAACAGTCATTCTGACACCAGCGCTATTTTTGTGCCAATGATTTATGACTCTGTTTGATTATTGGAAGGCTAACACACTGACTTCCAGGCTGTACGTGTCCTATCCAAACACTAATCCAAAACATCTTGGCTACCTTGCCTCATGAGTTGAAAACATTTTCCAGTTGGAGCGTACACAAACACAAGCTCCAATCCCCTGGTTGACACCCTAGCGTGTCTCTTTGGCTGTTTAGCTAGGGCTGTATGTCGGCACACAGAGATGAGAGCTGGGGGCTGAGGCCAATTTGTGAGGTCAGAGTTCACAGTGTAGTGGCGTCACTGGGCTGGACGTGTCACCACACAGCCAAATGTGCCTGGCCCTGACACTTTAAAGAGATGGAGGGATAGAGAGAGGGGTGGATGGAGGGAGGACTGGTGGACGGATGGGGAGATTAGGGGAGGAGTGGGGGAAAGGAAGAGTGGTGGATGGAGTGATGGATGAAGGAGTGATAGTGGAATGGAGGGGAGGGTGGGGGAGGGGGGAAAGGAAGAGTGGTGGATGGAGTGATGGATGAAGGAGTGATAGTGGAATGGAGGGGAGGGTGGAGAGGCGAACCTCTCGGCCTTACTATAATAATGTGGACCCCTCCTGACCTCTATTAAACCTGTGTAAAGCTCATCTCAGACACAGGACATATTTTATGGTAACGCCAGCACGTTAAGCACACAGGGAACCCAGGGAGAGGCATGCAGGTGTTAATGGGGCTTGGTGCTCACCAGCAGGGGGTGGAGGGAGGAGATGGACGGGTGTAGGGGGGATAGGGATGGATGGAGGGGTGATATTGGGTGGTGGGAATATGGGATGACGGTGTGTTGGTGCAGGGAAGGACCCCACTGGGAGTTGGACCCCTGTACCAACTTTAGACACCCTCCTCCTATCTGAACAGCTGCTTCTAAACAGCCATCACTAACACAGAGAGGCTGCTGCCTACATACAGACTGGAAATCAATGGATCACTAGTCACTTTAATAATTCCATTTTAATAATGTTTACATATCTTGCATTACTAATCTCATATGTATACACTGTATGTTATACTATCTGTTGCATCTTGCCTATGTCGCTCTGTCATTGCTCATCCATATATTTATATGTATATATTCTTATTCCATTCGTTACTTTGTGTGTATTAGGTAGTTGTTGTGGAATTGTTAGATTACATGTTAGATATTTCTGCACTGTCAGAACTAGAAGCACAAGCATTTTGCTACACTCACAATACCATCTGCCGACCATGTGTATGTGACCAATACGATTTGATTTGATTTGAACCTTATATCTGGATGATACATACTACGTACAGCGCCTTCAGAAAGTTTTAAGACCTTTTGACTTTTTCCACATTTTGTTACATTATAGCCTTATTCTAGAATGGATAAAAAAATACATAAATCCTCATTAATTTACACACAATACCCCATAATGACAAAGCAAAAACAGGTTTTTAGACAATTTTGCACATTTATTAAGATTACAGAAATACATTATTTACACAAGTACTCAGCCCCTTTGCTATGACACTCGAAATTGAGCTCAGGTGCACCCTGTTTCCATTGATCATCCTTGAGATGTTTCTACAACTTGATTGGAGTCCACCTGTGGTAAATTAAATTGATTGGACATGATTTGGAAAGGCACAGAACTGTCTATATAAGGTCCCACAGTTGACAGTGCATGTCAGAGCGAAAAAACCAAGCCATGAGGTTGAAAGAATTGTCCGTAGAGCTCCGAGACAGGATTATGTCGAGGCACAGATCTGGGGAAGTGTACCAAAAAAATTATTCAGTATTGAAGGTCCCCAAGAACACAGTGAAGCATGGTGGTGTCAGCATCATGCTGTGGGGATGTTTTCAGCGGCAGGGACTGGGAGACTAGTCGGGATCGAGGAAAAGATGAACGGAGCAAACAAAGTATAGAAAGATCCTTGATGAAAACCTGTTCCAGAGCTCTCAGGACCTCAGACTGCGGGCGAAGGTTCACCTTCCAACAGGACAATGACCCTGAGCACACAGCCAAGACAACGCAGTAGTGGCTTCAGGACAAGTCTCTGAATGTCCTTGAGTGGCCCAGCCAAAGCCCGGACTTGAACCAGATCGAACATCTCTGGAGAGACCTGAAAATAGCTGTGCAGCAACGCTCCCCATCCAACCTGACTGAGCTTGAGAGAATCTGCAGAGAAAAATGGGAGAAACTCCCCAAATACAGGTGTGCCAAGTTTGTAGCGTCATACCCAAGAAGACTCAATGCTGTATTAGCTGCCAAAAGTGCTTCAACAAAGTACTGAGTAAAGGGTCTGAATACTTATGTAAATGTGATATTTACCTTTTTTTATTTTATAAACTATATTTGCAAAAACTCTGAAAAAGTTTTTTGCTTTATCATTATGGGGTATTGTGTGTAGATTGATGAGGAGAAAAAAAAGATTTAGTCAATTTTAGAATAAGGCTGTAACGTAACAAAATGTGGAAAAAGTCAAAGGGTCTGAATACTCTCGGAAGGCATTGTAGGTAGCCTATACTGTGTGTGATTAATTAATGTGTTCATAGAAAATGTGAGTATCTGCGCTCGAAAGTGAGTAGGCCTATGGGCCATTTAATAGTCAATATCAGAAGCCGAAAAGCAATGGAGGGGGTTGGAAGCACTACCCCATACCCCCATAGAGACAGTTCAGTTCGTTCAGCCGCCCTGGCTCATGGTGCTGGCCCCAGACTTCAGAACACTATGTCTATGATGAGATATTGAGCTGGCGCTGCACATCGCACACTGATTTATATTAAACACCATCTCAGAGCTTCCAGGAGGAACCCGGGCCTTGTATTTCACTGGCACACAGCCTTTTAGCTCCATCGACGGAGGGGGTGGGTGGGAAGGGGATAGAAAGTTTTTGAAGTTTAGAGGCAACTTTTAAGCCAGCGAAAATCAAATTCATTCCAGAATCAACCTGACAAATCAAATCAAACAGACGTCCCTGTGAATACACTAAACAACAGAAAAACACAATAATTTGGAGAAGAAGACGGTTTCTAAACGCTCCCCCCATCATCTCAAACTGGAATCAAATCACGGCAGCGGCTGCCTCTCAATAGCTGATCAATTTAGCGTGGCTGGGAACGTTGCGGTAAACATCGACGGAGTCATTTTCTGGCATATTAATGTTTACATCCAATCAGCAGGATGTGGGGGTGGCCTAATTAACTCAATCAGCTGGTGGAATGCAGCGTGAATGAGAACCCCACCTAGAGACCACACAACATTGATCACTCCAGCCCCCTCTCCACTCAATTGTTTTTTGACAGCACTTCAGAGCTGCTGAATTACCGCACAGGCTACATATGGTGATTAAAAAAGTAGTGGAGTTTTTGTTTCTTTCTTTGCCGTATTCTTCACATTAAGAAGAAACACCGGGCAATAAAAATGCTCGTAAGGTGAGGGGTTTAAATTGTAATAGTTACATGATATGCTTGATCATTTCAGTTCAGCCGACTGTTGTAATTTCATTCTCCGAGCTAGAGCAAGAAATGATCAAACTGGTAAAAATGTTCTTCGTTTTAGAGAAATAATGTATTTTTCCACGGCATGCAATGTATCAAGAAATTGATTGGTAATGGAACATGAGGGAATGCAAACAATTTCTAGTCAATCAGTGAATTAGCAAAATAATGTTTTTACTCTGAGCAGCTCACCTCCCATTTTCTCTCCAACCAGACTCGTTCTGGTGTGGAGGGTTGGAGATTGCTGTATAGAAAAAACACAGTCCCAACCACAACAAAATAAAAAATAACATACTGGTGTCATCTTCCCTGGTCATCTTCCCTGGTGTCATCTTCCCTGGTCCCAAACACACCCCACGACTATCTCTACCCTACATCACCCTGGTGTCATCTTCCCTGGTCCCAAACACACCCCACGACTATCTCTACCCTACATCACCCTGGTGTCATCTTCCCTGGTCCCAAACACACCCCACGACTATCTCTACCCTACATCACCCTGGTGTCATCTTCCCTGGTCCCAAACACACCCCACGACTATCTCTACCCTACATCACCCTGGTGTCATCTTCCCTGGTTCCAAACACACCCCACGACTATCTCTACCCTACATCACCCTGGTGTTATCTTCCCTGGTCCCAAACACACCCCATGACTATCTCTACCCTACATCACCCTGGTGTCATCTTCCCTGGTCCCAAACACACCCCACGACTATCTCTACCCTACATCACCCTGGTGTCATCTTCCCTGGTCCCAAACACACCCCACGACTATCTCTACCCTACATCACCCTGGTGTCATCTTCCCTGGTACCAAACACACCCCACGACTATCTCTACCCTACATCACCCTGGTGTCATCTTCCCTGGTCCCAAACACACCCCACCTCTCTCTCTACCCTACATCACGCTGGTGTTATCTTCCCTGGTACCAAACACACCCCACGACTATCTCTACCATACATCACCCTGGTGTCATCTTCCCTGGTCCCAAACACACCCCACGACTATCTCTACCCTACATCACCCTGGTGTTATCTTCCCTGGTACCAAACACACACCACCGCTCTCTCTTCCCATCTCTCTCTCTCTCGCCATCTCCCTCAATCCCCCTCTCTCTCTCTCGCTCCCTCTCCCTCACTCTCTTTTTCAAACTAGCCTTGCTTCCTTACCTCCCTCCCCATCTATGAAAAAGCAGCAAATAAAAAGTTACATTAACCCTACACTGACCTTTCCCATGTAATACAGTGCAGCCTGATGGGCTGGACCGGGAGCTTCATTGAAAAGCTGTCGCTCTGCGCCACCCCAAGCACTGCCTGGGGAACATTTACCAGATAATTAATATATTAAATGCATGAAAAACAGTTACACAGGGGCCCCTTCGTCAGCTCTTCCACGGCACAGGGGGAAGAGGGATACAGCCTGTGAACCATCAATATACAAGCATCCCCCTTCAATGGGCCATCATAAAAACTGCTCATAATTTTATGGCTTCATTCAGGCCCCCCGCTGTAAAGGAAGGCCATATTTGTGGAATAGACACCGGCTGGAATGCGCTTTTAACCCATCAGCATTCAGGATTAGACCCACCCTTTGTATATTTCCTCGTAATTCACCAGCTTTTTTATGATTTGGAGGTTTTAAGCCGCCGCCCGCCGCAATTATAGAGGTGCTCCTGGCCCTGGCGTGAAGGACGTGCAGGGGTCAGCGGTGGCGAGCTGCGAGCACCGTGACTGAGCGGGACAGAGGGCTCAAAACAGGCTAAAAATACACACAGACACCGCCTGCTTCGCCACACCGCCTCACACTCAAACTCACTGCCACAATCGCCCCCCCCCCCCCCCCCCATCCACCATCTCTGTTTCCACACACACATACAGTACAATGGCATATGTTTATAACCACTAGACCCCTACCATACATTGTGCTCTTGATTCGATCCAGAGAAACATAAGTGAAAAGAAAGGTTGTTGTTGACTAAATGAAATGACTCTTAGGAAATATAAAGGATTTCCTTATGTAGGAAAAGGGACTGGGAGTGAGATTTCCTAGCATGTTGTTTACCAGTCTATCAGCACAGATGGTAAAGGATGTTAAAAGAGGGGAAAGTACTGGAAATACACAGTAGATTTGCTCTAATTCATCAGACATTCCTCCCATGCTCTTCAGATTGACACAATTCGGATTCAGCAGCTGGATTCTCTTTGTCTGAGGTAAACATTGCATTTGGATTTGGAAATGAGAAATAATTTATTATGAATGTTGAAATAACCGGCTGCTCTCTTTCTACCTGACTCTGTTTCCCCCTATATAGTCCATAATTAAACTGCTGCCTGCAATTTTCATGGAACATTAACTTGAACCACGTGACGATTTTGATCGTCACAAACACACAGACACGCATACACTGACTGACATTTGCACGTGAACACAGGCAAATACAGAGGCATGTGCATGCTCACACGCCACAGAGATGTACAAACATACAGACACACACTGCTCTGCTCACACGCCACAGAGATGTACAAACATACAGACACACTGCTCTGCTCACACGCCACAGAGATGTACAAACATACAGACGCACACTGCTCTGCTCACACGCCACAGAGATGTACAAACATACAGACACACACTGCTCTGCTCACACTCTCACAGCTAGTTTGCACACACTCAATCACAAAATCCACACAGACACACCCACCTTCATACCAAAACATATTTATACTTAAACACAGAAATGCATGAAACAGGAAAACATCTACAACCCACTTAAAGATACAAACAGACACCTGCTCATGCAAAACAAAGCCACACAAAAAACACTGCACATAAAAAAATGAAATATGGCTTGCATTGCCACAGATACACAATGGTACATTACTGTATGTTGTTTATTCAAGATATCACATAAATATACAGAATCAATACAAACACAGGACATCCTGTTGTATGCAATAAATTGAGATACAGAATCCCAGTAATTGCTGCAGACTGCTAAAATGAGCCCAAACACTCTCATCTCATCCTCCCTTTCCTTGGCTTTGGAATCAGCTAAACTGCATTTCACACAATGCCCTCCCACATACGTAATCGTGTCTGTGTGCCTATCCGTTACCAAGAAATATCCCCCGAGACCAAGCCCATATTAATAGTCCTATTCATTAAATATTACTCTTGTGGTGGTGGGGGTGTAGCATAATACTGTCCTGAAGACAAACTGAGATCCAGGAGTAAGCCAAATACATTTTCTGGAGCAAACGCCCCGATTCCACCAAATTACATTCTGTACCGTTAGCATTTTATAATGTGACACAAATGGCTCTCCGGTACAATTTAAAATCCAAATAGTGAACGGGGGAGTTCTGACAACGCCTCGATCACAGCTTTATTCTATGCTAGCAGAAAACAAACTAAACAGATCACTGGGACTAGGTCAGGTTAACACTGCAACATAAGTCAGTGCTCAGTGGTAAGCTCTAGTCTATGGCATGCTACAAAGGGTGATGTAGGGTTAAGATTGTACTAAGGTATTGTTAGGGCTAACAGTTAAAGTGATATTCTAGGAGAGAAAACGTGATATACTTTTGTCTTTTACAGCATGAACAGATATAAACAACCACGTTCAGTTCTTCAAGGCTTCCACAGTGACTGAGGCAGTAGAATTGGTCTAGCTTCCACAGTGACTGAGGCAGTAGAATTGGTCTAGCTTCCACAGTGACTGAGGCAGTAGAATTGGTCTAGCTTCCACAGTGACTGAGGCAGTAGAATTGGTCTAGCTTCCACAGTGACTGAGGCAGTAGAATTGGTCTAGCTTCCACAGTGACTGAGGCAGTAGAATTGGTCTAGCTTCCACAGTGACTGAGGCAGAAGAATTGGTATAGCTTCCACAGTGACTGAGGCAGTAGAATTGGTCTAGCTTCCACAGTGACTGAGGCAGTAGAATTGGTCTAGCTTCCACAGTGACTGAGGCAGTATAATTGGTCTAGCTTCCACAGTGACTGAGGCAGTAGAATTGGTCTAGCTTAGACTGTGACTGAGGCAGTAGAATTGGTCTAGCTTCCACTGTGACTCAGGCAGTAGCATTAGTATTAGTATTTATTAGGATCCCCAATTAGCTGCTGCAGAGGCAGCGGTTGCTCTTCCTGGGGTCCAAACAGGAAAAGCCAAACAAATAAAATACCCAATATATTGTACATAAATATACATACATAGCACTACATTTACATTACAATTTAGCCATTTAGCAGACAGAACATAATACAACGCAAAATACAATCACTCCCCGTCGTGCCATAAGGTGTTCTTTTATCTGTTTTTTGAATCTGTTTTTATTGCTAGTTTGAGTTATCTTGGGTGACAGAGAGTTCCACGAAATCATGGCTCTATTTAATACTGTGCGTTTCCCAGACTCTGTTCTGGACCTGGGGACTGTGAAGAGACCTCTGATTAAATGTCTTGTGTTGTAACATTGAGTGTCCGAACTGTGTGTCAACTGCTTGAATAGACAGTTCAGTACCTTCAACACACCAATACCTCGCACAAAGACCAAAAAGTGACTAAGATGGTGCTGTAGAGGATGGCTGCCGTTTCATGGCTCTTAACTAACCGTGCTATTTTGTTTGTTTTTAAAAAAAAAATTGTAACTTATTTTGTACATAACATGGCTGCTACTGAAAAGAGCTTCTGGAAATCAGAACAGAAATTATTCACCTTGAACTGGACGAAGAATTTCTCTTTAATGAGTCGGACGAGAGGGATTTACTCCAGACACCCGAATAGGCCCTCAACATCATCATTCGCAGAGACAGAAAATATATCGCGAAAAGAGATCGGGGTCCTTTGTGAGGATCTACCAATGTACTACTGGCCAACATACAATCGCTGGAAAATAAATTGGACAAGCTAAAAGCACGTATATCCCAGCAACAGGACATTAAAAACTGTAATATCTTATGTTTCACCGAGTCGCGGCTGAATGGCGACATGAATAACATACAGCAGGCGGGTTACAAACTGCATTGGCAGGATAAAACAGCAGCCTCTGGTAAGACAAGGGGTGGCGGCCTATGTATATTTGTACACATTTGCTGGTGCACGATATCTAAGGAGGTCTCAAGGTTTTGCTCGCCTGAGGTAGAGTATCTCAAGATAAGCTGTTGACCACATTATCTAGCTAGAGAGTTTTCATCTGTATTTTTCATAGCCGTCTACATATCACCACAGGCCGATTCTGGCACTAAGACCGCACTTAATGAACTGTATACCGCCATAAGCAAACAGAAAAACGCTCATCCAGAGGCGGCGTTCCTAGTGGCTGGGTACTTTAACGCAGGGAAACTTAAATCCGTTTTACCTAATTTCAATCAGCATGTTAAATGTGCAACCAGAGGGAAAAAACTCCAGACCACCTTTACTCCACACACAGAGACACGTAAAAAGCTCTCCCTCGCCCTCCATTTGGCAAATCTGACCATAATTCTATCCTCCTGATTCCTGCTTACAAGCAAAAATTAAAGCAGAAAGCACCAGTGACTCGGTAAATAAAGAATTGGTTAGATGAAGCAAATGCTAAGCTACAGGACTGTGTTGCTAGCACAGACTGGAATATGTTCCGGGATTCTTTTGATGGCATTGAGGAGTACACAACATCAGTCACTGGCTTCATCAATAAGTGAATCGATGACATTGTCCCCACAGTGTCTGTACATACATACCCCAAACAGAAGCCATGGATTACAGGCAATATCCCCACTGAGCTAAAGGGTAGAGCTGCTGCTTTCAAGGAGCGGGACTCTAACCTGGAAGCTTATAATAAATCCCGCTATGCCCTCCGGTGAACCATCAAACAGGCAAACCATCAATACAGGACTAAGATCGAATCATACTACACCAGCTCCGATGCTCGTCGGATGTGGCAGGGCTTGAAAACTATTACAGACCACAAAAGGAAGCACAGCCAAGAGCTGCCCAGTGACACGAGCCTACCAGATAAGCTAAATTACTTCTATGCTCACTTGGAGGCAAGTAACACTGAAACATGCATGAGAGCACTAGCTGTTCCGGACGACTGTGTGATCACGCTCTCTGCTGCCGATGTGAGTAAGACCTTTAAACAGGTCAACATTCACAAGGCCGCAGGGCCAACATCATTATCCCAGAAACCCTAGACCCACTCCAATTTGCCTACTGCCCCAACAGATCCACAGATGATGCAATCTCTATTGCAATCCACACTGTCCTTTCATACCTGGACAAAAGGAACAGCTATGTGAGAATCCTGTTCCTTGACTACAGCTCAGCGTTCAACACCATAGTGCCCTCAAAGCTCATCACTAAACTAAGGACCCTGGGACTAAACACCTCCCTCTGCAACTGGATCCTGGACTTCCTGATGGGCCGCCCCCCGGTGGTAAGGCCAGGTAACAACACATCCGTCACGTTGATCCTTAACACGGGGTCCCCTCAGGGCTGCGTGCTCAGTCCCCTCCTGTACTCCCTGTTCACTCATGACTGCATGGCCAGGCACTACTCCAACACCATCATTAAGTTTGCCGATGACACAACAGTGGTAGGCTTGATCACCAATGACGAGACAGCCTATAGGGAGGAGGTCAGAGACCTGGCCGTGTGGTGCCAGGACAACAAACTCTCCCTTAATGTGATCAAGACTAAAGAGATGATTGTGGACTACAGGAAAAGGAGGACCGAACATGCCCCCATTCTCATCAACAGGGCAGTAGTGGAGCAGGTTGAGAGCTTCAAGTTCCATCACCAACAAACTAACATGGTCCAAGCACACCAAGACAGTTGTGAAGAGGGCACAACAAAACCTATTACCCCCTCAGAAGACTGAAAAGATTTGGCATGGATCCTCAGATCCTCAAAAGGTTCTACAGCTGCACCATCGAGAGCATCCTGACTGGTTACGTCACTGCCTGGTATGGAAACTGCTTGGCCTCTGACCGCAAGGCACTACAAAGGGTAGTGTGTATGGCCCAGTACATCACTGGGGCCAAGCTTCCAGCCATCCAGGAACTCTATACCAGGCGGTGTCAGAGGAAGGCCAAAAAAATTGTCAAAGACTCCAGCCACCCTGGTCATAGACTGTTCTCTGTGCTACCGCACGGCAAGCGGTAACGGAACGCCAAGTCTAGGTCCAAGAGGCTTCTAAACAGCTTCTACCCCCAAGCCATAAGACTCCAGAACATCTAATCAAATGGCTACCCAGACTAATTGCCCCCCCCCCCCCCCCCCTTTTACACTGCTGCTGCTCTCTGTTATTATCTATGCATAAGTCACTTTAATAACTCCACACACGTGTATATATTACCTCAGTTACCTCGACTAGCCGGTGCCCCCGCACATTGACTCTGTACCGGTACCCCCAGTATATAGCCTTGCTATTGTTATGTTACTGCTGCTCTATAATTATTTGTTACTTTATTTCTTATTTTTTGTAGGTATTTTTCTTAAAACTGCATTGTTGGGCTTGTAAGTAAGGATTTTACTGTAAGATCTACACCTGTTGTATCCGGCGCATGTGACAAATAACACTTGATTTGATTTAATGCAGTCAATCTCTCCTCAATTTTGAGCCAGTAGAGATTGACATGCATACCACTGACATTCACCCTCCGTGTTCATCTAAGTGCAATACGTAAAGTTCTGTTGTGGACCAACTGCAATTTTCCTATGTCCTTCTTTGCCGTACATGACCACACAACTGGGCAGTAGTCCAGGTGGTCTATGCTCCAACTGTGAAGGAGCTAAACTAAAGGCAGCGGATACAACAGCCAGAGAGTAGGATTACTAGATCTAGGTTAGGTGCCATTGTGAATGGAGTAAATACAGAGGCTTACAGTGAGACCTGGAACCATTCTGTAATCTGATTTCAATTACACCAGTGAACCCTGATACGAAATAATAACATCCTATGTCTAAAAAATATGACATTTACATAATGTAAATACACCAATGTAATCGAATGGCCACAGTGTTTTAAATTGAAGTGTGTAATGAACAATACATAAGAGTGCTGTATTGTAACAGTCAGGTCTGCCGGGTCGAGTAAGACAGTGTATTCCAGAGATATGGAGAGAGGAAAAAGTAAGATAGTCATACATAAAGCCTTCTGCAATTTCATGCTCATCACATCTTTCCCCAAAGAAATATTTGCTGTTCTACTAATTTAGTCAAACATTATTTTACAACTGATGATGCTTGATATGCCACCGAAATGTTAATCAAATTGCGCAATGATTACTGCATCAAACAAAACAAAACAAATTTGGAAACTAATCAAAACATTTACATTCATTTATTTACATTTACATTCATTTATTCATTTATTTTACATGTTTTTATTTAGATACTAGGTTTTCTGGAATACAGGTTTGTTTGAGTAGCACCTTGGGTATTCTCTATTGGTAGCCAGTAGAATGCCCAAAACACCGACACAAACCATGTGTGTTTATATATCCTAATTAGCCACGGTTTATAAATAGCATGGCAAATGAAGGCAAATATCTGGTTTTGGCCAGGTTGTGATTGCCCTCTGACAACATCTCTCCATCCTCCTCCCCGTGCAAGAGGAAAACAAATTCATACGCTGCTGCTATATGAAAGAAAACAAGAGGAAGAAACTGGAAAAAAGCATACGGTTGTAGCCAAAGTGGCGAGCCAGCGTTGTGAGCTTACAATACGGAATATAGGTGATCCCTGAGAGCTGGTGCTAAGCAGGCCTAATCCTGTTGACAGAGAATGGGCACAGGGAGCCATGCCAGGGCCGCATTGAGCTGTGGTTGTATGGAGCACCAGGGGGAATTACTCAGCATAGCAAGGGTGGTCCTCCACCACCACGAGCCTGTCTGAGCCCGCCCATGGCTGGGCTGCCAGCGGGTACCAGAGGCACTGGGGTGGGCATGCCAGCCACCCAGGGTTCTCCCTTAGCCCTCCACCCTCCTTCCTCCTCACCCACTCTGAGCCCTGCTGCAGGCCAAGCCTCCTATACTACTCTGGCTTGGAAACCGGCTTGGGACTTCCTGTAGGATTTGGTGCTGGTGACATTTTGGTGTCCCCGCCACGATGGCTCCAATTAGGAGGGCACTGAGGGCTTAGCCAAAGATTAGCCAACAGTTGAAGAGACGGGAGAAGGCCTCCGTCAACACGTGTCATCACTGTTACTCCGCGTCAGGTAGCAGGGACAATGGCGACAAAGCAACCTGCTGGCATCTCATCTCTCTTCTTTAGGTTAGATTGAAATGATACATTCAGGCAGAAACACAAAGACTGACTACTATGAGGTGAGTCTAAGACGTCTAAGAGACAGTCTGGCATTGTTCCTCAAAGTGCACGTGTCACTCCTCATTCTCTTAGCTCTGACTAGCAGCAGTGTTAACGCTGCCGCAGTGAGATTGAGTCCAAGTGTGGTTGAGGAGACTTAGCACCAGCGTTCCTGGATCTCAGCTCAGATTTTCCTAAGGCATTACAAGAAGTGTCATAGTTTTAATGCGATGATCTAGATTAAGGGCGATCTAGAGTAGAAATGCACAAAGGGAGACATTATTAACTGTCTTCAGTACTTTAGCTTTCTGAGCTTCCCTCCTCCCCTCCCCCATATCTCCACCTCCTTTCCCCTTAAACGTTAGAATATTCTGCAGTTAATCAGGTTGTGTGCAGGTTAGCAGGGCTACGTAGCGGAACGCCTCTCGTTGAGACCACCAGTCACCTCTCTGTGTCCATGACGCTGGTATTGATATGGACAAAAAGGGAGGGACTCCTCGGGGGGCCGTAAGTGGAAGCCCCCCTCTATTAATCATCCCTCCCTCTATCCCTCTGTCCCTCCAGCTCTCCTTTATGAGGAGTGTCCTGATGATCTGATAGATGGGAAGGTAAAGGCCAGCCGTGCCACTCCACTGCATCCAAGAGGAGAGCTGGGACAG
Source organism: Salmo salar (assembly GCF_965601325.2). Classification (NCBI taxonomy): domain Eukaryota; kingdom Metazoa; phylum Chordata; class Actinopteri; order Salmoniformes; family Salmonidae; genus Salmo; species Salmo salar. The sequence continues at coordinate 142,092,038 of NC_138299.1, forward strand.
ATAATATTACCACACAAACACAAACACACACACATGCGCACACACAAACACGTACATGCAAATATTCACATAAACATGCAAATACACACACACACACGCACACACACACACACACACACACACACACACACACACACACACACACACACACACACACACACACACACACACACACACACACACACACACACACACGTACTATAGTGTAGGCCTCTTTCACTGTGTACCTCTTGCCCTGTCATAGGAATCACATTTGAGCATTTCCCACCATGGCCTATTACAGTATGGTGTGCGGATGTCAGTGGAGCTTCCCCAAAACTGTTCCACATCACAGGCTTCATGTCACAGCCCTAGCCAGCCAGCCGTCAATGCCATGGGGGTAGAGGTCTCTGGCAAGACCCAGAGAGAGATGGACAAATTCCATTTTCAGTGTGTTGTCTAATGCTAACAGGTTTAACTGTGCCCCAGAAATAGGCAGGACATTTCAGGCTGCGTTTTTTCATGCGATCTGCATTGCTGATGCTATGGCCCTGTAGGAAACACACTACATGGGAGAATAAGGCCGAAAGCAGGGCTCTAGCTCAGCAATGATGTCCATGCACTTTGCAGGCAAGGATTCAATCAGGGGATCCTACGTGTACACACTGTGTTGGGGCTTCCATGGGATGATTACAGAGGGATAATAAGGGTATGGGTCAGTCCATTATGTAATAGCCAAGGTACAATATCAATAGGAATCCCACATCACATTGGTAAGTACCAACAGCAAGCAGTGAGCTACGATTCTGAGCCAAGGGTCTATGCTCATATAGGCCCACTGTGTATTCTGATGTCACTTCTCTGATGACAATCAATATAATAGACATAAATCAAACTATAGTTTAAGTGTTGTGTATAGTGTACATGTGTTGTGTGTGTGTGTGTGTGTGTGTGTGTGTGTGTGTGTGTGTGTGTGTGTGTGTGTGTGTGTGTGTGTGTGTGTGTGTGTGTGTAGCCACAGGCCCAGCAGCTGTGAGCAGATGTCATTGTAAGTGAGCAGGGAGTTGGGAGAGAGAGAAATGTGCTGGGCCAACCCTCTAATTTACGCATGAGAGGAGCTGCACCACCGATATTTACATTTAAATTGATGTTTCAGATACTTAATTAAAGACGAGGACTGGGCTCTTCTGGTCGACGGCAGCTTCTTCATCATCCTCCTCCTCGCTGGAGCTCACTGACCGCTCACTGGAACCCTGAGCACTTCCCCAAACCCGCCAGTATATTCCACCGGCATCAAGGCCAGCTAATGACAATAGCTCCTGTTCCTGTCTGTTCTGTCCTCTCTATGGTCATTTCAAAGAACATTACTGAACACACAATGCCCCCTGGTGGTGTGTTATACTCCACCAGAACTCGCCAAAGTAGTACTCACTAAATCACGCAACATCCTAACTAATCCTGCTTGTATAGTCTCACAGTGACAGCCAGTTGCCCTGATAACACTGTCAGCTCACTCTACTCGGCTAACCCACTCTGAAGACCCTATGTAGCCCTGGAGGGGGTAGTCCAAAACTGGGTGTGTTCTGGCAGGCTGTTTTGGAGCTGTCATTATGAGACAAATATGAATACAACTCTGTTGCTCCTGTACTTTCTGTCTTGGGTGCTTAAGCAACATGTATTTATATTGAAAACATTATTTTGAAAGTCCTGGCTGGTAAAAAAACACAATGGGGGAAGGGGCAACAGAGCTAGACAAGGAGGGGGGCTACGCTTTGTCTAAGTAATGGTGGGGGAGACTACTCTAGGATAGCACTATACCACTATGCAGTAATATAATGGGCTCTGATGGGACCAGGACCGTACTGCAGAGGCACTCCACTCCTGATGAACGACCCTCCCAGCACGCTCCTCTCCTCTCCTCTCTCCCCTGCCCCTGGACCCTTAGAGGGGCTCCTAGCCGCCTGTAGGACACACCCCTCCATCACCACCACCACTTCCTCCCAAAACAGGCTTCTAATAGATTTTAAAAGAGGGTTATTAACATTACCTACTAATTATGTTAAGGACCTAATTAGGGAAAGAGAAAAAAGGCATTTTTTTGTCTAATTAGGTTTTGTCTCTAAGTACGGCCTGATAACCAAGGGAATGCTGCCTGCACGGAGATCTCCATAGAAATGAGAGTGCAATGAGCCAGGGAGAGAGAGGCTCCTCTCCTTCGGAAAATAAGTTAACCCTTTAAGTCGGAGACTTGACTCTATTAACAGCGGAGCTGGCAGAGGGCAATTACCAGCCAAATGGTTTATTTAGGATGTGTTTATCTGGGAGTGGGAGCTGCATCATTCAGCGCGTTATAAACTCAATACAAGGCTTCATTACCGATTACAGTCACTGGGTGGTAATACCTTCCTGATAGCCAACTGAAGCCTGATGCTATCAGCCCCGCTGCTGAATTATAAGGAATGGGACCTAATTTTTCAGCCGCTCGGCTCGGCTCGTTCCCCTGCTGTTTCCTCCACTCACGCGCTACCCAGTGGGTATGCTGCCACAGTCACTTCACCAGGGTTCCAGGCTAAGGAATGGGCATGGGAAGAGACAACGCACTAGACAACTACTCAGCCACAGTAAAAAGGGAGCGAACAGACCTACGTTAGAGAAACAACATCATTACTGAAAAGAGAGAATTAAGATTTCCGCTGAGGCATTCAACTACACCTACAGAAATATCCAATGAAATGCCACGGAAATATTGAATCAGATTCTGGTAGAGTTAGAGCACTGCAGTGGAATTTACAGTCATGACGGACACCGACCTGTTTAACACCTGACTGATGCTACTTCACAGGGCGTTGTCAGGGCTCGTAGCATCATCACAGTGAAATGTCAGAGAGCAGGGTCTACACTCTTAGAAAAAAGGGTTCTTTGGCTGTCCCCATAGGAGAACCCTTTTTGGTTCTTTTGGGGATCCATGTAGAGTGCATTCAGAAAGTATTCAGAACCTTTTAAGTTTTTATCACAGGAGAGCCATTTGAACGTAAATGTGCCTTCTGGAACATGTCAACTTTCATATGCCTTAATAACAAACTTGTATGCCATCTGTAAATACAAATAAAATTGTTAAATTACAAGCCTTGTTGGTTAAGCCACAGAAAAAGGCAACCTTCCAACCTTCCCACTAGTCATGATTGGCTGAGATAATGAGTGGGCTGGACATGCAGAGAGAGGAGTTCAGATTGGTCTGCCGTATAGAAGGCTTCTGTCTAGTTGAGCTGGTCAGTCTGTGTTGGTAATCCTGTCAAATGCGGCTTTTTAAAAAATGTATCGTGTAGTGGAGCTGCATAACTGTTGATCTCCACTTTGGCGGATGGCTGGTTGGCTCACTAGCTAACATTACATGTATGATGTTATTATTCGTATCTCAGAGCCGTTTGCTTTGCTATTTAGAGCCTAATGTTAACTAGCTAACATTGAACCTGGTTGGTTAGCTACCACTACCAGCAGATTCATGCAAGGCGTAGTAACGTCATGAGATGGGACTATGTTCATTGTTGTTTAACTAGCTAACATTAGATGGCTGGCTCGCTAGCTAACGTTACGTGACGTGTATGATCTTACACGTTGTTTACCTAGCTAGGTTCATTGTTTAGCTGGCTAGCTACATGTCTTAACAATAGACTCCACTATGCAAGTAACCATTTCGGGTGCGTTCATAAATTGAGTTTGAGTAGAGCAAAGAATAACTGATGAATTTACAAATGCACAACACCCGTTGAATATGGCCGGTGTCAGTAAACGTCGGCAAAAAAGTGTAATGAACGAGATGGGTGGGGCTAAAGCTTAAGAGGGTGTGAGCGATGCTGAAGAGGGGTAGACAAAGAAGAACTCTTCACTAGTTTTTCCCCCCCTCATCAATCTACAGTACACACAATACCCCATAATAACAAAGCAAAAACAGGTTTTCTGAAATTATTGCAAATGTATAAAAAATACAAAACTTAAATATCACATTTACATAAGTATTCAGACCCTTTACTCAGTACTTTGTTGAAGCACCTTTGGCAGAGATTACAGCCTCAAATCTTCTTGGGAATGACGCTACAATACGCTATCTGTATTCGGGGAGTTTCTCCCATTCTTCTCTGCAGGCCCTCTCAAGTGAGGATGGATGGGGAGTGTTGATGCACAGCTAGTTTCAGGTCTCTCCGGAGATGTTAGATCGGGTTCAAGTCAGGGCTCTGGCTGGGCCATACAATGACATTCAGACACTTGTCCCGAAGCCACTCCTACGTTGACTTGGCTGTGTTCTTAGGGTCATTCTCCTGTTGGAAAGTGAACCTTTACCCCAGGCTGAGGTCCTGAGTCCTCTGGAGCAAGTTTTCATCAAGGACCTCTTTGTACTTTACTCCGTTCATCTTTCCCTCAATCCTGACTAGTCTCACAGTCCCTGCCGCTGAAAAACATCCCCACAGCATGATGCTGCCACCACCATGCTTCACCGTAGGGATGGTGCCAGGTTTCCTCCAGATGTGACTCTTGGCATTCAGGCCAAAAAGTTCAATCTTGGTTTCATCAAACCAGAGAATCTTGCCTGGGAGTCTTTAGGTGCCTTTTGGCAAACTCCAAGCAGGCTGTCTTGTGCCTTTTACTGAGGAGTGGCTTCCATCTGGCAACTCTACCATATAGGCCTGATTGGTGGAGTGCTGCAGAGGTTGTCCTTCTGGAAGGTTCTCCCATCTCTACAGAGGACCTCTGGTCACCTCCCTGACCAAGGCCCTTCTCCCCCGATTGCTCAGTTTGGCCAGGCGGCCAGCTCTAGTAAGTGTCTTGGTCATTCAAAACTTCTTAATTTAAGAATGATGGAGGCCACTGTGTTCTTGGGGACCTTCAATGTTTTGGCTCCTTCCCCAGATCTGTGCCTCGACATAATCCTGTCTCGGAGTGACCCCGGGATGCTAGCAATCTAGGCAGAGTTGCAAAGAAAAAGCCATAACTCAGACTGGCCAATAAAAAGAAAAGATTAAAATGGGCAAAAGAACACAGACGCTGGACAGAGATATGGCCTTTTCTTTGCAACTCTGCCTAGAAGGACAGCATCCCAGAGTCGCCTCTTCTCTGTTGACGTTGAGACTGGTGTTTTGCAGGTAGTATTTAATGAAGTTGCCAGTTGAGGACTTGTGAGGCGTCTGTTTCTCAAACTAGACACTCTAATGTACTTGTCCTCTTTCTCAGTTGTGCACCGGGGCCTCCCACTCCTCTTTCTATTCTGGTTAGAGCCAGTTTGCGCTGTTCTGTGAAGGGAGTAGTATACAGCATTGTACGGGATCTTCAGTTTCTTGGCAATTTCTCACATGGAATAGCCTTAATTTCTCAGAACAAGAATAAACTGACGAGTTTCAGAAGAAAGTTATTTGTTTCTGGCCATTTTGAAACTGTGATCGAAACCACAAATGCTGATGCTCCAGATACTCAACTAGTCTAAAGAAGGCCAGTTTTATTGCTTCTTTAATCAGGACAACAGTTTTCAGCTGTGCTAACATCACAAAAGGGTTTTCTAATGATCAATTAGCCTTTTAAAATCATAATCTTGGATTAGCTAACACAATGTGCCATTGGAACACAGGAGTGATGGTTGCTGATAAAAGGCCACTGTACGCCTATGTAGATATTCCATTAAAAAAAATCTTCCGTTTCCAGCTACAATAGTCATTTACAACACTAACAATGTCTACACTGTATTTCTGATCAATTTCATGTTATTTTAATGGACAAAAAATGTGCTTTTCTTCAAAAACAAAGACATTTCTAAGTGACCCCAAACTTTTGAATGGAAGTGTACAGTTGAAGTCGGAAGTTTACATACACTTAGGTTGAAGTCATTAAAACTCGTTTTTCAACCACTCCACAAATTTCTAGTTAACAAACTATAGTTTTGGCAAGTCGGTTAGGAATATACTTTGTGCATGTGTAACAGTGTAGGTCCCGTCCCTCTCTTCGCCCCAACCTGGGCTCAAACCAGGGACCCTTGCACACATCAACAACAGTCACCCACGAAGCATCGTTACCCATCGCGCCACAAAAGTCGCGGCCCTTGCAACGCAAGGGGAAACCCTACTTCAAGTCTCAGAGCGAGAGACGTCACTGATTGAAACGCTATTAGCGCGCACCACCGCTAAATAACTAGCCATTTCACATCGGTTACACATGACACAAGTAATTTCTCCAACAATTGTTTTCAGACAGATTATTTCACTTATAATTCCCTGTATCACAATTCCAGTGGGTCAGAAGTTTACATACACTAAGTTGACTGTGCCTTTAAACAGCTTGGAAAATTCAAGAAAATTATGTCATGGCTTTAGAAGCTTCTGATAGGCTAATTGACATCATTTGAGTCAATTGGAGGTGTACCTGTGGATGTATTTCAAGGCCTACCTTCAAACTCAGTGCCTCTTTGCTTGACATCATGGGAAAATCAAAAGAAATCAGGTCAAAAGTCAGGTCAAAAGACCTCCACAAGTCTGGTTCATCCTTGGGAGCAATTTCCAAATGCCAGAAGTTACCACGTTCATCTGTACAACAAAATAGTATGTAAGTATAAACACCATGGGACCACACAGCCGTCATACTGCTCAGGAAGGAGACGCGTTCTGTCTCCTAGAGATGAACGTACTTTGGTGCGAAAAGTGCACATCAATCCCAGAACAACAGCAAAGGACCTTATGAAGATGCTGGAGGAAATAGGTACAAAAGTATCTATATCCACAGTAAAACGAGTCCTATATCGACTTAACCTGAAAGGCCGCTTAGCAAGGAAGAAGCCACTGCTCCAAAACCGCCATTAAAAAAGCCAGACTACGGTTTGCAACTTCACATGGGGACAAAGATTGCACTTTATGGAGAAATGTCCTCTGGTCTGATGAAGCAAAAATATAACTGTTTGGCCATAATGACCATGGTTATGTTTGGAGGAAAAAGGGGGATGCTCGCAAGCCGAAGAACACCATCCCAACCATGAAGCACGGGGGTGGCAGCATCATGTTGTGGAGGTGCTTTTCTGCAGGAGGGACTGGTGCACTTCACAAAATAGATGGCATCATGAGGATGGAAAATTATGTGGATATATTGAAGCAACATCTCAAGACATCAGTCAGAAAGTTAACATACTCAAGGTATTGGAGTGGCCATCACAAAGCCCTGACCTCAATCCTATAGAAAATTTGTGGGCAGAACTGAAAAAGTGTGTGCGAGCAAGGAGGCCTACAATCCTGATTCAGTTACACCAGCTCTGTCAGGAGGAATGGCCCAAAATTCACTCAACTTATTGTGGGAAGCTTGTGGAAGGCTACCCTAAACGTTTGACCCAAGTTAAACAATTTAAAGGCAATGCTACGAAATTCTAATTGAGTGTATGTAAACTTCTGACCCACTGGGAATGTGATGAAAGAAATAAAAGCTGAAATAAATTATTCTCTACTATTATTCAGACATTTCACATTCTTAAAATAAAGTGGTTGTCACGACTTCTGCCGAAGTCGATGCCCCTCCTTGCTCGGGTGGTGCTCGGCGGTCGACGTCACCGGTCTTCTTGCCATCATTGATCAGTTTTTCATTTTCCATTGGTTTTATCTTGTCTTCCTACACACCTGGCTCCAATCCCATTCATTACATGTTGTGTATTTTACCCTCTGTTTCCCCTCAGCGTGTCAGTGATTGTTTGTGAGTTATGTACGCGTGTATTTTTGTATCGGTGTGCGACGGGTTATTTTTACCCATGTTATTTTTGTACTTTGGCTTTGGAGTTTGTTTTTTGTTAACTAAAATACTCCAGTTTAACCAAGTTGGTTTCTCCTGCGCCTGACTTCCCTGCCACCTACAAACACGACTATGACAGTGGTGATCCTAACTGACCTAAGACAGGGAATTGTGAAAAACTGAGTTTAAATGTATTTGGCTAAGGTGTATGTAAACTTCCGACTTCAACTGTATATATTTGTATTACTTTGTTTGCAAACTGATATGTGACACGTATTAATTCCAAAATAACATGTAAAATAGGCATTTATTTTTGCTAAAAATGTGGGGCTAAAACCTAACCCCACCTGCCCTGAATGATGGGTTGCCACTGATCTCAAGGATGATCAATGAAAACAGGGTGCACCTGAGCTCAATTTCAAGTGTCATAGCAAAGGGTCTGAATACCTATGTAAATAAGGTATTTCTATTTTTTATTTTAAATACATTTCCTAAAATGTATAAATACCTGTTTTCATTTTGTCATTATCGGGTATTGTGTGTAGATTGATGATGAAAAACATTTATTTAAATCAATTTTAGAATAAGGCTATAACGTAACAAAATGTGGAAAAGTAAAGGGGTCTGAATGCTTTCCGAATGCGCTGTATGTACTGTACAACCCTCTGTGCAAAGGGTTCTAAATGGAACCCAAAAGGGTTCTACCTAAAACCATTAAGGTTCTACTTGGAACCCAAAAGGGTCCTTCAAATGGTTCTCCTATGGGGACTTTTTTTCTGTGTAGGGGAGTAGAGCAGAGTCCAATGCCACATCCTGGCACTAGGTCTGGGGTCAAAGGTCAGCAGATGAGGTGGCCCTCATTGGCACACAGAGAATTAAGAGATATCCGATAGTGATGGAGAAATGGTGGTACAAAGAGGGGGCAGAAAACTGGGCTTGCTTGTCATCTCTGGTTACCACCACGCTAAAGGTAGCCTAGTGAAGGAGCCCTGGCAACAACCCGCTTCCTGTGTGATTACATGTTTAATTTACTTCACATCTAAAAAAAAATGGTCTGCTATGACAGAGCCAATTTGTAGTGATCCCTGTATGAGTGTCAGACAGGCAAACTAAAGGGGGTTGCTGCAGTGAAACCTCTCTTCTACAAGCCCTAATGGAATCTCAATGAACCCCCATGCCGCTGGGTCCGCCAGAGGCAGACAGCCAAGGACCCTCCTTCACCCGCTGCACACCTCTCACACCTCTCGCTCACTCCTGTTATTATCACTTCAACCATCCTGGGTAAAGAGCCAGGAGGTCTGAGGGGGGAGAAACAGCATCAAAGGGAAGGAGGTTACCATCACTTACAGCCATGTACCTTGACATTCTCCAGATCCAGTTGGGTAGGGGAGGGGGGCCAAATAGCAGCCTTCTAAACTGATGGAGCCGGACACTGTGTTTAAATTCATGGCTGATCGTAGAGGAGCGCTGATGTCCAATTTTATTTTGAAACCCTGATTCATAAATAGACAGAGAAGGCATTGATATATTTAACATAGGTGTCTATCTGGCTGTCAATTTAAAGTGTCTCTTTTTCACCTTACAGGGAAAAGAGAAAAAAAATGTGGTCTTTGAGTTGAAATTATTCAAATTATATTAATGTTCCATATCTTGGAAAATTGCAGGTGAAATTGGTGTGCTGCAATTGAAGGTTGTGCTGTTATCTCTTGTTCATAAACATTGGGTCGTTGAGTGTTCTGCCCTTTGAAAGCTTTAAGCATATGTCCAAAGAAATCAAACATAAAATATGCAAATTAATGACTATCAGCAAAATAGAAGCAATAGATGATAAATTCAATGCTATGTAAACAATTGTTTAACATTCAAATTGAACCTTCCCTTGTAAAGTTGATGGGACCGCATGCTTCTCTGCATAAAAATGTTATTCAATAACATGCAATAACAATAATTTGTTTACGGTCACCTTCAACGTAAAAAAACAACAACATGTATGCAAAGTATGCATGCATTTGCAGAGGTCATTATTTGTCTCCATGTCCTTGGTTTAATCGAATGGCAATCTCCAACACTACAGTTGTATGAAATGAAAATAATGAAACCCACAACCCTGGTCTCTTAGAAAAAGAGTTCCAAAAGGGTTCTTCGGCTGTCCCCATAGGAGAACCCATTTAGGTTCCAGGTAGAACCCTTTTGGGTTCCATGTATGTACACAACTCTCTGTGAAAAGGGTCCTAAGACAGAGTAGATGCTGTCTTTCCCAAACCTGCTACCTAAAGAGGTGTCCTCTCCTCTCTCCCTGCAGTAAGGTTAACATAACCCATCCCTGCGGGAGTGTAGTCTAGGGTCTAGCCTACGGTGAGAATGTTTACTGTTTTGCCCAACCCAGCCTGACCCCAGCCAGGGGAGAGACAAGATGAATTTGACAGCTAATGTAAACATAACAGCCAATCATAAATCAAGGAAGCAGGCGTGAGTCGATGATGAGAGTTAATCAATACTGGCCTGACTTTGTCATTGTGTGAAATGGCACTCCATTTATTAACAGGGAACTCTGGGGAGAAACATTATTCACATTAGAGTATGCACGGTGAAGAGAGGTTAGGGGCAGGGTGGGAGTGAGGCGCAGGGAGGGGGAGAGGGGGTGAGGGTGCTTAGTCACCGCTGCAGCCAGCAGCCAAGCGAGGCCTGCTTGACTTGTCCAGACACAGCCTGGCCTGGCAGAATGGGCCATGGTAAAATACAGGCAATCCAGACAATAGAATACAGGAGTCAAAATACAGTATGTTCCTCGGTCTCTTACTAATCTTGATGAGAAATGACTATGTTGATTGTGGTGAACATTTCCTATCCAAAGGAAATATTTTGGTCACTCCACTCTAATAATGTCAGGCAGCAAATTATTTCAAGATCTTTCATGATTGTTGCACACTTTATCAGGCTGTATCAGTTATGCTGTAATGTCTCCAGGGTTTCAGTACACATGGCATCTAAAAAGACGAACAACAACACTGAGTAGGTCCACATATAAAGTGTATAAGATATTTCTAAGTTGAGTGAAATTGCTCTTTTAGAGTGGAGAGACTGAGACAGAGACAGAGACTGACACTGAGACAGATCAGAGGCTGAGACAGAGGCTGAACTGAGACAGATCAGAGGCTGAGACTGAGACTGAGTATGAGCCAGATCAGAGGCTGAGACAGAGGCTGAACTGAGACAGATCAGAGGCTGAGACTGAGGCTGAGTATGAGACAGATCAGAGGCTGAGACAGAGGCTGAGCAAAGACACAGTGTCTGAGGCAGAGGCTGAGACAGAGCAGAAGCTGAGGCTGAGTCAGAGGCTGAGACAGAGGCTGAGACAGAGCAGAGGACGAGGATGACTCAGAGGCTGAGACAGAGGCTGAGGCTGAGACAGAGGCTGAAGCTGAGACAGATCAGAGGCTGAGACTGAGCCTGAGTATGAGACAGATCAGAGACTGAGACAGAGGCTGAGCAAAGACACAGTGTCTGAGGCAGAGACTGAGACAGAGCAGAAGCTGAGGCTGAGACAGAGTCTGAGACAGAGTCTGAGACAGAAACTAAGACAGAAACTGAGACAGAGTCTGAGACAGAGACAGAGACAGAGGCTGAGACAGAGGCTGAGACAGAGGCTGAGACAGAGGCAGAAACTGAGACAGAAACTGAGACAGAGTCTGAGACAGAGTCTGAGTCCGAGTCTGAGTCCAAGTCTGAGACCGAGTCAGTGGCTGAGACCGAGTCAGAGACTGAGACCGAGTCAGAGGCTGAGACCCAAGCTGAGGCCGATGCTGAGGCTGAGACAGAGACTGAGGCCGAGACAGAGGCCGAGACAGAGGCTGAGACAGAGGATGAGACAGAGGCAGAGACTGAGACAGAGCAGAGGGTGAAACAGAGGCTGAGACAGAGGCGAAGAAGGGGGTATTGGGGTAGGAGTAAAAACAGCTCTTTAGTGCAAGTGTGTGAGCGAGCGGACAGACGGACTGGCGGTTGAGAGAGCTGGCTGATTTGAATGGGTCTGGCTGGTCTCCTCCGGGGAAATTGGGCCCTGAGAGTGGAGTTGTGATTTACTCTGGGCCCCTGGCTGGTTTGTCTGTCTGGCTGATGAGCTCCAGGCTCCTAGCTGCTGGGGCCCACGCCACCAGGGGATTGGCTCTGACCAATATGTTCCCTTCCAGTCTAAAGGACAGGGCTAACACGCTACAGGAACCCTGGCCACGCGCTCGCTCTTCTCCTTCATTTAAAGTCCCTCTCTATCTCTACCTCCTTTGCTCGCTATCTATCTCACTCTCTCTCTCTCCCATTGCTTTTCTTCCTTTTCATATCAGACCTCTATCCTGCACTCACTCCCTCTCTCTTTACCACTCTCGCTCCTGATATCGGGACCTTTTTTCCATCTTGTCTCCTCGCCCCTCATCTCACGCCCCCTCCCTCTCCACCTCTCCTCTTCTCTCTCTCCCTCCCTCTCCTGCTACTTCCCAGTGCTGCAGTCATTTTTCCTCACCTGAGGCTCATTGCCAGTTCCGGGGGAATGTATGGCTTTATTTGTACTGCGCTGGAGTCTTATTGGATTCCTATTGCTCTGGAACAGGAGAAACACATTCCAGATTCATCAAGGGACAATTTAATTCAGAATTCATGAAGTGTGCATCCGTCAAGGTGCCAGCTCCAAGGTGCCCTGTGCATTCTCTCTAAGCTCCTTCTCTACGGTGCATCCCGCTCCATCAGTACCTCCAGGCCCATTTCCCTCCCTGATTAGAAAATACCGGTGGTTTCCTGATGTGGCTCGATATCAGGTTTAAACTAAAAAAGATATCACCTATCTCATAAGGTCCGACTCCTGCTTTAGATCCAGACACCAATCTACTGGTGAAGGGAGACTGGACACCAAGGTTAATAACCTTCACTCACCATACATTCTTCAGACTATAGAATTCCATGTCTGCTTTTCTGTGGCTCACAGAAAGTATTACCCAGGTTTCTACCACTGCCAGCCCTGCAAGGTGAGAAAAATAGTTTCAGCCATTCATCAGTCCTCTAATGGGTGCTCTGTGCAGATCTATCTGGCTAATATTTGGACATATAGAGTACATAGTTTGTCGGGACCCATTGGCTCATCTTACTCTGTGGCTTGGAGTTACAGCATACATTTGAGGTCGTATTTAGCCTTCCCTGTAGCTCAGTTGGTAGAGCATGGTGTTTGCAACACCAGGGTTGTGGGTTCGATTCCCACGGGGGGCCAGCACAGATAAGAGAAATGTATGAAATTGTATGAAATGTATGCATTCACTACTGTAAGTCGCTCTGGATAAGAGCGTCTGCTAAATGACGTAAATGTAAATGTAATGTATTTGGGTCATTCCACAAAAACAGTGCCTTTTGCGTCACTTTGATATGTTAAGTAGATATTGTGCACAAATATTTATATAGCCATATAAATTAAATAAAGTGAACTTTAATATAGACGACAAAGAATATTCATATAAAAAAACGAAGGAATTAAGACAAAGTTAAAGTGCCATAATGTATCATTTTGAAATGTCCCTCTGTGCACACTGTGATTTCTAGGAGGATTTTAACCCACTTAAGCCCAACATTTCTCAAAGTTTTCACCATCATTGTAAAGCCTTTTTGTTTTGACAAAGTAATTTCTGAAGATAATTATTTATTGAATGTGATTAGTGATTCATCTAATCACATGAAATGACTGTCCCCGATTGTATGGTCAACCCTGTTACATGTACTAAACTCTCGGTTTAATAATATAGTGAAAAAATTAGAACTTGATTTTTAATTAAGTTGAATATGTGCTCTTTATGACAGAATCTTAAAATTAGGTGAAATAAAAATAAAACATTGACAAAGTTACACTTTTTCAACTACCCATTTAAGTCCAGGGAAGTGAGTAAAATGCTGTTTGGGTCATGGAGGTGCAGCCCATATAAGTGAGGAATGTTCCACGGACAACTACCCTGTGTCCATCACTACTATACATCTGGCCTACATTTTTTGTTTCACTCGTTTGAATCTATAACTGTCCCCACATTCCCCAATAAAGATGGCTAACATCAACTACCCTTTTGAATGAAGCTCTAGTCTTCTTCTATATTCAGTCTTGGGGATGAACTCCTGAGCTTTGTGAGGAGCTGGACCATAAGCTATTAACTGTCAGAACTATTGACAGTTGCAGGTGTCAATATGGTGTACAGCAGAAACAGCCAGGAGAGTAATGGCAGAGAGGGAGGATGCCAATTATAGCTGAGGGAACCTTAAATCTACAGGACACAACACAGGGGATCAATATGCATTCACAACCTGACTGTGGTGTCCACTAGAACAGGACAGTCCACACAGGAGCTTTCATCACGAGGCCAGCTATGGGATCATTGGTGCTTCCACTCCCTCAATGGGCTGTGTCACTTCCAACTGACGAGACTCTCAGCACCACAGCCAGAATGTCTTTATTTCATTGTTTGTGGTCAAAGCAACGTTCAACCTTTCCTGGCGCCTTCAATCCCCTACGACCACAACTAGAGGACAAGTCTACATAACACAAACAACAGGGGCGATTGACATAAATGCACAAAATGCACCACAGACATCTGCACCAACACAGGGGGGAAAAACCTATGTGACCCCCTTCCCACACACACAGACGCACACACAAACACACACACACACACAACCCTTTCCCCCAGCCCAGTCCCTTATCCTAGCCTCCCCCTGTCCTGACCTCTGAAACCAGTTAGAAAATGTCACACAATCTCCCTGCACAGCAGTGGCTGCAGCAGTGCTGGGAGCCAATTTGTTTCCATAATTGGGCCTGTAACAGGGGTAGAGTCCAAGGCAATTAATCCTTTCCTCCTCTGTTGTTTAGGCCCGGATGGCAGTGACAGGGTGCTGAGTAATTGGATGGGAGCACGCTTGTCCCCTCCACTTTACATTAATATCCCTCCACCCCGTCTCTAATCCTAACCGGTGACCAGCTCCCTCGGACCAACGACCAGCTCCCTCCGACCAGCGACCAGCTCCCTCGGACCAGCGACCAGCTCCCTCCGACCAGCGACCAGCTCCCTCAGACCAGCGACCAGCTCCCTCCGACCAGCGACCAGCTCCCTCCGACCAGCGACCAGCTCCCTCTGACCAACGACCAGCTCCGTCCGACCAGCGACCAGCTCCCTCCGACCAGCGACCAGCTCCCTCCGACCAGCGACCAGCTCCCTCAGACCAGCGACCAGCTCCCTCCGACCAGCGACCAGCTCCCTCCGACCAGCGACCAGCTCCCTCCGACCAGCGACCAGCTCCCTCCGACCAGCGACCAGCTCCCTCCGACCAGCGACCAGCTCCCTCCGACCAACGACCAGCTCCGTCCGACCAGCGACCAGCTCCCTCAGACCAGCGACCAGCTCCCTCCGACCAGCGACCAGCTCCCTCCGACCAGCGACCAGCTCCCTCTGACCAACGACCAGCTCCGTCCGACCAGCGACCAGCTCCCTCCGACCAGCGACCAGCTCCCTCCGACCAGCGACCAGCTCCCTCAGACCAGCGACCAGCTCCCTCCGACCAGCGACCAGCTCCCTCCGACCAGCGACCAGCTCCCTCCGACCAGCGACCAGCTCCCTCCGACCAGCGACCAGCTCCCTCCGACCAGCGACCAGCTCCCTCCGACCAACGACCAGCTCCGTCCGACCAGCGACCAGCTCCCTCCGACCAGCGACCAGCTCCCTCAGACCAACGACCAGCTCCCTCAGACCAGCGACCAGCTCCCTCCGACCAACGACCAGCTCCCTCCGACCAGCGACCAGCTCCCTCCGACCAGCGACCAGCTCCCTCAGACCAACGACCAGCTCCCTCCGACCAGCGACCAGCTCCCTCCGACCAGCGACCAGCTCCCTCCGACCAGCGACCAGCTCCCTCCGACCAGCGACCAGCTCCCTCAGACCAGCGACCAGCTCCCTCCGACCAGCGACCAGCTCCCTCCGACCAGCGACCAGCTCCCTCAGACCAGCGACCAGCTCCCTCCGACCAGCGACCAGCTCCCTCCGACCAGCGACCAGCTCCCTCAGACCAGCGACCAGCTCCCTCAGACCAGCGACCAGCTCCCTCTCACACACACTTCCACCCAGAGACATCAGGCCCATATGGGGCACAGGGGCACGGGCCCCCTCAGATTTTTCCTGTTTAAAAAGTTAGCAATCAAGTAAAAATATATCTAGCTTGTCTAACTATCTTAGCTGGCATACCTGCTGGTATGGTTGCTAGAGCAAGCAATAACTAAATGTACTGAATAAGACTCACATTCCTTTCCATCTTTTACCCAGATTTTATCAGAGATGCAGAGAAGCATATTTAGTTTCCAGGAAGGTAATGGCAGAGAGAGAGAATGCCAACCACCAGTCAACAACAAACAGACAGCTCAAGAGGTATGCTAAGATTTGCAGAAAAATAAACTTTTTTTAACATAGAATAAAGCATAATGATTATGGCTTTAGATTGCAGAAAAAAATCTCTTTCAGCTGTTAAAAAAATGCTAACTTTTCCAATTTACAGACGGGGGTCCTAGCTCCTGTTCTTAACTGACTTGCCTAGTTAAATAAAGGTCACACATTTAAAGGAGATTTCTGACTTTCTGTGCATAATGGACCACTTGCTGACGAAGGACAATAAGATCATCAAACAAGACTAATAACATACATTTTGGAAATGAAACAAGGTTTTTGTAACAACAACAAAAACACATTACAACACAATACAATTTTTTTTTTAAATAAATCATCAAAGACCAATTTTGTCAACATTATTTAAAATAATTATTTAAAAGGAGACCTTATGTCTATACATTAGTGAATGGAGTAGGGAACCATTTGTGGCAAGTGGTAATCCTTGCAGCTAAATCCAATATGCTTTAGTAAGAAGAAAGGGTCACAGAGAGGTGTGAGTTCAGAGGTCATTGAGACCACATCCAGTCTGAAGGCTGTGCGACTGACAGTAGTGATGTGGTGATGTGGTGCTATCCGTCTGAGATGATTCACCAACGGCACTGAAACAGACACACCGTTCAGGACATAGCAACAGGAGATACAAGTGTCAAGAAAAAGTATGTGAACCCTTTGGAATGACCTGCATTTCTGTATAAACTGGTCATAAAATTGGATCTGATCTTCATCTAAGTCACAATAATAGACAAACACAGTCTGCGTAAACTAATAACACACTAACAATTACAGTTGAAGTCGGAAGTTTACATACACCTAGCCAAATACATTTAAACTCAGTTTTTCACAATTCCAGACATTTAATCCTAGTAAAAATTCCCTGTCTTAGGTCAGTTAGGATCACCACTTATTTTAAGAATGTGAAATGTCAGAATAATAGTAGAGAGGATGATTTATTTCAGCTTTTATTTCTTTCATCACATTCTCAGTGGGTCAGAAGTTGTCACGATTCCCACCGACGGTGGCGCCCCCTCCTGCTCGGGTGGCGCTCGGCGGTCGTCGTCACCGGCCTATTAGCTGCCACTGATTCCCTTTTTGTTTTTCCCCTGTTTGTGATTGTGTGCACCTGTTCTGAGTGGGGGTGATTAGCGGGGCTATTTATATTAGCTGGTCCGCCTTTTCTTTGTGCGGGATTGTATTTACTGTTGAGGCTTGTGTTTACGCTTGTGCGTTAGTGTTGCGCCACATTGTTTTTCCCTGTGTTTGGGGCACGTTATTTTGTGTGCGCGTATTTTCACTGTTTGGGGTGGCTTGTGTTTACTCGCCTGTTGAACCTTATTAAAGCCACTACCCTGTGATCACTGCTTCCTGCGTTTGATTCCACCTACGACGCCCGAGCCTTACAGAAGTTTACATACACTCAATTAGTGTTTGGTAACATTGCCTTTAAATTGTTTAACATGGGTCAAAGGTTTCAGGTAGCCTTCCACAAGCTTCCCACAATAAGTTGGGTGAATTTTGGCCCATTCCTCCTGACAGAACTGGTGTAACTGAGTCAGGTTTGTAGGCCTCCTTGCTCACACACGCTTTTTCAGTTCTGCCCACACATTTTCTATAGGATTGGGGTCAGGGCTTTGTGATGGCCACTCTAATACCTTGAGTATGTTGTCCTTAACTTCTTGGTGACGGGGCAGTATTCAGAAATTCAGATGAATACGTACCCAAATTAAACTGCCTGCTTCTCGGGCCCAGAAGTTAGGATATGCATATTATTAGACGATTTGGATAGAAAACACTCTGAAGTTTCTAAAACTGTTTGGATGATGTCTGTGAGTATAACAGAACTCATATGGCAGGCAAAAACCTGAGACAAAATCCAACCAGGTAGTGACTCGTAGTTCTATCTAATCCCTGTTCAAACTACAGTGTCTGTGGGGTCATTTTGCACTTCCTAAGGCTTCCATTGGCTGTCAACAGCCTTTATAAACTTGTTTCATCTGTCTACTGTTACTGGGCAGAGAATAGGAGCTCAGTCAATCAGTGGACTGCCTGGGACCAGTGAGTTGTTTACTGCGCGGGCACGGTGGCGCACCTCTCCTTATTTTTCCTCTGTAATGAATACGCTATTGTCCGGTTGGAATTTTATCGAAGATTTATGTTAAAAAGACCCTAAGGATTGATTGTAAAAATCGTTTGACATGTTTCTATGAACGGTAATGGAACTATTTGACTTTTCATCTCTGGTTCTGTGCTCTCGCGTTATGCCTTTGGATTAGTGACCTGAACGCGCGAACAAAATGGAGGAATTTGGACATAAATATGGAGTATTTCAAACAAAAAGAACATTTCTTGTGGAAGTGGGAGTCCTGGGAGTGCATTCCGACAAAGATCAACAAAGGTAAGGGAAGATTTATAATACTAATTCTGAGTTTAGTTGACTCCAGAACTTGGCGGGTAACTGTATAGCTTGCTTTGATGGCTGAGCTCTGTACACAGAATATAAAAAAATGTGCTTTCGCCGAAAAGCTGTTTTAAAATCTGACACAGCAGTCGTTAAGGAGTAGTATATCTATAATTCTTTCAATAACTGTTGTAAAGTTTATCAATGTTATGATGAGTATTTTTGTAAATTGATGTGCTCATTCACCTGGAAGTTTTGATGGGAATACATTTTCTGAACATCACGCGCCAATGTAAAATGGGGTTTATGGATATAAATATGAACTTTATCGAACAAAGCATACATGTATTTTGTAACATTGAGTCCTGGGAGTGTCATCTGATGAAGATCATCAAAGGTTAGTGATTCATTTTAGCTGTCTTTCTGGATTTTGTGATGCCTCTCCTTGCTTGGAAAATGGCTGTGTGGTTTTTCTTGTCAAGGTGATGTCCTAACATAATCTAATGTTTTGCTTTCGCCGTAAAGCCTTTTTGAAATCGGACACTGTGGTTAGATTAAGGAGAATCCTATCTTTAAAATGGTGTATAATACTTGTATGTTTGAGAAATTTGAATTATGAGATTTTTGTTGTTTTGAATTTGCCGCCCTGCTATTTCACTGGCTGTACCACAGGTGGGACGCTTGCATCCCACATAGCCCATACTAGCCATTTTGCCACAACTTTGGAAGTATGCTTGGGGTCATTGTCCATTTGGAAGACCCATTTGCGACCGACCAAGCTTTAACCTGTTGGGGCTACAGGTTAGCAATGAACCCCGAGTTGGGATTGCTAACAAGGCTGGAAATTCAAAACATCAAAAATCGAATAATTTCAATTTCTCAAACAATCAACTATTTTACACAATTTAAAAGATAAACATCTCCTTAATCTAACCACATTGTTCGATTTTCAAAGAGGCTTTACGGCAAAAGCATAAAGTTAGATTATGTTACGACAGTACATAGCCACAAAAGTACAAACATCCATTTTCAATTCAAGGTCAGGCGTCACCAAAAGCAGAAACCAGCTAGAATTATGCACTAACCTTTGTCAATCTCCATCAGATGACACTCCTAGGACATTATGTTATACAATACATGCATTTTTTGTTCCATCAAGTTCATATTTATATCCAAAAACAGCATTTTACAGTAGCGTGAAATTCAGATTTTTTTCTTCTCTGAAATTCTTCCGGTGAACATAACAAAATTAGTATTCGAAAACATTGGTAAATTATAATATTGTCATTCAAAGAATAATATATTGTCATCTCGTAATTGCTACCGAATGGCCAGATCTCAAAATAACTTTACTGGGAAATCACATTTTGCAATAAACGGGGTGCTATGCTAAGAACAATAAGCTATGCTATACAGTTAGCATCATCTAATATCGATAATAACATTGTAAATATCCCCTTACCTTTGATTATGTCCATCAGAAGGCACTGCCAGGAATCCCAGGTCCGGAACAAATGTGGTTTCTTTTGACAAAGTTCATAATTTATGTCCAAATAACACCAAGTAGTTAGCGTTCATTATGCTCCCACAAAACGTGGTGGGGGGGGTTGTAAAATCACGCCGAAAAGCTAAAAAAAAATAGTAAATAATCTATTTACGTTCGTTCAAACATGTCAAACGTTGTTTAGCATTAATCTTTTGGTCCATTTTTAACGTTAAACATCAGTAATATTTTCACACAACCTATCCTATGTCTTGATAAACAATTAATGACAAACTCACGCTTCTCAGATTTATGCGCAGGCGCAAAAAAATGAAGTGACGACATGTCAACTTCCTTGCATTCTAATTTGCTGTTTATCATAGACGCTTCAAACAACTTTATAAAGATCGTTGACATCTAGTGGAAGCCGTAGGTGTTGCGAAATGAATCCTTTCTCACTATGGTATCTATAAAACAATGACACTAAATAGTACAGTCACAAAATTCACATTTTCTTTTATCTATTTTTCACAGGTTTTTGCCTGCAATATGAGTTTTGTTATACTTACAGACACCATTCAAACTGTTTTAGAAAATTCAGAGTGTTTTCTATCCGAATGTGTTAATAATATGCATATCCTAGCTTCTGAGTTGGTGTAGGAGGCAGTTAAAAATGGGCACATATTTTTTTCAAAATTTCTCAATACTGCCCCCGAGCCCCAACAACTTCCTGACTGATTTCTTGAGATGTTGCTTCAATATATCCACATAATTCTCCATCCTTATGATGCCATCTATTTTGTGAAGTGCACCAGTCCCTCCAGCAGCAATGCACCCACACAACATGATGCTGCCACCCCCATGCTTCACAGTTGGGATGGTGTTATTCAGGTTGCAAGCCTCCCCCTTTTTCCTCCAAACATAACAATGGTCATTATGGCCGAACAGTTATATTTTTGTTTCATCAGACCCGAGGACATTTCTCCAAAGAGTACGATCTTTGTCCCCATGTGCAGTTGCAAACCGTAGTCTGGCTTTTTTATGGCGGTTTTGGAGCAGTGGCTTCTTCTGCTGAGTGGCCTTTCAGGTTATGTTCATATAGGACTCGTTTTACTGTGGATATAGATGCCTTTGCACCTGTTTCCTCCAGCATCTTCACAAGGTCATTTGCTGTTGCTCTGGGATTGATTTGCACTTTTCGCACCAAAGTACGTTCATCTCTAGGAGACAGAATGCGTTTCCTTCCTGAGCGGTATGACGGCTGCATGGTCCCATGGTGTTTATACTTGCGTGCTATTATTTGTACAGATGAACGTGGTACCTTCAGGCATTTGAAAATTGCTCCCAAGGATGAACCAGACTTGTGGAGGTCTACAATTTTTTTCTGCGGTGTTGGCTGATTTCATTTGATTTTCCCATGATGTCAAGCAAAGAGGCACTGAGTTGAAATACATCCACAGGTACACCTCCAATTGACTCGAATGATGTCAATTAGCCTATCAGAAGCTTCTATAGCATGACATCATTTTCTGGAATTTTCCAAGCTATTTAAAGGCACAGTCAACTTAGTCTATGTAAAATTTCTGACCCACTGGAATTGTGATACAGTGAATTATAAGTGAAATAATCTGTCCGTAAACAATTGTTGGAGAAATTACTTGTGTCAAGCACAAAGTAGATGTCCTAACTGACTTGCCAAAACTATAGTTTGTTAACAAGAAATTTGTGGAGTGGTTGAAAAACGAGTTTTAATGTCTCCAACCTAAGTGTATGTAAACTTCCGACTTCAACTGTATGTGCTTTCATGTCTTTATTGAACACACCGTGTAAACATTCACAGTGCAGGGTGGGAAAATTATGTGAACCCTTGGATTTGATAACTGAACCTCCTTTGGCACCAATAACCTCAACCAAACGTTTTCTGTAGTTGCGGATCAGACCTGTACAACGGTCAGGAGGAATTTTTGGACCATTCCTCTTTACAAAACGGTTTCAGTTCAGCAATATTCTTGGGATGTCTGGTGTGAACCACTCTCTTGAGGTCATGCCACAGCATCTCAATCAGGTTGAGGTCAGGACTCTGACTGGGCCACTCCAGAAGGTGTATTTTCTTCTGTTGAAGCCATTCTGTTGTTGATTTACTTCTGTGTTTTGAGTCGTTGTCCTGTTGCATCACCCAACTTCTGTTGAGCTTCAATTGGCAGACAGATAGCCTTACATTTTCCTGTGAAATGTCTTGATAAACTTGGGAAATCATTTTTCCATCGATGATAACTAGCTGTCCAGGCCCTGAGGCAGCAAAACAGCTCCAAACCATGATGCTCCCTCCACCATACTTTATTGTTGGGATGAGGTTTTGATGTTCATGTGCTGTGCCTTTTTTTTCTCCACACATAGTGTTGTGTGTTCCATCCAAACAACTCAACTTCAGTTTAATCTGTCCACAGAATATTTTGCCAGTAGTTGTGTGGAAGATCCAGGTGCTCTTTTGGGAGCTTCAAATGTGAAGCAATGTTTTTATTGGACAGCAGTGGCTTCTTCCGCGGTGTCCTCCCATAAACACCATTCCTGTTTAGTGTTTTACGTATCATTCTCGTCAACAGAGATGTTAGCATGTTCCAGAGATTTCTGTAAGTCTTTAGCTAACACTCTAGGATTCTTCTTAACCTCATTGAGCATTCTGCGCTATGTTCTTGCAGTCATCTTTGCAGGACGGCCACTCCTGGGGAGATTAGCAACAGTCCTGAACTTTCTCCATTTATAGACAATTAGTCTTACTGTGGACTGATGAACATCAAGGCTTTTAGAGATACTTTTGTAACCCTTTCCAACTTTATGCAAGTTAACAATTCTTAATCTTAGGTCTTCTGAGATCTCTTTTGTTTCAGGTATGGTTCACATCAGGCAATGCTTCTTGTGAATAGCAAACTCACATTTTGTGAGTGTTTTTTATAGGCTGTGTTTATCTATTGTTGTGACTTAGATGAAAATCAGATTAAATGTTATGACCAATTTATGCAGAAATCCAGGTAATTCCAAAGGGTTCACAGATTATCTTGCCACTGTAGTTGACTATATTTTGTATCTACCTTTTCTGCTTTATTCACTATCTTTTCCATTTCTCCCTATCATCTTATTCTCTCTTTCCCATTTCTTCCGATCCTCTTATTCTCTCTTTCCCATTTCTTCCTATCCTCTTATTCTCTCTTTCCCATTTCTTCCTATCCCCTTATTCTCTCTTTCCCATTTCTTCTTACCCTCTTATTCTCTCTTTCCCATTTCTTCCTATTCTCTTATTCTCTTTCCCATTTCTCCCTATCATCTTATTCTCTCTTTCCATTTCTCCCTATCCTCTTATTCTCTTTTTCCCATTTCTCCCTATCCTCTTATTCTCTTTTTCCCATTCCTCCCAATCCTCTTATTCTCTCTTTCCATTTCTCCCTATCCTCTTATTCTCTTTTTTCCCATTCCTCCCAATTCTCTTATTCTCTCTTTCCATTTCTCCCTGTCCTCTTATTCTCTTTTTCCCATTCCTCCCAATCCTCTTATTCTCTCTTTCCATTTCTCCCTATCCTCTTATTCTCTTTTTCTCAAAATCTCCCGATCCTTTCGCTCAACCTCTCCATGGTGCCCTCGTTTCCTCCCTCTCTCCCCCACTTCTCTCCATGGTGCCTTCGTTTTCTCCCTCTCTGCCCCACGTCTTTCCATGGTGCTCTCGTTTTCTCCCGCTCTCCCCCACTTCTCTCCATGGTGCCTTCGTTTTCTCCCTCTCTCCCCCACTTCTCTCCATGGTGCCCTCGTTTTCTCCCTCTCTCCCCCACTTCTCTCCATGGTGCCCTCGTTTTCTCCCTCTCTCCCCCCCACTTCTCTCCATGGTGCCCTCGTTTTCTCCCTCTCTCCCCCCCACTTCTCTGCATGGTGCCCTCGTTTTCTCCCTCTCTCCCCCCCACTTCTCTCCATGGTGCCCTCGTTTTCTCCCTCTCTCCCCCACTTCTCTCCATGGTGCCCTCGTTTTCCTCCCTCTCTCCCCCCCACTTCTCTCCAGCTCCTTTTCTGGACCATTTCTAATCTCTTCCAGCGACTGTTCTAAACAAATCAATAGAGCTATAATAGCACTGCTCACGCTTTGTCATTTTTATATCATTAGTTTTCTTTTTATACGCGCTTACTCTCATGCATCAAGAGAGGGGAGGGCAGGGGGAAGGAGTGAATACAGTAGAGCGCGCTCCAAAACTTTATTTAGTGTTCTATGAATTTCAGATCAGTTATGTTTCATAATGACACAGCAGTGTGGTTTGCAGTGAGGGGGAAGCAGTAGGGGGAGGGTAATGGGGGGCAGGGGTGGCGACGGAGAAGGCAGAGGGAGAAAAGGGAAAAATCGATAGGAGCAGCACACTTATCCCCGGCATGGCGGAGGGTGGATCTATTGTGGAGGAATTATGATTTATGTCAGGGGTGGAAGGGCCGTCAGGGTGCGTCAGGGTGCGCCAATAATGATTAATGCCCACTCTCGGTCCCCGGAGACAACCCAGCCTGCACTGCTCTCCCTCTCCTTCCCTCGCACCCCCCTTTTTCATTATTTTCCCCTCTCTCACAGGTCTCCTTTCATGTACAAATCTCTCTCTCTCTCTCTCTCTCTCTCTCTCTCTCCTCTCTCTCTCTCTCTCTCTCTCTCTCTCTCTCTCTCTCTCTCTCTCTTTCTCTCTCTCTCTCTCGCTCGCTCTCTCTCTCTCTCTCTCTCTCTCTCTCTCTCCTCTCTCTCTCTCTCTCTCTCTCCTCTCTCTCTCTCTCTCTCTCTCTCTCTCTCTCTCTCTCTCTCTCTCTCTCTCTCTCTCTCTCTCTCTCTCTCTCTCTCTCTCTCTCTCTCTCTCTCTCTCTCTCCTACAGGAGCGGTCACTTTTAAAATGGACGTCAGCACTTTGTCTCTGCCAGGCCTGTCAGCACTCACCCCACTGCACGGCAGAGAGGAAGGAAGACGGAGAAAGGGAGAGAGAGATGGACAGAGCCATAGAGGGACCCTGATGAAGGGAATGAATAGATGGAAGAGGCCTGGATGGCGGGGGACGGAAAGAGAAATGAAGCAAAAGGTGAGGGAGAGCTTGTCTCCTCTGTCATGCCCTGGCTGTGGCAGGCCGTAGAGACAACTCAGTGATGTGAGTCTGTCTGTGAGCCTGAAGAAAGAACCATACCACGACACAACACACACGTCTGTCATGACAGAGGACCTGTAACTGTAGAGGGAAAATATCTCAACCTTAATATTACTTTCAACGGAATGCTAAAGCAACCCATTCACTAATGTCCTACAGTACAGTATTATATCCAAATAATAATACATAGAGATAATAATAGTACACATTGAGAAGTCTGCTGAGAGTCTCTCGCCTCTTTTGAATACAGCCAACATTGTCCTATTGTTCTTTGCAGAACCAAGGATATCGGAAACACCACTGAATGGGGTCAAGTCTTCTCAGCGTCTATTTCTATGTCCTTGTGCTTGGTTTCAATTACCGATTGGTCAACATTCAAAAACTAAAGCTATTAAGGAGCTCATTGAACTGAATACATGGAGAAGAACGAAAAACATGTTAATGCAATGACAATCTTTTCCATATCACCTCTGGTCCACTTAAAAGTAAAAAGAATAAGAAAGGTAGGGGAGATTGAAATTCAATGAGCGATACAGCACACCCAGAAGACATCCATAGTGCACGTTGCTCCACTTTGTGTGGGCTATTCAAGAGGAACCTTAGTGTGGAAGGCAGCCTTTGGAACGGAGTCTCATTATTACCTGTGAGGCAGGGGCGCCCTGTGAACTATTCTAATGTGTGGCCGTGTGAATGAGACTGGGGGTAAGGGAGGTGGGGAGGGGAGAGGGTGGTGTTACAGTCTATTGTGTCCAACCACTACTTGAGTCTACATCTCAGCAACACTTGAGGATGGGTATCGCAGTTATCCATCTCAGCCCCTAGAGAGGAAGACTAGGTCACCACTCACACACACTCTAAAATAAATAAACTTATTTACCAGAGAAAAAAGACAAAAGAAAAGAGGCAGAGCAAGAAAATTATCTCAGGCGTCTATTTTCTCTCTGGATGCGAGAGAGTGGGAGGCAGAGACACAGACAGGTAGGACTGAATAAACAGAGGGAGAGAGAAATAGAAAGAGAGAGGTAGAAGAATAGATGTGGAGCGCACAAGGGGCACTGGGTACAAAAGCGAGGCTGTGGGGGGAAGGTAGGGACGACAGGGGAGGGAGCGGGGCTGAAAACCTCATTTCCACCCTCCACTGCCTTCCTCTGCCTCGTGTAAGAGATTACCCTACAGCACACAAGTCGACGGGAGTGCAGCACCCTTACTGGGTGAGAAGGGGGGTCACAAGAGCACACACACAAAAAAAATGATATCCTAACGAGTTCATACAGAAAATATACAAAATATACTGATACAGATTTACAAAATATTAAATACATAGAAAATATACAGGCAAACAAACAGACAATCTACTTTACAATACCCAACACACTTTCCCTCCCTGGCCTCCGGATACCACTGTGGTAATTAAGAGAGAAAGAGAGGTGTGTGTGCGTGTGCGTGTGCGTGTGCGGGTGCGGGTGCGTGCATGCGCATGCCAGCCTTGAACGTTTGGCCTGAGATGCAGCACCAGGGCCAGTCCTACCTCACCGATCAATAACAAATCAGGCAGCACCAGAGAGAGTAGGAAGAATGGAGAGGAATGGAGGGGACAAAAGGACTGTTCCTACGCCCTGTCTATAGCATGAGGACGTCTGACTGTCTATCCCTCACACCTACATCCAGCCACCCATCCATCCCATGTGTGCATGTGTTTGTGTGCATGTGTCTTTTTCTAAAAGTGTCTAGTATGAGTGGCTACAAGTAAACACAGGCAGCTAGACAGCCTTCCCTGTCCCTCCAATGTCTCTCTACCTCCATGTAGTCCTTCAACTCTACAGGGTCCTCTGCTGCCTCATCTCTCCTCCTGTTTATTCTGTCTATCACACCACCGGCTTTCAGATCACAGAAATGAAGTGGTTGGAGGGATACTGAGGAATAAACGGTTATTTCAAATGGAAGATTTGGTCCAAAAAATCCAGGGAATTCTTTGAAAGGCTGGATTGTGGGAATTGTGCCAACTGAATGAGAGTGATACAATGACCCTCGGCGAGCCATAGTGTCTGGGATAAGAGCTGGGTTTGCAATGGAAGCTAGCTGTTCTGCTGCTCAAAACATGCCTCCACAGTGTCAGCTATCAACTGTAAATATAGAACTATGCCTGCCGATGATACACATCACCTTAATAATGGGTGGATAGTTGAGAAAGGCTCCAGCTAGCACTTTGTTAAAGAATAGTCTACGTTACAGTATGTGTTTGTAAAAGCAAGAACATGTTGTGGTGTGATGATAATGTTACCCACCTCATCAATTAGTAGAGTGGCGCCACATGGCTCCAGATAGCACTTTACCTAAGAAAGGCACGATGTTTAGTGATAAGTCATGTTATAGTTTCCAGCTGAAGAGGAGATGCTCACATAAAATAGCTGTGGTTATTTGTTTTTTGGAGGCCAATGGGAGGTGAAATACTGAAAGGGACACTACAGACAACGTCACGACAATGATACACACGCATCTTGGAGGCTAAAGGCAGTGTGTTGTTATGATTCTGAACGGTCAGATAGCTAGTAACAATGACAAGAAGCTGCCATGTGGGGAATCGTTTCAGCTACTTGATAGCTTGTCTTGGGGTGTTTTGAGGAGACTTATGTCACATCAATGCTAATTTGGCAGATATTTGCTAGCTAGCTAACCAACAACTGTAACAATTCATTTGAGAGACAACAAGTTGCGCACGCATCGATTTTGTTGGCAAACAACCCACCCGTCTATATGGCTCAGCAGTGTCTATGGTATAGTAGAGCTATACTGTGTATCCAAACCCAAAGGTGCTTTGAAAGATTTTGACTCAATGTAAAATAGAGCCCCTTCAGTACATGGATAATCAGGAGCTCATCTCTGTGTGGCTAAATATAGGGCTGTGACACTCAGAGTCAGAGGTCCGTGCCTCTCGGGCTGGCCGCCAGGAGGCTGCTATTCCACATTTTGATCTCATTTATTACTGGCTATTAAAAGTGAGGGTTGGTTGGTGATGCTACAGGCTGGTACAGTCAGAGAGAGGATGTGCCGTGTTGCATTGGGTGGAGCGGGGAGGGGGTAGCGTTAAAGTCTTTACCACACGGTTGGCGAGGAGGAAGGATGGGAGGGAGGAAAGAAGAAAAGAGGTGGTGTCACATCGGCGGTGAAAATAGAGCAGATCCCAGCGGTGAAACTATTAGAGCCTGTGAATTATAAAACTATTAACCAGAATGTAACTTCCAATTAAAAGATGATTCAACACCGAGATCTGATGGATGAATTTTGATTAAGTGAGGACCACATTAGGAGCGTAGGGAGATGGACGCCGGTCGACGGCACCGCTACTTAAGAGGCAATGGTCTAATAAAGATTTGTCTCTTTTTTGGGAAAATTAAGGTTAATTACTTTAAATAACATGGCTAGGAGCACACTAAAAAACACATGTTTTATTCTCAGGACATTTAGGATAGAGTGTGGGCCATGCTCGTCTGGCTGAGAATACCACGGCAGGTAATTATCGGTTAAGCATACATACAGTACACAAACACACACACACACACACCACACACACACAAACACACACAATATGTACACACATTAAAAAGATATATACCCATGTGTGAGTCCAGGGTCCGGCGAGGCCCATAGCTCTGTGTCACACTGTTGTGATTACTGATGATGTCTGCCATTGCCCATTGATTGATCAAACACAAGAGGGGGGAGTGGATGGTTATAAAGGGACACAGCTGGGACCAGCTGCTACAGGTCTCTGTGAGTTTACACACATTCACAAACCACAGAGGCAAATACACTCACTGTATGGCACTATACTCATACACAAGTTGGTTCAACAGTCCACCTCGTCCTCTCAGACACAAGACACACATACATCAAATCTATTCTTGTCCGTATACCAATACATCAAGACTACAGAGGCTTTCACGCACTTCAAATTCACACAGTCATGCCAATTCATACAGTATAGTAACTTTATGCTGCAGATTTACTACTGAGTCTAATACTAACAAAGGATGCTGTTTTCCAGGCTTGTTTTGATACCAAGACACCCTCGGCCACAGCAACACACGGCCTTAGCGACCATACTAACTGTCATGTAATCAATGTACATTTCCCACTCATTGGATTTGTTTCTAAAGTCTGTGACAGCTTGACCAGTGAGGAGACTCTAAAGGGGGGATACGCTACTCGGGTGTTGGGTGGATCCCATTCTGTTCTCCCTTTCACAAGTTAGTCTTACATTTGTAACCGAGGAGGTGAGTAGGTACCGGCCCTTTCTGAGGGAAGAGGAGGAAGAAAGGAGGAGGAGTAAGAGGAGGAGGAGGAGAGGAGAGGAGAGCGAGGGCTTGTCTGCTGTATAATTGACAGTGACAGATAGCAGTCAGCCCTGATTAGTTCAGGCTTGGTAAGCAGTTCATTACCAGCTGGGATTGAAGGGGAGGGATGGAAAGTGGGAAGAAGAGAGGAGCGGAAGAGGAGAGGAAGAGATGTGAAGAGATGTTGGCTGAGCCTGGCCACTGTGTGTCCCATAATTAGACAATACAGACAGGGGCCATCACAACATGGCTGATTACTCCTCTGGCTTTAATATATTCTTTACGCTGTGCGATCACTGTTCTCCTCTGGGTTCCTTGTAGTTACTGTGGAATAGAATGTGGTACTGAACTGATCTGGTTCTTCAGATCTTGTGCATGACAGAGGGGGTGCTGCAGTGTGATGTGGTTAGCTTGCAGCAGACGGACTTGTTAATGGGCCTATACACACACTACAAGATCAGTAAACCATAGCAGGAGATTTCAGAAGGGGGGTAGATGGGTCGGTGGGTGAAGAGATGCTCACAGCAGCCGCTGGGCAAATAACTTATGGAAGTTTGAAATTTAAAAAATGCAGACGTCCGCACAGGGCAAACAGGCGAGCTATCCATGTGCTCTAATGTTCTACTTGCCATACGGCACACAGAACCCTCCCGGCACTAAGCTCTTGGTAAAACACTGGGGGGTGGGGAGAGGGGTGAGATGTGGACCGAGACTCACGGTGGTGAGTAAACACTATAGGGTCTCTCCCCCTCTTCCTCGCTTCCTATCTTTCCTCTCCATCTCCTAACATTGTGTTCTGCATTGTCTCACCTCAGTCGGCTGAAATCTCCCAGAGCTACACAACACTGCTCTGTCTACAGACAGCACAAACTGATCAAATAGTGTGTGCGTGTGCGTTTGCGTGTGCCTGTGCGGGTGCGTGTGCAGGTGCGTGTGCATGTCCGTGAGATAGAGGGCGAAAGAGAAAAAGAAAATATTTGTGTATTGCCAGGGAAAGGCAGCCTGATGTAGAATTGCAGAAGCCAAGGCCTGTCCCGAACGGTTCCATCATCTAAATTCTAATCAAACATCATTTACAGCTTGTTTTACTTGGGCCTCTTGAGAGACTGTCCCTCCTGCCTCTTTGCCATGGCAACCAGTGTCTCATTTCAGAAGTGTCATGCCACATTATCATCTCTGGCTCACACACTCTGCCTGACAACTTCTCCCAGCCCCTGGTGACAAAATACACAGCCTTGCTCTGCATCTCGTGGTCTCACTCTCTCTCCCAGCCCCTGGTGACAAAATACACAGCCTTGCTCTGCATCTCGTGGTCTCACTCTCTCTCCCAGCCCCTGGTGACAAAATACACAGCCTTGCTCTGCACCTCGTGGTCTCTCTCTCTCCCAGCCCCTGGTGACAAAATACACAGCCTTGCTCTGCACCTCGTGGTCTCTCTCTCTCCCAGCCCCTGGTGACAAAATACACAGCCTTGCTCTGCACCTCGTGGTCTCACTCTCTCTTCCAGCCCCTGGTGACAAAATACACAGCCTTGCTCTGCACCTCGTGGTCTCACTCTCTCTCCCAGCCCCTGGTGACAAAATACACAGCCTTGCTCTGCACCTCGTGGTCTCACTCTCTCTTCCAGCCCCTGGTGACAAAATACACATCCTTGCTCTGCACCTCGTGGTCTCACTCTCTCTTCCAGCCCCTGGTGACAAAATACACAGCCTTGCTCTGCACCTCGTGGTCTCACTCTCTCTCCCAGCCCCTGGTGACAAAATACACAGCCTTGCTCTGCATCTCGTGGTCTCACTCTCTCTTCCAGCCCCTGGTGACAAAATACACAGCCTTGCTCTGCACCTCGTGGTCTCACTCTCTCTCCCAGCCCCTGGTGACAAAATACACAGCCTTGCTCTGCACCTCGTGGTCTCACTCTCTCTCCCAGCCCCTGGTGACAAAATACACAGCCTTGCTCTGCACCTCGTGGTCTCACTCTCTCTTCCAGCCCCTGGTGACAAAATACACAGCCTTGCTCTGCACCTCGTGGTCTCACTCTCTCTCCCAGCCCCTGGTGACAAAATACACAGCCTTGCTCTGCACCTCGTGGTCTCTCTCTCTCCCAGCCCCTGGTGACAAAATACACAGCCTTGCTCTGCATCTCGTGGTCTCACTCTCTCTTCCAGCCCCTGGTGACAAAATACACAGCCTTGCTCTGCACCTCGTGGTCTCACTCTCTCTCCCAGCCCCTGGTGACAAAATACACAGCCTTGCTCTGCACCTCGTGGTCTCTCTCTCTCCCAGCACCTGGTGACAAAATACACAGCCTTGCTCTGCACCTCGTGGTCTCACTCTCTCTCCCAGCCCCTGGTGACAAAATACACAGCCTTGCTCTGCATCTCGTGGTCTCTCTCTCTCTCGCTCTTCTTTTTTTATTCTATTATTCTCTCTGTTCCTGTGGAAATTCAATGTGTGATATACCTTACCTAATTCGATACAGGACCTCAGACCTGCATCTGTAACACAACAGAAAAAATGGATTTAATTATAGATAACAGAGTACCAATTTTCATCAAAGTCATATAATCATACAAATACTAGATGTATTTAGACGTACAAAATATGTTGCGCATTACAATGATATCTACTATAATTTTAGAATGTGGTAAATGAGTGAATATATGCCTGTATTTATATTCATTTTCTTACATAGTATTGGTCCAATAACAAATGTACTGTAAAAACAAGCAAGGCGACTAAAGATGGCAAATTACACAGAGATGCAGACACCCCCAAAAAAATATACTTTTAGCCCAAATAAACCACAGGTTCCATTGATTGGAAACCCACCACTGTTTTGATATCAGCCTATCACAAATCATAAAATCAAAATATTGGTGAAGACCTCCACTTATCAGACCTGGTTCATGCGTTTCGGCACGCAATGCAAATTAGATGCCGTGGAGGAAAAACCATGCGTCCTCCGCCATGTTAAATAATAAGCATCAATGCAGGGCTCGAGCCTGAAGAGAGGCAATCATTTGCAAGGATATTTGCTTACATGTGTATCAGCAATTTGGTGAATTCCGATTTGTCATCCCCCCTCCTCACCCCTTCTTCCCGCTGTGTGAGCGGTGGCGTGCAGAGCAGGTACACATCAGCATGGTGGGCTGTGGGCCAGCTGCTGAGACTGAGGCTGCACTCCTTTCTCCTCCTCCTCCTCCTCCTCCTCTCTCTACAGGGAATGAGATTCCCATCATCAGAGGCTGCAATTTTCACAAAACAATGTGAGATCACACGGCACGGTGGCGAGGCTCGGCAGCCCCTGGCCCCTGAGGTGCCCAGCGTCTATGCAGATTGGGGGATTAATGGCCCTGTGTGTGTGTGTGTGTGTGTGTGTGTGTGTGTGTGTGTGTGTGTGTGTGTGTGTGTGTGTGTGTGTGTGTGTGTGTGTGTGTGTGTGTGTGTGTGTGTGTGTGTGTGTGTGTGTGTGTGTGTGTGTGTGTGTGTGTGTGTGAGTGAGACAGGGAGGAGAGTGTAGATAGTTTGTGTGATGGTGGATGTACCTTCTAACAAGACAGAGGGTTCAAGCAGGGTAAATGGAAAAAGTAGTCATCTTTCTCTCTCTGCATCCCTCCCTTTAATATCAGCGTATTCAAAAGGAAGCCACTAAGCTGCAAGGCCCCTCTTAAACATGTGAGACAAAGATAAGCAGTGGGCTGTGGTGGAGAGACACAAAGTGAGGGAGCATGACTTTGCCAGGGGAAAGTTTTCTGGCTGAAAAACAAAAGGCTCTAGACAGTTTGGGAGGCAGTGTTCCTTAAGCATGGAATAAACAGAGCATCAATACTGTGCATTGAGGCTGTGTGTGTAGAGACTGTAGAAGTGTGGTTCAGTGACAGTGTGCAGAATGTGTGTGTGTGTGGTGTGTGTGTGTGTGTGTGTGTGTGTGTGTGTGTGTGCGTGCGTGCGTGCGTGCGTGCGTGTGTGTGTGTGTGTGTGTGTGTGTGTGTGTGTGTGTGTGTAAAAAAAGAGAGAGAGAGCGAAAAAGAGAGACTTGCGAATGAAATTGAGAGCGAGAGAGAGAAAGGGAGAAAGACTTGCGAGTGAAAGTGACACTGTGTGGCTGGTTCCAGGTCCCTGCTGTAATTTCCTGGCAGGCAGTAGGATTTTGCCTTGCCGTGGGCTACAGCTACGGTGGCTGGCTCTGCTGTGGAGCAGACATCCAATCAGGGTCTGAACCACTCACCTCACTGACCTTCTGTGAGAGCTAAGCTGCTCCCTCGTTGGTAGGGGCACCGTGTGAATACTGGACAAACACACACCACACACACACACACACCACACACACACCAACTGATGCGTTTTTAATTTGATTTTGTATAGTACATTACATCTTCGGGATCACATGAAGAAAGAACAATAATGAACATGATAAGAACAAGTAGAAAAAAATCCCTCCAAAAAATACTGTTAGGGCTCAGTAGCCAGGAGAGGAAAGAGAACAGAGCAGTGCATCAGATTGCGTTGGTCTGTGGCCTGAGAGAGGAGACAGCAGCAGGAGAGAAGTGATAGTCTCTCTGCCTCCAATTCATCAGACGGAGAAAAGGAGAAAGGCCCCAGAATGAACGTGAGGAACAGTACATCAACTATAAGCTGCCATCTCTTTCTTCAACACTGTCCCTCCCTTAAACAAACACTCTCACACACTCTCTCTTTCTCTCTCTCTTTCTCTCTCTCATTATCTCTCTCAAATTCTCTCTCTCTCTTTCTCTCTCTCATTCTCCCCTCTGTCTCCCTCTTAGTCTGTTTACACCTCCACGGACCGGATCTTCCTCTGACCATATTGGATGCTTGAAAAATGAGTAATCAACAGAACTTAATGATGATTCTCTGAAGGCAAGGGGAGGCACGGAGGTAGAAGTAGGTAAAGGGGAGATGAGGAAAGGCTGGGGGGGAGTCTGTGGTCAGGTGTAAATATACCACAGACCTTGTCAGAGCAGAGACCCTGAAAGCCTTGGTCTCAAAACCCCACAATACACACACACACAGCCTGTGTTCATCAATGAGCTTGACGCCTTGATAAGTTCCTTTCCTTAGGATGACTCACCCCTCACAGTTCTGGGTGACTTTAACCTCCCTACGTCTACCTTTGACTCATTTCTCTCTGCCTCCTTCTCTCCACTCCTCTCCTCTTTTGACCTCACCCTCTCACCGTCCCCCCCTACTCACAAGGCAGGCAATACGCTTGACCTCATCTTTACTAGATGCTGTTCTTCTACTAATCTCACTGCAACTCCCCTCCAAGTCTCCGACCACTACCTTGTATCCTTTTCCCTCTCGCTCTCATCCAACACTTCTCACTCTGCCCCTACTCAGATGGTATTGCGCCGTCGCAACCTTCGCTCTCTCTCTCCCGCTACTCTCTCCTCTTCCATCCTATCATCTTTTCCCTCTGCTCAATCCTTCTCCAACCAATCTCCTGATTCTGCCTCCTCAACCCTCCTCTCCTCCCTTTCTGCATCCTTTGACTCTCTATGTCCCCTATCCTCCTGGCCGGCTCGGTCCTCCCCTCCTGCTCCGTGGCTTGACGACTCATTGCGAGCTAACAGAACAGGGCTCCGGGTAGCCGAGCGGAAATGGAGGAAAACTAGCCTCCCTGCAGACCTGGCATCTTTTCACTCCCTCCTCTCTACATTTTCTTCCTCTGTATCTGCTGCTAAAGCCACTTTCTACCACTCTAAATTCCAAGCATCTGCCTCTAACCCTAGGAAGCTCTTTGCCACCTTCTCCTCCCTCCTGAATCCTCCTCCTCCTCTGCGGATGACTTCGTCAACCAATTTGAAAAGAAGGTTGACGACATCCGATCCTCGTTTGTTAAGTCAAACGACACCGCTGGTCCTGCTCACTTTGCCCTACTCTATGCTTTGACCTCTTTCTCCCCTCTCTCTCCAGATGAAATCTTGTGACTTGTGATGGCCGGCCGCCCAACAACCTGCCCGCTTGACCCTATCCCCTCCTCTCTTCTCCAGACCATTTCCGGAGACCTTCTCCCTTACCTCACCTCGCTCATCAACTCATCCTTGACCGCTGGCTACATCCCTTCAGTCTTCAAGAGAGCGAGAGTTGCACCCCTTCTCAAAAAACCCACACTCGATCCCTCCGATGTCAACAACTACAGACCAGTATCCCTTCTTTCTTTTCTCTCCAAAACTCTTGAACGTGCCGTCCTTGGCCAGCTCTCTTGCTATCTCTTTCAGAATGACCTTCTTGATCCAAATCAGTCAGGTTTCAAGACTGGTCATTCAACTGAGACTGCTCTTCTCTGTGTCACGGAGGCTCTCCGCACTGCTAAAGCTAACTCTCTCTCCTCTGCTCTCATCCTTCTAGACCTATCTGCTGCCTTTGATACTATGAACCATCAGATCCTCCTCTCCACCCTCTCCGAGTTGGGCATCTCCGGCGCGGCTCACTCTTGGATTGCGTCCTACCTGACAGGTCGCTCCTACCAGGTGGCGTGGCGAGAATCTGTCTCCGCACCACGTGCTCTCACCACTGGTGTCCTCCAGGGCTCAGTTCTAGGCCCTCTCCTATTCTCGCTATACACCAAGTCACTTGGCTCTGTCATATCCTCACATGGTCTCTCCTATCATTGCTACGCAGACGACACACAATTAATCTTCTCCTTTCCCCCTTCTGATAACCAGGTGGCGAATCACATCTCTGCATGTCTGGCAGACATATCAGTGTGGATGACTGATCACCACCTCAAGCTGAACCTCGGCAAGACGGAGTTGCTCTTCCTCCCGGGGAAGGACTGCCCGTTCCATGATCTCGCCATCACGGTTGACAACTCCAATGTGTCCTCCTCCCAGAGTGCTAAGAGCCTTGGCGTGACCCTGGACAACACCCTGTCGTTCTCCGCTAACATCAAGGCGGTGACCCGATCCTGTAGGTTCATGCTCTACAACATTCGCAGAGTACAACCCTGCCTTACACAGGAAGCGGCGCAGGTCCTAATCCAGGCACTTGTCAGCTCCCGTCTGGATTACTGCAACTCGCTGTTGGCTGGGCTCCCTGCCTGTGCCATTAAACCCCTACAACTCATTCAGAACGCCGCAGCCCATCTGGTGTTCAACCTTCCCAAGTTCTCTCACGTCACCCCGCTCCTCCGCACACTCCACTGGCTTCCAGTTGAAGCTCGCATCTGCTACAAGACCATGGTGCTTGCCTACGGAGCTGTGAGGGGAACGGCACCTCCGTACCTTCAGGCTCTGATCAGGCCCAACACCCAAACAAGGGCACTGCGTTCATCCACCTCTGGCCTGCTGGCCCCCCTACCTCTGCGGAAGCACAGTTCCCGCTCAGCCCAGTCAAAACTGTTCGCTGCTCTGGCACCCCAATGGTGGAACAAGCTCCCTCACGATGCCAGGACAGCGGAGTCAATCACCATCTTCCGGAGACACCTGAAACCCCACCTCTTTAAGGAATACCTGGGATAGGATAAAGTAATCCTTCTAACCCAACCCCCCCCCCCCCCCCCCCAAAAAAAAAAGATATAGATGTACTATTGTAAAGTGGTTGTTCCACTGGATATCATAAGGTGAATGCACCAATTTGTAAGTCGCTCTGGATAAGAGTGTCTGCTAAATGACGTAAATGTAAATGAAAATGTAAATGTTGTGTCATACACTGAACACAACACAATGTTAGAGTTGTCAGACAAGCCAGTGGGCCAAAGTCAGAGACTAAGGATCAAGGTCAGTAAGATCCCCATTGAAGGTAATCGTATTGTCTGTACATTATGTACTGTATTAGCTACACATTTTGCTTACTCCTGACTACCCTGCTCACTCAAAGTGGCTACACATTTAGCGTACTCCTGACTACCCTGCTTACTCAAAGTGGCTACACATTTAGCGTACTCCTGACTACGCTGCTCACTCAAAGTGGCTACACATTTAGCGTACTCCTGACTACCCTGCTCACTCAAAGTGGCTACACATTTAGCGTACTCCTGACTACCCTGCTCACTCAAAATGGCTACACATTTAGCGTACTCCTGACTACCCTGTTCACCCAAAGTGGATACACATTTAGCGTACTCCTGACTATCCTGCACACTCAAAGTGGCTACACATTTCGTGGAGCAAATTGGCGAATAACTCATGAACCGTAATGAACCAAAGAGCTGTCAACAATCGTTTGTGAGGGACTCATTTAACACTGGGAGTGAATGGGGGGGGAGGCTTACATTGACAACAGGCAGACTAAACAGTATAATATTACCACTAGTGTGGGACCTACTACTCACACTAAGCACTGTACAATATTATTAACAGGTGTCATTTCACATAACTATAGCTGTCTGCAATAAACAAAAGTATGTGGACACCCTTTCAAATTAGTGGATTCTGCCTCTGGAAGCAACGTCAGCACAAGAACTGTTCCTCGGGAGCGTCATGAAATGGGGTTCCATGGCCAAGCAGCCGCACACAAGCCTAAGATCACCATGTGCAATGCCAAGCGTCGGCTAGAGTGGTGTAAAGCTCACCGCCATTGGACTCTGGAGCAATGGAAACGCGTTCTCTAGAGTGATGAATCACACTTCACCATCTGGAAGTCCGACAGACGAATCTGGGTTTGGCGGATGACAGGGGAACGCTACCTGCCCGAATGCACAGTGCCAACTGTAAAGTTTGGTGGAGAAGGAATAATGGTCTGGGGCTGTTTTTCATGGTTCTAATTAGGCCCCTTAGTTCCAGTGAAGGGAAATCTTAACACTACAGCATACAATGACATTGTAGACGATTCGGTGCTTCCAACT
Source organism: Salmo salar (assembly GCF_965601325.2). Taxonomy (NCBI): domain Eukaryota; kingdom Metazoa; phylum Chordata; class Actinopteri; order Salmoniformes; family Salmonidae; genus Salmo; species Salmo salar. Next base: position 142,130,387 of record NC_138299.1, read on the forward strand.
TTGTTGCAGCAGTTTGGGGAAGGCCCTTTACTGATTCAGCATGACAATGCCCCTGTGCACAAAGCGAGGTCCATACAGAAATGCTTTGTCAAGATCGGAATGGAAGATCTTGACTGGCCTGCACAGAACCCTGACCTCAAGCCCATCGAACACCTTTGGGATGAATTGGAACGCCGACTGTGAGCCAGGCCTAATCACCCAACATTAGTGCCCAACCTCACTAATCTCTAGTGGCTGAATGGAAGCAAGTCCCCGCATCAGTGTTCCAACATCTTTTGGGAAAGCCTTCCCAGAAGAGTGAAGGCTGTTATAGTAGCAAAGGGGGGACCAACTCCATATTAATGTCCATGATTTAGGAATGAGATGTGTCCACATACTTTTGGTCATGTACTGTATAAGGAAGCGGCAGGGTGGGCCGATGTTGGCCTGATTAAGAGCACAGCAGAAGAGCTGACAGGACTTGAAGTGATGTAGAGTATCAGCAAAAGAGTTACACTGCTATTCGATTCACTGTAAAAACACAGAGTATATCAGTTTCAAAGCAAAGGCACAAGGACACACACCGACTCTGTCTCTCACACACACACATTCACAGACAAACACGGTCGCACACACATACACACCACAGATATAGCTGTGCTTATTTCAATCAGGTGACATTTGTTGTTAACGAACACTGGAGAAGAGGTATGCCACTGGCTAACCTTTCAGCAGTGAATTATGGGAATTTACCTTCATGCCTCAGTGCTTTTGCTGTTCGGCTGCCGTTAGTGTCTAAATCAAAGGCTGGATCTGCTACATCGGCATTTTCCCCTCTGCAAGGGCAGCCGTCGCACAAGCACTTGATGATGGGTGACATTTACCACGTAGCAGTGTTGTGGCCTTGTGCTATTGCAGACAGCAGCACAGCGCCCAGGAAGCACATACAAGTCAACAGCAGCTCTGCAATGGCAGCCATATTACCTTCATATCCCCTTACAACAATGAAATACTGTGTGTGTGTGTGTGTGTGTGTGTGTGTGTGTGTGTGTGTGTGTGTGTGTGTGTGTGTGTGTGTGTGTGTGTGTGTGTGTGTGTGTGTGTGTGTGTGTGTGTGTGTGTGTGTGTACAGAAACTGAAGGGACACTTGTGGTCCTATGCTAAAAGAAAGTAGTACTTTTTGAAAAGATCACAGAAACTGCAAGTGTGAAAAAATGTAAAACTTTCTGAAGTAGTCATCATCTCTGACAGCTACAGTGCTTGAATTCGAAAGTTAAAAATAAGATGGTAACAAAATATATTGAGAAGGTGGGCAAACTGAAAAGAGAGGTAGTTGTCCTAGGGCGATCAAGAGTTTCACAACTTCAGATAAGATACAGAGCCAAAGTCGAAAATATGACAAATTATATATTTTTTGCCTCGGGAGAGCCGAGCGACTGACTCTGCCTGACTCCGCAAAGCTCGACCCGTCTCTTCCCCAAGACGTCTCTAATTTACAACGGCTCAACGTAATTTTTCCTCAAAATGCTGTTTTCTCTTCTCAAAGGCTCCTCTTCAGCATGGATTCTAATTACCGGTGGCTCGCTTTGATCTGAGTCCTGCTCCTCACTATACACTGACTCCAGCTTCCCTGGGATCTCATTTCATTAAGGAGCCTCATCTCTTCGTCTCTTTTTGGTGTGCTATTTATTTTCGGAGATCCAGCTTCAGTTACAGAGGAGGGAGGGAGGGAGGGAGGGAGGGAGGGAGGGAGGGAGGGAGGGAGGGAGGGAGGGAGGGAGGGAGGGAGGGAGGGAGGGAGGGGAGATATAAAGCGGTAGGTTGTATATCATAGAACTGGTTTAAAAAAAGGGAGGGACTCTGTTGGAGCGCTGCATGCCATGTAGTTTTCCCATCCCACTTCGGTCGGATATGTGCTGGGCCGCTCCAAAACACTGTCCGTAGGGGCTTGGGAGAAACGAGAGGTGGGGCTGCTGGGGGAGGCGGGGGTTTGAAACGGATTAGCTCTGGCGTCCGAGTCGAGATTACCTCATTAAAAGTTGGAGTGGAGGGTTAAGGAAGCTTTCGTCTACGCCGGCTGATGTTAAGTGCTTCTGTAATTTTGCGCCTCCCAAATCAATCACAGCGTTAACACGTACTGTATAGCACACTGGACATGCTGTAGGAGACGTCTCAAAGCAGGGGATGGCAGGGGATGAGCTGGGAAATCATTTTAACAGCTCTTTGTTCATTCAGAGGCAAACTAAGGCAAACTAAGTGAAATGGACAAATCCCCTCCCAAACTATCTCTGCTCTTACTGGCGTATCCTCAATCATCCAGCATTTATGTTACATGGCTACATTGTTTTTCAACAGCAAATTCCATTGTGATACACCCCCCATCTGATCAAAAGTCAACCTACATATGACTGGATGACTGCATTATTCCAGTAACTAAATCCCATGAAGGAAACAGACAGAGGTTAGTCTATATCACCCCGATACTGTATTGAGGAAGACATTCCCAGTAGGCCAGCATTATCTCCCGGGAGTCACAATGAAGCTCTTTGCATGTTATTACCCCGAAGTCTATTCTTCAGGATAGAAGCAAGTTGGGTTCAAATGAGTCCAGTGTTCTTCTGTCTCCAGCCTAGTTACAACAGGGAGCAGGAGGGGGATGTCAGAAAGGCTTTACGGTCGGACGGCGAAACGGTCCACGTTATCTCCCCGGGACAGGACAGAGCCGGGCATTTTCAGAGCGTTGTTTTCAACCTGTGACCGCTCGCTGTGCTGCCATTAACACAGAGTTAATTAAAGCACAACTCGTTCTCTCAGCAGGGGGCCTGAGCCTGCCATTTACAACAAATCTACCACACTGGTAACACAATACACACACACACACTGCAAACAGACACACACACATGCATACACACACAGACATGCTGAACAGTTAATCAAATGGCAAACTAGACAATTTTTTTATTGACCCCCTTCTTTTTTTGCACTGGCTCTATAGACTAGACTGGCTCTATTCCCACACACATTCTAAAACATACCACACTGATACTCCAACACACACACACAAGTAATGGCGCCGGAGGGGATGGCAGCCGTTTTATTGGCTCTTAACCAAATGTGCTATTTTTTTAGTTTTTTCGCATTGTTTGTAACTTATTTTGTACATAATGTTGCTGCTACCGTCTCTTATGACTGAAAAGAGCTTCTGAACATCAGAACAGCGCTTACTCACCTCGAATTGGATGAAGAATTTTTCTGTATTAATGAGTCGGACGGGAAGGATATACTCCAAACTTCCTTTGCCATCTGTACTGTTAGCTAACGTTCAATCGCTGGAAAATAAATGGGACGAATTGAAAGCACGAATATCCTACCAACAAGACATTAACAACTGTAATATCTTATCTTTCACCGAGTCGTGGCGGAGCGATGACATTAATAACATGCAGCTGGCGGGTTATACACTCTATCGGCGGGATAGAATAGCAGCCTCTGGTAAGACACAGGGCGGGGGCCTATGCATATTTGTAAACAACAGCTGGTGCACAATATCTAAGGAAGTCTCGAGGTTTTGCTCGCCTGAGGTAGAGTATCTCATGATAAGCTGTAGACCACACTATCTACAGAGAGTTTTCATCTGTATTTTTCGTAGCTGTCTACATACCACCACAGACTGATGGCGGCACTAAAACCGCACTCAATGAGCTGTATACCGCCATAAGCAAACAAGAAACCACTCATCCAGAGGCGACGCTCCTAGTTGCTGGGGACTTTAGTGCAGGGAAACTTAAATCAGTTTTACCTAATTTCTATGTGCAAACAGAGGGAAAAAACTCTAGACCACCTTTACTACACACACAGAGACGCGTACAAAGCTCTCCCTCGCCCTCCAAGCCCTCCAAGCTCTCCCTCGCCCGACCATAATTATATCCTCCTGATTCATGCTTACAAGCAAAAATTTAAGCAGGAAGCACCAGTGACTCGGTCTATAAAAAAGTGGTCAGATGAAGCAAATGCTAAACTACAGGATCCACTGATCCTAGGCCATCATTGTAAATAAGAATTTGTTCTTAACTGACATCTCCACAGAGGTACTCTGGTGCTCTGTCAGAGTGACCATTTGGTTCTTGCTCACCTCCCTGACCAAGGCTCTTCTCCCCCAATTGCTCAGTTTTGCCTTGTGGTCAGTTCTAGGAAGAGTCTTAGTGGATCCAAACTTCTTCCTTTTAAGAATGATGGAGGCCACTGTGTTCTTGGGGACCTTCAATTCTGCAACATATTTTTGGTAACCTTCCACAGATCTGTGCCTCAAACACAATACTGTCTTTGAGCTCTACGAACAATTCCTTCAACCTCATGTTTTGGTTTTTGCTCTGACATGCACTGTCAACTGTGGGACCTTATATAGACTGTTTGTGCCTTTCCAAATAATGTCCAAACAATTGAATTTACCACAGGTTGACTCCAATCAAGTTGTAGAAACATCTCAAGGATTATCAATGGAAACAGGATGCACCTGAACTCAATTTCAAGTCTCATAGCAAAGGGTCTCAAATACTTATGTAAATAAGGCATTTCTTTTTTTCTTTTTAATAAATTAGCAAAAATGTCTATAAACTTGTTTTCGCTTTGTGTGTACATTGAGGAGGAAAAATGTGTATTTAATCCATTTTAGAACAAGGCTATAACGTAACAGAATGTGGAAAAAGTCAAAGGGTCTGAATATTTTCCGAATGCACTGTACACTCACACACACAAATGAATATTATCACCACATACACACACACTCACACATAGAAACACTTTCACGCTCTTCACAAACACTGCCACTACTCTGTTCATTGTCTATCCTTATTGCCTAGTCACTTTTACCCCTACCTACATGTACATATTACCTAAATTACCTCAACTACCTCTTACCCTTGCACATTGACTCGGTACTGGTTCTTTTTGTATATAACCTCGTTATTGTTATTTTATTGTGTTACTATTTCCTTTTTAATTTATTTAGCTAATTTTCTAACTTTTCAACTCTGCATTGTTGGCAAAGGGCTTGTGCATTTAACGCCAAAGTCTATACCTGTTGTATTTGGTGCATGGGACAAATAGCATTTGATTTGATTTGATTCATTAAAAGAGCAGCCTTTCATACAGCTTTACTGTATTTTGGGAGAAGCCATTTGATCACACACAAAGGCTTTCCTTTGATGGCCACTTAAAGGAGCTCTGTCCAATACTGATGACAGAAAGACTATCTTTAAACCACCATACAATACACACAGCTTGCGTAGCAGGACTCCAAGACACAACAATATTTAATAGAAGGACATGGGGGGCTTTTTCACAGCATGGGATCACATGGAGGTGGGGGGCTTTTTCACAACACAGAACCACACAAGACATGGGGGGCTTTTTCACAACCCGGGATCACACAGGAGGTAGGGGGGCTTTTTCACAACACGGGACCACACAGGATATGTGGGGCTTTTTCACAACACGGGACCACACAGGACATGGGGGGCTTTTTCACAACACGGGACCATATAGGACATGGGGGGGCTTTTTCACAACACGGGACCACACAGGAGGTAGGGGGGCTTTTTCACAACACGGGACCACACAGGACATGGGGGGCTTTTTCACAACACGGGACCACAAAGGAGGTAGGGGGGCTTTTTCACAACATGGGACCACACAGGACATGGGGTTTTTTTTCACAACACGGGACCACACAGGAGGTAGGGGGGCTTTTTCACAACACGGGACCACACAGGACATGGGGGGCTTTTTCACAACACGGGACCATACAGGACATGGGGGGCTTTTTCACAACACGGGACCACACAGGACATGGGGGGCTTTTTCACAACATGGGACCACACAGGAGGTGGGTTTGTCCATCTGTCTGTCTCTACAGACGGTCACAATGGGAGGGGTGTTGAGGGGTGGCGGCACCCGCTCCAACGTGCTGACCGGTGCCGCCGCACCACACAGAGCCCTGGTAATACGGCCGGTCGCCCTCCTCCTCCGTCTCCGCTGTCAGATATGCTAGCCTGCTTTACCTGCTGCGATTCCATTAGCAGGCTGCCTGTTCCAGCACTCGAGTGTTTCTGTAGCATATTAAACAGATTAATAGAACAATGCTCCAGGGAGGGAGCGGCCTGTCAATCTCGGCTAAAAACACAAAAGCAGAAAATTAAAAAAGCCCATGGCTGAACTCCAGCACTGATAAAAAGGCGCTGGAATCTTGCGTGGAGAGGAAGGGGGTGGGAGGGACGGACGGATGGATGGAAAACACAGATGGTAAATATTTATCCTATCCTGCTTATTGAACACACACGGACACACACAAGCACACATACAGACGTACGCTCATTCACGCACACACATTCATAAACAGAGCTGCTACTGTGGTGACCAGAATGACAAGAAGGAACATTTGTTCAACAAGGAAGAAAACACAAAAGTTAACATTGTAACAGCAAGAATACAACAAACCTTCCCTTACACCAGGAGAGTCAGCATTTTATGGCTTACTTGGATAAACTACAATCTACATTCTCCTTTTAGTCCAGATGCACTATTTTGCAATTATTAGACATCGCCCTCTGTTGGTTCAATGCAAATCCAGAGTGCCTCCCTGCATTCTACCATCCTCTCTTTTCTGATGTGAAGGAATATATATCAGAGGAATGGATCTGTGGGCCAAGCTGTGCCTGGTGGTGAAGGAGGAGACGTCTCGGTCTCATCCTGTGAGATTGGTGAGAAATTCAATCTGGTGCAGCAGTCTGTTTCTGGGCGAGATACTGGGAGATTGAGTGAGGTCTACAGAGACCCGAGAGGCTTCACTCCTGTCTTTAGATTCACAGGCATGACACTCAAAGACGGAGAGCGAGAGAGAGAGCTAGAGAGAGAGAGAGAGAGAGAGAGTCAGAGAGAGACAGACAAAGGCAGAAGACAAAGCCTACATCACGACAGCCAAAGAGCAAGCATTGTGTGTAATGTGTTGTGTTGTGTGATTGGGGCAAAGATGCAAAGAGGTGGTTGGCAGATGAAGCAATATATTCTCTCCTCATATTTTATGAAGTAAAAATGCTCTGTTTGGGAAGAGGGAACAATATACACTATATATAGAAAAGTATGTGGACACCGTAGAATGTTGGCCGTAGAATGTTCTTACTGAAGACCTCAGTGACTTTCAACGTGGCACCGTCAAATTTCCACCCTGCTAGAAATGCCCTAGATAACTGTAAATGCTGTTATTGTGAAGTGGAAACGTCTAGGAGCAACAACGGCTCAGCCGCGAAATGGTAGGCCACACAAGCTCACAGAACCTGACTGCCAAGTGCTGAAGCACGTAACGCGTAAAAATCCTCTGTCCTCGGTTGTAACACTCACTACAAAGTTCCAAACTGCTTCTGGAAGCAAAGTCAGCACAATAACTGTTTGTTGGGAGGTTCATGAAATGGGTTTCCATGGCCGAGCAGCCGTACACAAGCCTAAGATCACCATGCACAATGCCAAGCGTCAACTGGGGTGGTGTAAAACTCTCCACCATTGGACTCTGGAGCAGTGGAAATGCATTCTCTGGAGTGATGAATCACACTTCACCATCTGGCAGTCCGACGGACAAATCTGGGTTTGGTGGATGACAGGAGAACACTACCTGCCCCAATGCATAGTGCCAACTGTAAAGTTTGGTGGAGGAGGAATAATGGTCTGGGGCTGTTTTTCATGGTTTGGGCTAAGCCCCTTAGTTCCAGTGAAGGGAAATCTTAACACTACAACATACAATGACATTCTAGATGATTCTGTGGCAACAGTTTGGGGAAGGCCATTTCCTGTCTCAGCATGACAATGCCCCCATACACAAAGCGAGGTCCATACAGAAATGGTTTGTCGAGATCGGTGTGGAAGAACTTGACTGGCCTGCACAGAGCCCTGATCGCAACCCCATCGAACACCTTTGGAATTAATTGGAACATAGACTGCGAGCCAGTCCTAATTGCCCAACATCAGTGCCCGACCTCACTAATGCTCTTGTGGCTGAATGGAAGCCGCAGCAATGTTCCAACATCTAGTGGAAAGCCTTCCCAGAAGAGTGGAGGCTGTTATAGCAGCAAAAGGGGGGGACCAATTCCATATTAATGCCCATGATTTTGGAATGAGATGTTCGACAAGCAGGTGTCCACATACTTTTGGACATGTAGTGTATCATAAACTCAACCCATTTCAACAATCACCATTGAGAACCATGAAAACCTGCAACCCTTTAGCATTCATCTCATTGTTTTATCTTCAATAAAACGGATCTGAATCTAGACAATAGAGTTAACAAAATGCGACAGAAATCAAGCAGAAGCAAAACGCAGGTACAGTACTGATCTCACTCTGTGAGTGCGGATGTTGCAAATCATTTTTAATAGTTGTCATCAGATGGTTCATTACATTAAACTATCCTGGCTAATATCCTCTAATCCAATGGCTCTCCCACATCCTGAGGCTATGAGCTCAGAGAGAGGAGGGGGCAGCAGGGGGGAGAGGAGGGAGGCAGTAGCCCAGTGTATAAGCAGGTTAATTGCCCTGATGCAGAGACTGGCTGGATCACAGCAAGAGGAGCCCATTTCAGTTCATTGTAAACTGTCCCATTCTGTAACAATGTACTGTTCTGTTCCGTGCCAGCCAGGCACACAGGCAGACTGACAGCCAACACAGAGGCAGGCAGGCAGGCAGGCAGGAAGGCGGGCAGCCAGTCAATTCCAGGGGCAGCACAGAGGCAGGCTCGCAGGCAGACGGGCAGCCAGTCAGTTCCAGGGGCAGCACAGAGGCATGCAGGAAGGTAGGGGTCTCACTGACTGTATGTGACGACGCGTGGTTGAGCGGGTTGTGTGCTCGGGGTGAGAGCGCTGACACACAGCGCCACCTAATGGAGGGGGATGTCAATAGCTTTGCTCCTCGACAAACCACCTCGGTCTCAACATATACACACAAACACACAAGTTGGTTCAGTCGGTACACGATACCCTTAGTTATCAGGTGTAGGTTCTTGCATTCCCCAAAGGAAGTGTGAATTCTCCAGTACTGAAGATGGGAGACTGTGAGATCTAGCCTAAGGAATCTTAGCCTCAGAGTTTGATCAAAACAGGTGGCTCGGGATCTTGTAATATTTCTATACGACCTGTCCTGGGGTCTGTCTCCGCCATCTTGACCTTCATATGGATGCCCTCTACTGCTCCATCCCAGAGCTCTGTGCTCTCTTCCTCTGAGTGTGACACCCTCCCCATCCACACACACACACACCTCAAGACCCTCCTCTCTCACTCTCTGAGCTGCCCTCCCTCTCCTCCTCTTCTTCCTCCCCTCCCTCCTTCCATCCCTCGTTTGCATTCCTCTCCTTGGCTGGGTCCTGGATCATGGCCCGCTCGGGCTGCCCGGCTGGCCCTGTCTGTTTTCATTCCCCTCTGAGAGGACAAGTCATTTGGGAGAGAGGGGAGCAGATGACCAATGGCTTCTGACCTTTTCTCCCTCAATATAACTCCTCCGCGCCGCGCCGAGAAAGTGGCAATCAGGCTAGGCAGAAGTGACACCCTGATCTGAGCATGGCCGAGCCCCACACAATCACAGTGTCACTTCCCATCAATATGCGACTGCGGGTGGGTGGGTTGGTGGTGGGTTGGTGGTGGGGTGGGGGAATCTCCATTTGCGGGTGAGAGGAGGGTTAGCTTAGCTGCGGTGCTGCACAGGTCACAGCCAGGAGTCCCCTGACAACACACACAGATTAACACACACTTGTTTGTTTTGCAGGACAGCAAAGACTAACTTGCGTGCTTTCTCTTTGGTCCAGAAAGTAATTTTTCTGTTTCACCAACTACAAAAAGGATACCATTTGATGCCAGTTAGTCTTGGGCTTTCATTTCAATGCAGATTTTGAGGTGGGGACATATGAGTTGGAGAAGCAGGGGCTTTCTCTCTTTTGTGCGGTCTCGCCATCCAATTGGTTGGTGTTGAGCTGCAGTTCCAAAGACCATTCCCACTATGAGAGGATTCATTCAGTCATTCATAGCAATAGATTACAGTGTCCATCCCGGCGTCTCCAGATTCCAGGCGAGTCAATTACATAAACCGGGGGAAAATCACAGGATAGTATTTCACGGCCTGCTCAATATGAGGCAGTTTCATGACTGTTACTGTCAGACGTGGCACATGTGGGAGGAGGACGTAAGCCAGTGTGAAATACAATGAAACGCTGTGCACTCTGGGAACACATGTTAGAACATGAGCTGCCATGAAATAGACTGACTTAGAGAGTGGTTTCAGGACATAGACTGTGGAGTAGTAGGCTCTGTTCTGTAAGCCACCAAAACAACCACGTCTGGTGTCTCAAGAGACAGCGGGGCCACAGTGAGCGTGGCTTCCTAGTGGAACAAAGTATTGTGGGATGCGGACAAAGTGTGCACAGTGGTGGATTAAACCGTGTTTAAACCAAGGAAATATGTAAAGAGGAATTATATTACAGATTATTTTCCAAATCACCTTAACAAAATGTCTCGGTGGAGCTGAGGGAAGAGGATAAATGAAGGCCACAGAAATGTGTGGGATATAATTAAACAAATTGTATGCCAAACTAAAGTTGTTGTTCAGGCATGAGTTTCCATGTTGAGACGAGAGAGAGAAGGAACACATCTAAGTGATGATATGCCTCAAAAGGGGGCATTATCATTTGAAAAGATCCTGAATGTGTGGCTTCGTCCCCTCTGTGCTGAAAATAAAATTGTCTGATGTGTAAGATTTACCTTTGCAACGCTTGGCCCTGATCAGGCGCGAGGGTCGCAGCTCCACGTGTCATCTGGTGGCTCCATCGCCGTGCCTCCAATTTACACACAGCGCTGCTCTGCATTTCAAAGGAGCCCCAGCGCCAGCCTCCTGTTAGCCATCACTATCTGGGCCCCACCGCGCGGAGGCAAGATTAGGCCAGCTGGAGAAACCGCTCGCTGCTCTGTACCCCCCCTTACCCCCTCCACACACCCCATTTACATTTTCATATGAGATTTTCCTCCCCTGCTCATCCCTCCTTCTCTCTCTTCCCCCTCCTGGGCCTAAACTAGCCTGTCCTCCACACACCTTTCTCTCTAGCTCTCTCCTTTCTTCAGATGGGCTGGAGGAGAGAAGTATACCGCCACGCATTGGAGACAGCTGGTATTGCTCGCTCTCTCTTTCTCTCTCTCTCTCTCCTCAGCTAATGGAATAATTAATTAAACTTTTGATGTAAAAACAAATAGTTCCTTAGCAGTGCAGCTTTCAATTATTTCATCTTTAAGAAAGAAACCATGCTTTAGCAGAACATAAATAGATCAAAGAGTTACTAATAAATCTGAATTGAGAAAAAACGAAAAAATGTCTTATTACAGACTGTCTGAGAAAGACATCAGTGTACTACTTTTTCCCTGCACTCCTCTAAACCATGTATATGCTGAGGAGATAATGAGAGTGCTACTTTCTCCCTACACTCCTCTAAACCATGTATATGCTGAGGAGATAATGAGAGAGCTACTTTCTCCCTGCACTCCTATAAACCATGTATATGCTGAGGAGATAATGAGAGTGCTACTTTCTCCCTGCACTCCTCTAAACCATGTATATGCTGAGGAGAAAATGAGAGTGCTACTTTCTCCCTACACTCCTCTAAACCATGTATATGCTGAGGAGATAATGAGAGTGCTACTTTCTCCCTACACTCCTCTAAACCATGTATATGCTGAGGAGATAATGAGAGTGCTACTTTCTCCCTACACTCCTCTAAACCATGTATATGCTGAGGAGATAATGAGAGTGCTACTTTCTCCCTGCACTCCTCTAAACCATGTATATGCTGAGGAGATAATGAGAGCGCTACTTTCTCCCTGCACTCCTCTAAACCATGTATATGCTGAGGAGATAATGAAATGAAACGGGCATGAAGAAGACGACCCTGACACTTTGACTCCATCAACAGTCAAGTGAGCAGGGTGGTTGTCAACTGAAGCAGGCCACCTCTCTCTTTCTCTCCCTCCTACCTCTCTCATTCCCTCTCTATCTCTGAGATGGACTAGATGCTAATGGAGAAGAGAGGAGAGTGTTATTATTTGGGAAGCAGTCCAGGCTGAGAGGAGAACCCTCCATTCTGAATGCCTGTCTCTCTGGCAGACCTTGTTAACTCTGTTTAGGGGAGAATCTCATTTAGGGGGACGCTGGATGGACTTTAAGCACAAAGACAAAGGGAGAAAGAGAGAAAGAATGAGAGAGAGAGAGAGAGAGAGAAGGAGAGAGAGAGAGAATGAGAGAGAGAAATAGAACGGGAGAGAGCTAAGGTGATGCATTGCTCCAGTAAATGCCCATGACTCAACCTGCATATCAACGGCAGGGAATCACCCTCTCTCCGTCCTATTCTCATTGCCTTCACGTTGAACAAACACAGAGGCTTCACTTCGCCTGCTGTGGGTATGGCTCTGCAGAGATGAATAATCTCTCACTCCCAGCCCATAGAATGCACTACATTATATCAAGTTTGTACATCTTAAGGTGCCATATACAGTAGCATCAATGGAGTATTGTGTTCCTTGGAGGGAACCATGTCCCTTTGGGTTATTCCAAGAAACTAGAGGTCTTTCAAACTCCAAACATTGCATGCTTCCGCTATATTCAAGGGAAATTAGGAAAAATAAGACTGCTAAGATATTTTAGCCTGTGAATGTGTAAATATATGGCTGTGCTTGGATGGTGTGCATGTAGGAGAGAGAAGGAGAGAAGGAGAGGCAGAGAGACTCATTTGACATTTTCTGCATGTTCCCGATGGCAGACAGCTGACCTTCAGCACAGACACGCTTGGGTGGGTAACAGAGCTCAAATTACGCCCGTTCCAAAGGACTACATGAAACAGCCAGTACGCTTTAAAGTTGTTCAATTAGATTATCCTTTTCATTTCTTTCTTCTAGTGTGCAATCAAGGGACAGACACACCACCAACAACCAAACAAGCCGGTGCTTATGCTGCCAAGCACACACAGGGAGGGTGAGGGAGGGAAGAGGAGGGGAGAAAGAAAGAGACAGAGACTGTAACCAATCGATGCAGCAGATCAGGATACTGCAAGTTTGTCCAGACCTGGATACAGAAAGTCTTTGAAATGTTAATATGGAAGAATTGTCTTATGACGCAGGATAAATACAATTAATAACAATAAACTTGTTTATAAAACTGAAATGATAAACCATTTGAGGGAATGACGGGAAATGATTCTATTCATTTCTAAATTACCAATTACCAATGCATCTCATATGTGTGTCCGTGCAAAAATAACAATCACTTCCAGGGTACTCACGCTTACACAGTAATACACACACACACGTCAGTCTCCTATCTCACACTTCGCTGTGATTCGCTCTCTCTCCTCCCCCTTTTCTGTGGCTGACACTGCTCTGCATCCCACCATCCTGTCGAGGTGACAGTCACTTGGACAGCAGCTCATCACACATTAACATGCAGCTGTGTGTGTGTGTGTGTGTGTGTGTGTGTGTGTGTGTGTGTGTGTGTGTGTGTGTGTGTGTGTGTGTGTGTGTGTGTGTGTGTGTGTGTGTGTGTGTGTGTGTGTGTGTGTGTGTGGAAAAGGGAGGGAGAGGGTACTTTCAGGGGATTTGCAGTAATTATATGACAAAATGCTGCCGAATCTCTCTGGGTGCTGAATAGAGGCCCACGGGTCAGGGGATGAAGCACTCTCGTCTGGGTAATTTGTAAATGTCATTCAGGTGGGGTCCTCTGTCAAAACCACGCCAGCCATCAGGGAGTAAGGGTGGAAGGCAGGGAAGGAGGGTGGGAGGCTAGAAAAAGGAAAAGCACAGCAACCTTTAGTCATGCAGATTATTCTAAAACAGATGCCAGGTCTCCCTCCTTCTGAAGGACTGGTCTGCTGTGGTCTGTTGGGCTGCTGCAGACTGGTCAGGGACTTCCTCATTTTGACATTCAGTCATTCATGTCATCTAATACTAGCGTTGTTGTTTTGACAATAGGTGCAGCCGATGAGAGGCAATATAGATGTTGATTCCAGTTGATTTTTTTTTTTGTGTGTGTGTGTGACACTGAATTTGCAATTCATTTGTGTGAGCATGAATAGCGTGAGTATCTGTGTTTTTGTCCCTGCTCTCAACAGACAGGTGACAGAGGTAAGACATGCGGGGGGAAGGGTGTGTGTTGTCAAACGAGCCCAACAACAGAGCGTGTTACTCTGGCTTCAAATAATCACTGCGACGCGTGTAGCCCAAGCCTCAATCGATGCCCTATTACCATTATCTTTTAAAAGAGCTGGCTCATTTTCCTCTAAGTGGCCGATCAGTGTTGCCTGTAAACCAGGCCATTAGGGGCCGCCTGCCCCCCCCCCCCCCCTCCCCCCAACATGCCAGCCCAGGGGTCTGGGAGTGACACCCACCACCTTCAGGACCCTAACCCTGTCCGAGGGGAACCGTGAGGGGGCAGCGAGGAGGCATGGCCGTCATCCACAATACAACCTGAGTTGGTCATTCGTAAATAATCATGAAACCATGGTGGCTGGGAAAGCATTCTGAACACAAAGCTTCAAGGACTCTCTTTCTGGCTCAGTCGCTGGAGGAATGCACTAGAGTCACACTAAGGTTTGTAATGTTTGCTCTCACCCACTCATTATTTCTGTGCATATATTTAATACTATGAGCACAAATACAATAAGGTGAAATCAATGGCTTTTTAAATACATGTAACTTAAAGCCGAGGTTGACTTTTAACGTTGGTGGTGCCGGATGTAGAAACCTTCACAAATATGAAGAAATCCCAAAATGTTGAAGTTAATGCATCACAGTGTTTGATTGTCTGCAGTGTGTTAATTGCTGGGCTAGTGAGCTGGGAGCTACAGTAGCATACATGTGACCCTAAGAAAATGCCAATCAATGGCCCCCACAAGGAACCCAATGTGTCCAGCACATTGAATTTCAAATGAAACCAAGGTTGGGGTTTCTAGTTTTAATCTGTGTCGCTGTTTACTCAACAGATTAATTCAGTTCCAACCTTCAAGGCAACAATCATTCGTATAAAATAACAAATATTTAGCTTCAAAGACACTGTCCATGGACATGAGCCACCAAGACAGGGCATTGACAGAAGTAGTGTCGTAATGCTAAGAGAAAGCATTGACTTCCCTTAATATTATTAAAAAGATGTCATCAATGGACAGAATCAGCTATCAGAAACAGATCAAGGACAGAGTGTTATAGTGGAACAGAGAAAGCAGACAGCTTTCAATTCAGTAAACAAAAGCAGGAGAAAAGTCAGTCTAATCCAATACAACTAGAGTTGAAGATTCTAGCCGCATTAGAAAAAGTAGACCCATTTATTTTTAAAAGAGAGGGAAAGGACAAATAAACTGCTCAGACATACATTTCCTGCAGTGGTGTGCGAGGTACTCATTGGTGACTTTTATGGCTTGGTAGTGGGAGGAAAGGCACTATCAGACTATTGGTGTTTATTACAGGGGGTATAATGGGGACTGCTGGAGTGATGTTATACTGTTTCTGTCTGGCTGCACCATGACGCATTGTTCCAGTCATCACCCCATCCATGGCTGATTGTTCCAGTCGTCACCCCTCCATGGCTGATTGTTCCAGTCGTCACCCCTCCATGGCTGATTGTTCCAGTCGTCACCCCTCCATGGCTGATTGTTCCAGTCGTCACCCTTCCATGGCTGATTGTTCCAGTCGTCACCCCTCCATGGCTGATTGTTCCAGTCGTCACCCCTCCATGGCTGATTGTTCCAGTCGTCACCCCTCCATGGCTGATTGTTCCAGTCGTCACCCCTCCATGGCTGATTGTTCCAGTCGTCACCCCTCCATGGCTGATCGTTCCAGTCGTCACCCCTCCATGGCTGATTGTTCCAGTCGTCACCCCTCCATGGCTGATTGTTCCAGTCGTCACCCCTCCATGGCTGATCGTTCCAGTCGTCACCCCTCCATGGCTGATTGTTCCAGTCGTCACCCCTCCATGGCTGATCGTTCCAGTCGTCACCCCTCCATGGCTGATTGTTCCAGTCGTCACCCTTCCATGGCTGATTGTAGGCACATGTGATAGCTACTATTCTGTGTGCTCTTAAAATCTTTGCCTTTAACCACGCTGCCTGCCTTCCTCTCCCAACCCATCTGGTGATTCTGAACACCCCGTCCTCTGGTAAAATAAATAAATATAAAGAGATCTATGAATGCCCAGGCAGGTCCCTATATTGGCCCATCTAGAGAACAGGGGAACTATCAACCTGAGGCATGTGCTAGGCCAGCTTGATGTCATTTTAGATTTACACTGTAACCCTTCAACCTCCCTGCTGTCCTCTTAAATTCAAAAAAAGGAATGCCGCAACTTCCACTTCGAAAGCATTAAGTGCCCTTCAAATCGGTGAACCAAGCTGTGAAATTGAAAAAGGAGACTAGATACCAAAAAAGCCCTAATCAGCCGTTAAGATTATGACCACTTGAATTATCTCAAGGCTAATGACTTTAGCATAGGTGTGAATCTAACTAACTAGGCTACATCGCAGAAAGTAAGTTACCCGTGAACATTCCACTTTGTCATGATAAACAGTGGCAGGGCAGTCTTGAGACTCTCCATGCGCTGTGTTTGTGGCTGTATCAGAGGGATAGGGAGAGTGGGTGGGTGTTGTGGGGTAAAGAGAGGGTTCTAGTCCCTCCACAGTGCAGGCCTGACTGCAGCCCAATCCACTGAGAACTTCATGCCGTCAGGGACCATCCCATTTGAATGCTCCAGCTTCCTTTATCAGTGGCACAAGTGGTGCAGAAAAATTGCTTGGGATTAATTTGGGGGGGCCTGTGAACACACAGCTGGGATCAGTGCATACAGCTTCCTCAGAGGTGGCGCTCCTTAATGCTGGGCTTGCCACACTTTTATTAACACTGGGCTGCTCCGTTTAAGTGTTATATTTTTCAACGGCCGAAGGCGACAGTGCAACTTGAAATGGTATTTAGGAAATAATAACATAAGTGTACAAAGCGATAAGGAAATTAAACCGTTTGAGCTCTCCCCAAAACGTAAGGGTTTTACTCTCCCTTTTTGGTTGTGAAGCGTACTGTGCTTGTATGTATCTGCCCCACCCAACACAGGATCACAGTGTGATCTGTGTAAATAACTACAGTATAAAACAGTGTGATCTGTATAAATATCTACAGTGTAATCTGTGTAAATAACTACAGTATAAAACAGTGTGATCTGTGTAAATATCTACAGTACAACACAGTATGATCAGTGTAAATATCTACATTATAATCTGAGTAAATAACTACAGTATAAAACAGTGTGATCTGTGTAAATACCTACAGTTTAACACAGTGTGATGTGTGTAGATAACTATAGTATAACACAGTGCGATGTGTGTAGATAACTATAGTATAACACAGTGCGATGTGTGTAGATAACTACAGTATAACACAGTGTGATGTGTGTAGATAACTATAGTATAACACAGTGTGATGTGTACATAACTACAGTATAACACAGTGTGATGTGTGTAGATAACTATAGTATAACACAGTGCGATGTGTGTAGATAACTACAGTATAACACAGTGCGATGTGTACATAACTACAGTATAACACAGTGTGATGTGTGTAGATAACTATAGTATAACACAGTGTGATGTGTACATAACTACAGTATAACACAGTGTGATGTGTGTAGATAACTACAGTATAACACAGTGTGATGTGTACATAACTACAGTATAACACAGTGTGATGTGTGTAGATAACTACAGTATAACACAGTGTGATGTGTGTAGATAACTATAGTATAACACAGTGTGATGTGTACATAACTACAGTATAACACAGTGTGATATGTACATAACTACAGTATAACACAGTGTGATGTGTACATAACTACAGTATAACACAGTGTGGTGTGTGTAGATAACTACAGTATAACACAGTGTGATATGTACATAACTACAGTATAACACAGTGCGATGTGTACATAACTACAGTATAACACAGTGTGATGTGTGTACATAACTATAGTATAACACAGTGTGATGTGTACATAACAACAGTATAACACAGTGTGATGTGTGTAGATAACTACAGTATAACACAGTGTGATGTGTGTAGATAACTACAGTATAACACAGTGTGGTGTGTGTAGATAACTACAGTATAACACAGTGTGATATGTACATAACTACAGTATAACACAGTGCGATGTGTACATAACTACAGTATAACACAGTGTGATGTGTGTAGATAACTATAGTATAACACAGTGTGATGTGTACATAACCACAGTATAACACAGTGTGATGTGTGTAGATAACTATAGTATAACATAGTGTGATGTGTACATAACCACAGTATAACACAGTGTGATGTGTGTAGATAACTATAGTATAACACAGTGTGTTGTGTACATAACTACAGTATAACACAGTGTGATGTGTGTAGATAACTACAGTATAACACAGTGTGATGTGTACATAACTACAGTATAACACAGTGTGATATGTGTAGATAACTACAGTATAACACAGTGTGATGTGTGTAGATAACTATAGTATAAAACAGTCTGATGTGTACATAACCACAGTATAACACAGTGTGATGTGTGTAGATAACTATAGTATAACACAGTGTGATGTGTACATAACTACAGTATAACACAGTGTGGTGTGTGTAGATAACTACAGTATAACACAGTGTGATGTGTACATAACTACAGTATAACACAGTGTGGTGTGTGTAGATAACTACAGTATAACACAGTGTGATGTGTACATAACTACAGTATAACACAGTGTGATGTGTGTAGATAACTATAGTATAACACAGTGTGAAGTGTGTACATAACTACAGTATAACACAGTGTGATGTGTATATAACTACAGTATAACACAGTGTGATATGTGTAGATAACTATAGTATAACACAGTGTGATGTGTGTAGATAACTACAGTATAACACAGTGTGATGTTTGTAGATAACTACAGTATAACACAGTGTGATGTGTACATAACTATAGTATAACACAGTGTGATGTGTGTAGATAACTACAGTATAACACAGTGTGATGTGTGTAGATAACTACAGTATAACACAGTGTGATGTGTGTAGATAACTACAGTATAACACAGTGTGATGTGTGTAGATAACTATAGTATAACACAGTGTGATGTGTACATAACTACAGTATAACACAGTGTGATGTGTGTAGATAACTACAGTATAACACAGTGTGATGTGTGTAGATAACTATAGTATAACACAGTGTGATGTGTGTACATAACTATAGTATAACACAGTGTGATGTGTACATAACTACAGTATAACACAGTGTGATGTGTGTAGATAACTACAGTATAACACATTGTGATGTGTGTATATAACTACAGTATAACACAGTGTGATGTCTGTAGATAACTATAGTATAACACAGTGTGATGTGTGTACATAACTATTGTATAACACAGTGTGATGTGTGTAGATAACTACAGTATAACACAGTGTGATGTGTACATAACTACAGTATAACACAGTGTGATGTGTGTAGATAACTACAGTATAACACATAGTGATGTGTACATAACTAAAGTATAACATAGTGTGATGTGTACATAACTACAGTATAACACAGTGTGATA
Organism: Salmo salar; assembly: GCF_965601325.2. Taxonomy (NCBI): domain Eukaryota; kingdom Metazoa; phylum Chordata; class Actinopteri; order Salmoniformes; family Salmonidae; genus Salmo; species Salmo salar. Next base: position 142,150,050 of record NC_138299.1, read on the forward strand.
TGTGTAGATAACTACAGTATAACACAGTGTGATGTGTGTAGATAACTACAGTATAACACAGTGTGATGTGTGTAGATAACTACAGTATAACACAGTGTGATGTGTACATAACTACAGTATAACACAGTGTGATGTGTGTAGATAACTACAGTATAACACAGTGTGATGTGTGTAGATAACTATAGTATAACACAGTGTGATGTGTACATAACTACAGTATAACACAGTGTGATATGTACATAACTACAGTATAACACAGTGTGATGTGTACATAACTACAGTATAACACAGTGTGGTGTGTGTAGATAACTACAGTATAACACAGTGTGATATGTACATAACTACAGTATAACACAGTGCGATGTGTACATAACTACAGTATAACACAGTGTGATGTGTGTACATAACTATAGTATAACACAGTGTGATGTGTACATAACAACAGTATAACACAGTGTGATGTGTGTAGATAACTACAGTATAACACAGTGTGATGTGTGTAGATAACTACAGTATAACACAGTGTGGTGTGTGTAGATAACTACAGTATAACACAGTGTGATATGTACATAACTACAGTATAACACAGTGCGATGTGTACATAACTACAGTATAACACAGTGTAATGTGTGTAGATAACTATAGTATAACACAGTGTGATGTGTACATAACCACAGTATAACACAGTGTGATGTGTGTAGATAACTATAGTATAACACAGTGTGATGTGTACATAACCACAGTATAACACAGTGTGATGTGTGTAGATAACTGTAGTATAACACAGTGTGTTGTGTACATAACTACAGTATAACACAGTGTGATGTGTGTAGATAACTACAGTATAACACAGTGTGATGTGTACATAACTACAGTATAACACAGTGTGATATGTGTAGATAACTACAGTATAACACAGTGTGATGTGTGTAGATAACTATAGTATAAAACAGTCTGATGTGTACATAACCACAGTATAACACAGTGTGATGTGTGTAGATAACTATAGTATAACACAGTGTGATGTGTACATAACTACAGTATAACACAGTGTGGTGTGTGTAGATAACTACAGTATAACAGAGTGTGATGTGTACATAACTACAGTATAACACAGTGTGGTGTGTGTAGATAACTACAGTATAACACAGTGTGATGTGTACATAACTACAGTATAACACAGTGTGATGTGTGTAGATAACTATAGTATAACACAGTGTGAAGTGTGTACATAACTACAGTATAACACAGTGTGATGTGTATATAACTACAGTATAACACAGTGTGATATGTGTAGATAACTATAGTATAACACAGTGTGATGTGTGTAGATAACTACAGTATAACACAGTGTGATGTTTGTAGATAACTACAGTATAACACAGTGTGATGTGTACATAACTATAGTATAACACAGTGTGATGTGTGTAGATAACTACAGTATAACACAGTGTGATGTGTGTAGATAACTACAGTATAACACAGTGTGATGTGTGTAGATAACTACAGTATAACACAGTGTGATGTGTACATAACTATAGTATAACACAGTGTGATGTGTGTAGATAACTACAGTATAACACAGTGTGATGTGTGTAGATAACTACAGTATAACACAGTGTGATGTGTGTAGATAACTATAGTATAACACAGTGTGATGTGTGTACATAACTATAGTATAACACAGTGTGATGTGTACATAACTACAGTATAACACAGTGTGATGTGTGTAGATAACTATAGTATAACACAGTGTGATGTGTGTAGATAACTACAGTATAACACATTGTGATGTGTGTATATAACTACAGTATAACACAGTGTGATGTGTGTAGATAACTATAGTATAACACAGTGTGATGTGTGTACATAACTATTGTATAACACAGTGTGATGTGTGTAGATAACTACAGTATAACACAGTGTGATGTGTACATAACTACAGTATAACACAGTGTGATGTGTGTAGATAACTACAGTATAACACATAGTGATGTGTACATAACTAAAGTATAACATAGTGTGATGTGTACATAACTACAGTATAACACAGTGTGATATGTGTAGATAACTACAGTATAACACAGTGTGATGTGTGTAGATAACTACAGTATAACACAGTGTGATGTGTGTAGATAACTACAGTATAAAACAGTGTGATGTGTGTAGATAACTATAGTATAACACAGTGTGATGTGTATAGATAACTATAGTATAACACAGTGTGATATGTACATAACTACAGTATAACACAGTGTGATGTGTGTAGATAACTATAGTATAACACAGTGTGATGTGTGTAGATAACTACAGTATAACACAGTGTGATGTGTACATAACTACAGTATAACACAGTGTGATGTGTGTAGATAACTACAGTATAACACATAGTCATGTGTACATAACTAAAGTATAACATAGTGTGATGTGTATATAACTACAGTATAACACAGTGTGATATGTGTAGATAACTACAGTATAACACAGTGTGATGTGTGTAGATAACTACAGTATAACACAGTGTGATGTGTGTAGATAACTACACTATAAAACAGTGTGATGTGTGTAGATAACTATAGTATAACACAGTGTGATGTGTGTAGATAACTATAGTATAACACAGTGTGATGTGTACATAACAGCAGTATAACACAGTGTGATGTGTGTACATAACTACAGTATAACACAGTGTGATGTGTACATAACTACAGTATAACACAGTGTGATGTGTGTAGATAACTATAGTATAACACAGTGTGATGTGTACATAACTACAGTATAACACAGTGTGATGTGTGTAGATAACTATAGTATAACACAGTGTGATGTGTGTAGATAACTACAGTATAACACAGTGTGATGTGTGTAGATAACTACAGTATAACACAGTGTGATGTGTGTAGATAACTATAGTATAACAAAGTATGATGTGTACATAACTACAGTATAACACAGTGTGATGTGTGTAGATAACTATAGTGTAACACAGTGTAATGTGTACATCACTATAGTATAACACAGTGTGATGTGTACATAACTACAGTATAACACAGTGTGATGTGTGTAGATAACTACAGTATAACACAGTGTGATGTGTGTAGATAACTATAGTATAACACAGCGTGATGTGTACATAACTACAGTATAACACAGTGTGATGTGTGTAGATAACTATAGTATAACACAGTGTGATGTGTGTAGATAACTACAGTATAACACAGTGTGATGTGTGTAGATAACTACAGTATAAAACAGTGTGATGTGTGTAGATAACTATAGTATAACACAGTGTGATGTGTACATAACTACAGTATAACACAGTGTGATGTGTGTAGATAACTATAGTATAACAAAGTATGATGTGTACATAACTACAGTATAACACAGTGTGATGTGTGTAGATAACTATAGTATAACACAGTGTGATGTGTACATCACTATAGTATAACACAGTGTGATGTGTACATAACTACAGTATAACACAGTGTGATGTGTGTAGATAACTACAGTATAACACAGTGTGATGTGTGTAGATAACTACAGTATAACACAGTGTGATGTGTACATAACTACAGTATAACACAGTGTGATGTGTGTAGATAACTATAGTATAACACAGTGTGATGTGTACATAACTACAGTATAACACATTGTGATGTGTGTAGATAACTACAGTATAACACAGTGTGATGTGTGTAGATAACTACAGTATAAAACAGTGTGATGTGTGTAGATAACTATAGTATAACACAGTGTGATGTGTACATAACTACAGTATAACAGTGTGATGTGTGTATATAACTATAGTATAACACAGTGTGATGTGTGTATATAACTACAGTATAACACAGTGTGATGTGTGTACATAACTACAGTTTAACACAGTGTGATGTGTACATAACTAAAGTATAACATAGTGTGAAGTGTACATAACTACAGTATAACACAGTGTGATATGTGTAGATAACTATAGTATAACACAGTGTGATGTGTGTAGATAACTATAGTATAACACAGTGTGATGTGTACATAACTACAGTATAACACAGTGTGATGTGTGTAGATAACTATAGTATAACACAGTGTGATGTGTGTAGATAACTACAGTATAACACAGTGTGATGTGTGTAGATAACTACAGTATAACACAGTGTGATGTGTGTAGATAACTATAGTATAACAAAGTATGATGTGTACATAACTACAGTATAACACAGTGTGATGTGTGTAGATAACTATAGTGTAACACAGTGTGATGTGTACATCACTATAGTATAACACAGTGTGATGTGTACATAACTACAGTATAACACAGTGTGAGGTGTGTAGATAACTACAGTATAACACATTGTGATGTGTGTATATAACTACAGTATAACACAGTGTGATGTCTGTAGATAACTATAGTATAACACAGTGTGATGTGTGTACATAACTATTGTATAACACAGTGTGATGTGTGTAGATAACTACAGTATAACACAGTGTGATGTGTACATAACTACAGTATAACACAGTGTGATGTGTGTAGATAACTACAGTATAACACATAGTGATGTGTACATAACTAAAGTATAACATAGTGTGATGTGTACATAACTACAGTATAACACAGTGTGATATGTGTAGATAACTACAGTATAACACAGTGTGATGTGTGTAAATAACTACAGTATAACACAGTGTGATGTGTGTAGATAACTACAGTATAACACAGTGTGATGTGTACATAACTACAGTATAACACAGTGTGATGTGTGTAGATAACTACAGTATAACACAGTGTGATGTGTGTAGATAACTATAGTATAACACAGTGTGATGTGTACATAACTACAGTATAACACAGTGTGATATGTACATAACTACAGTATAACACAGTGTGATGTGTACATAACTACAGTATAACACAGTGTGGTGTGTGTAGATAACTACAGTATAACACAGTGTGATATGTACATAACTACAGTATAACACAGTGCGATGTGTACATAACTACAGTATAACACAGTGTGATGTGTGTACATAACTATAGTATAACACAGTGTGATGTGTACATAACAACAGTATAACACAGTGTGATGTGTGTAGATAACTACAGTATAACACAGTGTGATGTGTGTAGATAACTACAGTATAACACAGTGTGGTGTGTGTAGATAACTACAGTATAACACAGTGTGATATGTACATAACTACAGTATAACACAGTGCGATGTGTACATAACTACAGTATAACACAGTGTGATGTGTGTAGATAACTATAGTATAACACAGTGTGATGTGTACATAACCACAGTATAACACAGTGTGATGTGTGTAGATAACTATAGTATAACACAGTGTGATGTGTACATAACCACAGTATAACACAGTGTGATGTGTGTAGATAACTATAGTATAACACAGTGTGTTGTGTACATAACTACAGTATAACACAGTGTGATGTGTGTAGATAACTACAGTATAACACAGTGTGATGTGTACATAACTACAGTATAACACAGTGTGATATGTGTAGATAACTACAGTATAACACAGTGTGATGTGTGTAGATAACTATAGTATAAAACAGTCTGATGTGTACATAACCACAGTATAACACAGTGTGATGTGTGTAGATAACTATAGTATAACACAGTGTGATGTGTACATAACTACAGTATAACACAGTGTGGTGTGTGTAGATAACTACAGTATAACACAGTGTGATGTGTACATAACTACAGTATAACACAGTGTGGTGTGTGTAGATAACTACAGTATAACACAGTGTGATGTGTACATAACTACAGTATAACACAGTGTGATGTGTGTAGATAACTACAGTATAACACAGTGTGAAGTGTGTACATAACTACAGTATAACACAGTGTGATGTGTATATAACTACAGTATAACACAGTGTGATATGTGTAGATAACTATAGTATAACACAGTGTGATGTGTGTAGATAACTACAGTATAACACAGTGTGATGTTTGTAGATAACTACAGTATAACACAGTGTGATGTGTACATAACTATAGTATAACACAGTGTGATGTGTGTAGATAACTACAGTATAACACAGTGTGATGTGTGTAGATAACTACAGTATAACACAGTGTGATGTGTGTAGATAACTACAGTATAACACAGTGTGATGTGTACATAACTATAGTATAACACAGTGTGATGTGTGTAGATAACTACAGTATAACACAGTGTGATGTGTGTAGATAACTACAGTATAACACAGTGTGATGTGTGTAGATAACTATAGTATAACACAGTGTGATGTGTGTACATAACTATAGTATATCACAGTGTGATGTGTACATAACTACAGTATAACACAGTGTGATGTGTGTAGATAACTATAGTATAACACAGTGTGATGTGTGTAGATAACTACAGTATAACACATTGTGATGTGTGTATATAACTACAGTATAACACAGTGTGATGTGTGTAGATAACTATAGTATAACACAGTGTGATGTGTGTACATAACTATTGTATAACACAGTGTGATGTGTGTAGATAACTACAGTATAACACAGTGTGATGTGTACATAACTACAGTATAACACAGTGTGATGTGTGTAGATAACTACAGTATAACACATAGTGATGTGTACATAACTAAAGTATAACATAGTGTGATGTGTACATAACTACAGTATAACACAGTGTGATATGTGTAGATAACTACAGTATAACACAGTGTGATGTGTGTAGATAACTACAGTATAACACAGTGTGATGTGTGTAGATAACTACAGTATAAAACAGTGTGATGTGTGTAGATAACTAAAGTATAACACAGTGTGATGTGTATAGATAACTATAGTATAACACAGTGTGATATGTACATAACTACAGTATAACACAGTGTGATGTGTGTAGATAACTATAGTATAACACAGTGTGATGTGTGTAGATAACTACAGTATAACACAGTGTGATGTGTACATAACTACAGTATAACACAGTGTGATGTGTGTAGATAACTACAGTATAACACATAGTGATGTGTACATAACTAAAGTATAACATAGTGTGATGTGTACATAACTACAGTATAACACAGTGTGATATGTGTAGATAACTACAGTATAACACAGTGTGATGTGTGTAGATAACTACAGTATAACACAGTGTGATGTGTGTAGATAACTACACTATAAAACAGTGTGATGTGTGTAGATAACTATAGTATAACACAGTGTGATGTGTGTAGATAACTATAGTATAACACAGTGTGATGTGTACATAACTGCAGTATAACACAGTGTGATGTGTGTACATAACTACAGTATAACACAGTGTGATGTGTACATAACTACAGTATAACACAGTGTGATGTGTGTAGATAACTATAGTATAACACAGGGTGATGTGTACATAACTACAGTATAACACAGTGTGATGTGTGTAGATAACTATAGTATAACACAGTGTGATGTGTGTAGATAACTACAGTATAACACAGTGTGATGTGTGTAGATAACTACAGTATAACACAGTGTGATGTGTGTAGATAACTATAGTATAACAAAGTATGATGTGTACATAACTACAGTATAACACAGTGTGATGTGTGTAGATAACTATAGTGTAACACAGTGTGATGTGTACATCACTATAGTATAACACAGTGTGATGTGTACATAACTACAGTATAACACAGTGTGATGTGTGTAGATAACTACAGTATAACACAGTGTGATGTGTGTAGATAACTATAGTATAACACAGCGTGATGTGTACATAACTACAGTATAACACAGTGTGATGTGTGTAGATAACTATAGTATAACACAGTGTGATGTGTGTAGATAACTACAGTATAACACAGTGTGATGTGTGTAGATAACTACAGTATAAAACAGTGTGATGTGTGTAGATAACTATAGTATAACACAGTGTGATGTGTACATAACTACAGTATAACACAGTGTGATGTGTGTAGATAACTATAGTATAACAAAGTATGATGTGTACATAACTACAGTATAACACAGTGTGATGTGTGTAGATAACTATAGTATAACACAGTGTGATGTGTACATCACTATAGTATAACACAGTGTGATGTGTACATAACTACAGTATAACACAGTGTGATGTGTGTAGATAACTACAGTATAACACAGTGTGATGTGTGTAGATAACTACAGTATAACACAGTGTGATGTGTACATAACTACAGTATAACACAGTGTGATGTGTGTAGATAACTATAGTATAACACAGTGTGATGTGTACATAACTACAGTATAACACATTGTGATGTGTGTAGATAACTACAGTATAACACAGTGTGATGTGTGTAGATAACTACAGTATAAAACAGTGTGATGTGTGTAGATAACTATAGTATAACACAGTGTGATGTGTACATAACTACAGTATAACAGTGTGATGTGTGTATATAACTATAGTATAACACAGTGTGATGTGTGTATATAACTACAGTATAACACAGTGTGATGTGTGTACATAACTACAGTTTAACACAGTGTGATGTGTACATAACTAAAGTATAACATAGTGTGAAGTGTACATAACTACAGTATAACACAGTGTGATATGTGTAGATAACTATAGTATAACACAGTGTGATGTGTGTAGATAACTATAGTATAACACAGTGTGATGTGTACATAACTACAGTATAACACAGTGTGATGTGTGTAGATAACTATAGTATAACACAGTGTGATGTGTGTAGATAACTACAGTATAACACAGTGTGATGTGTGTAGATAACTACAGTATAACACAGTGTGATGTGTGTAGATAACTATAGTATAACAAAGTATGATGTGTACATAACTACAGTATAACACAGTGTGATGTGTGTAGATAACTATAGTGTAACACAGTGTGATGTGTACATCACTATAGTATAACACAGTGTGATGTGTACATAACTACAGTATAACACAGTGTGATGTGTGTAGATAACTACAGTATAACACAGTGTGATGTGTGTAGATAACTATAGTATAACACAGCGTGATGTGTACATAACTACAGTATAACACAGTGTGATGTGTGTAGATAACTATAGTATAACACAGTGTGATGTGTGTAGATAACTACAGTATAACACAGTGTGATGTGTGTAGATAACTACAGTATAAAACAGTGTGATGTGTGTAGATAACTATAGTATAACACAGTGTGATGTGTACATAACTACAGTATAACACAGTGTGATGTGTGTAGATAACTATAGTATAACAAAGTATGATGTGTACATAACTACAGTATAACACAGTGTGATGTGTGTAGATAACTATAGTATAACACAGTGTGATGTGTACATCACTATAGTATAACACAGTGTGATGTGTACATAACTACAGTATAACACAGTGTGATGTGTGTAGATAACTACAGTATAACACAGTGTGATGTGTGTAGATAACTACAGTATAACACAGTGTGATGTGTACATAACTACAGTATAACACAGTGTGATGTGTGTAGATAACTATAGTATAACACAGTGTGATGTGTACATAACTACAGTATAACACATTGTGATGTGTGTAGATAACTACAGTATAACACAGTGTGATGTGTGTAGATAACTACAGTATAAAACAGTGTGATGTGTGTAGATAACTATAGTATAACACAGTGTGATGTGTACATAACTACAGTATAACAGTGTGATGTGTGTATATAACTATAGTATAACACAGTGTGATGTGTGTATATAACTACAGTATAACACAGTGTGATGTGTGTACATAACTACAGTTTAACACAGTGTGATGTGTACATAACTAAAGTATAACATAGTGTGAAGTGTACATAACTACAGTATAACACAGTGTGATATGTGTAGATAACTATAGTATAACACAGTGTGATGTGTACATAACTACAGTATAACACAGTGTGATATGTGTACATAACTACAGTATAACACAGTGTGATGTGTGTATATAAATATAGTATAACACAGTGTGATGTTTACATAACTACAGTATAACACAGTGTGATGTGTGTAGATAACTACAGTATAACACATAGTGATGTGTACATAACTAAAGTATAACATAGTGTGATGTGTACATAACTACAGTATAACACAGTGTGATGTGTGTAGATAACTATAGTATAACACAGTGTGATGTGTGTAGATAACTATAGTATAACACAGTGTGATGTGTACATGACTACAGTATAACACAGTGTGATGTGTGTAGATAACTATAGCATAACACAGTGTGATGTGTGTAGATAACTACAGTATAACACAGTGTGATGTGTGTAGATAACTACAGTATAAAACAGTGTGATGTGTGTAGATAACTATAGTATAACACAGTGTGATGTGTACATGACTACAGTATAACACAGTGTGATGTGTGTAGATAACTATAGCATAACACAGTGTGATGTGTGTAGATAACTACAGTATAACACAGTGTGATGTGTGTAGATAACTACAGTATAAAACAGTGTGATGTGTACATAACTACAGTATAACACAGTGTGATGTGTATAGATAACTATAGTATAACACAGTGTGATGTGTACATAACTACAGTATAACACAGTGTGATGTGTGTAGATAACTATAGTATAAAACAGTGTGATGTGTGTAGATAACTACAGTATAACACAGTGTGATGTGTACATAACTACAGTATAACACAGTGTGATGTGTGTAGATAACTACAGTATAACACATAGTGATGTGTACATAACTAAAGTATAACATAGTGTGATGTGTACATAACTACAGTATAACACAGTGTGATATGTGTAGATAACTACAGTATAACACAGTGTGATGTGTGTAGATAACTACAGTATAACACAGTGTGATGTGTGTAGATAACTACAGTATAAAACAGTGTGATGTGTGTAGATAACTATAGTATAACACAGTGTGATGTGTGTAGATAACTATAGTATAACACAGTGTGATGTGTACATAACTACAGTATAACACAGTGTGATTTGTGTACATAACTACAGTATAACACAGTGTGATGTGTACATAACTACAGTATAACACAGTGGGATGTGTGTAGATAACTATAGTATAACACAGTGTGATGTGTACATAACTACATTATAACACAGTGTGATGTGTGTAGATAACTATAGTATAACACAGTGTGATGTGTGTAGATAACTACAGTATAACACAGTGTGATGTGTGTAGATAACTACAGTATAACACAGTGTGATGTGTGTAGATAACTATAGTATAACAAAGTATGATGTGTACATAACTACAGTATAACACAGTGTGATGTGTGTAGATAACTATAGTATAACACAGTGTGATGTGTACATCACTATAGTATAACACAGTGTGATGTGTACATAACTACAGTATAACACAGTGTGATGTGTGTAGATAACTACAGTATAACACAGTCTGATGTGTGTAGATAACTATAGTATAACACAGTGTGATGTGTACATAACTACAGAATAACACAGTGTGATGTGTGTAGATAACTACAGTATAACACAGTGTGATGTGTGTAGATAACTACAGTATAACACAGTGTGATGTGTACATAACTACAGTATAACACAGTGTGATGTGTGTAGATAACTATAGTATAACACAGTGTGATGTGTACATAACTACAGTATAACACATTGTGATGTGTGTAGATAACTACAGTATAACACAGTGTGATGTGTGTAGATAACTACAGTATAAAACAGTGTGATGTGTGTAGATAACTATAGTATAACACAGTGTGATGTGTACATAACTACAGTATAACACAGTGTGATGTGTGTAGATAACTATAGTATAACACAGTGTGATGTGTACATAACTACAGTATAACACACTGTGATGTGTGTATATAACTATAGTATAACACAGTGTGATGTGTGTATATAACTACAGTATAACACAGTGTGATGTGTGTACATAACTACAGTTTAACACAGTGTGATGTGTACATAACTAAAGTATAACATAGTGTGAAGTGTACATGACTACAGTATAACACAGTGTGATATGAGTAGATAACTATAGTATAACACAGTGTGATGTGTACATAACTACAGTATAACACAGTGTGATATGTGTACATAACTACAGTATAACACAGTGTGATGTGTGTATATAAATATAGTATAACACAGTGTGATGTTTACATAACTACAGTATAACACAGTGTGATGTGTGTAGATAACTACAGTATAACACATAGTGATGTGTACATAACTAAAGTATAACATAGTGTGATGTGTACATAACTACAGTATAACACAGTGTGATATGTGTAGATAACTATAGTATAACACATTGTGATGTGTACATAACTACAGTATAACACAGTGTGATGTGTGCATCACTATAGTATAACACAGTGTGATGTGTGTAGATAACTATAGTATAACACAGTGTGATGTGTACATAACTACAGTATAACACAGTGTGATGTGTGTAGATAACTATAGCATAACACAGTGTGATGTGTGTAGATAACTACAGTATAACACAGTGTGATGTGTGTAGATAACTACAGTATAAAACAGTGTGATGTGTGTAGATAACTATAGTATAACACAGTGTGATGTGTACATAACTACAGTATAACACAGTGTGATGTGTGTAGATAACTATAGTATAACACAGTGTGATGTGTACATAACTACAGTATAACACAGTGTGATGTGTGTATATAACTACAGTATAACACAGTGTGATGTGTAAACATAACTACAGTTTAACACAGTGTGATGTGTACATAACTAAAGTATAACATAGTGTGATGTGTACATAACTACAATATAACACAGTGTGATATGTGTAGATAACTATAGTATAACACAGTGTGATGTGTACATAACTATAGTATAACACAGTGTGATATGTGTACATAACTACAGTATAACACAGTGTGATGTGTGTATATAAATATAGTATAACACAGTGTGATGTTTACATAACTACAGTATAACACAGTGTGATGTGTGTAGATAACTAGAACCCGGTTTGGAGCGAGCAGTCGCACCACGCTGCGCACCACAGGTAATATTACACTTCACTACATTACAACGGCTTGATTTGTTTGATCTGAGCAATTCTTCTTAGCTAGCTACATAGCCGTCTTTGTATCAAAGATCATTTGTGTAGTTTAGAGTAATTGAGTAATTATCGAGGCTAGCTATCTTCGTCCTCCTAACGTAGTCAACACTGCTAGCTGTTAGCTAGCTAGTCATCACTGCTAGCTAGCCAACTTCTACCGACTAGCAGCACTGCAGAAACTATTACATTACAACGTAACGACTTGATTAGTGTGGTGTTAGTGTTAGTTAGCCAGCTACATAGTTGTCTTTGCTGTCTCTGTATCTAAGATAATTGTGTAGTTTGAGTTTGAGTATTATCGAGGTGCGCTAGCCAGCCGCGACGCGGCGCTGACTTAGTCAACACACCTAGTCATCATTAACCCACTGCCAGCTAGCCAACCGTTACCGACTAGCAGCGCTGTAGATACTAATACTTTACAACGGAACGATTTGACTAGTGCAGTGTTACCTAGCTAGCTACTTAGTTGTCTTTGTCATAGCTTGATAATTGTTAGCTAGCCAGCCATCGAGGTTAGCTAGCCAGCTATTTCCGTCCCCCACGACGCCATTTTTCCTAACCCAGCCAACTATTACCGACGAGCAGCATTGTAGAAACTAAATACATTACAAGGAACATCTTGATTAGTGTTATGTTAGCTACAAAGTTGCTTTGTATCATGACAAGGTGTAGTACTGAAACTATCGAGGTTACCTAGCCAGCTACACGTTCAAAGTCAACAACGCAGCCACTGCTAGCTAGCCTACTCCACCAGCCAGCAGTACTGTATCATTTTAGTCAATAAGATTTTTGCAACGTAAGCTTAACTTCCTGAACATTCGAGACGTGTAGTCCACTTGTCATTCCAATCTCCTTTGCATTAGCGTAGCCTCTTCTGTAGCTTGTCTACTATGTGTCTGTCTATCCCTGCTCTCTCTCCTCTGCACAGGCCATACAAACGCTCCACACCGCGTGGCCGCTGCCACTCTAACCTGGTGGTCCCAGCGCGCACGACCCACGTGGAGTTCCAGGTCTCCGGCAGCCTCTGGAACTGCCGGTCTGCGGCCAACAAGGCTGAGTTCATCTCAGCCTATGCTACCCTCCAGTCCCTAGACTTCCTGGCGCTGACGGAAACATGGATTACCACAGATAACACTGCTACTCCTACTGCTCTCTCCTCGTCTGACTACGTGTTCTCGCATACCCCTAGAGCATCGAGCCAGCGGGGTGGTGGCACTGGAATCCTCATCTCTCCCAAGTGGACATTCTCTCTTTCTCCCCTGACCCATCTGTCTATCTCCTCATTTCAATTCCATGCTGTCACAGTTACCAGTGTCAGTCGTTGCTAGGAGTGGTGGTAGGAGTCAGGCGCAGAGAGCAGAGGTGAGGAACTGTGTGTTTATTCAATAAAAACACAACACGATCGACGCCAACACAACGGGCGTGAAAAATGCAAAGTGCCCAAACAACAGGTGCACAGCATGCATGAAAATAGAACAGTAGTAGATCGCCAGCACATCCAAATACAAAACACAACCTGACGCTAAATAATCCCGCACAACACTGGGCGGGCTAACCAGACTTAAATAACCAAAATCAAAAGACAAATGAGGAACAGGTGCAACCAATAAGACAAACCAAACGAAAAGGAAAAAAGGATCAGCGGCGGCTAGTAGGTCGGTGACGACGACCGCCGAGCGCCGCCCGAGCAGGCAGGGGAGCCACCTTCGGTGGGATTCGTGACAACCAGCCCTTTCAAGCTTAACATCCTTATCATTTATCGCCCTCCAGGTTCCCTTGGAGAGTTCATCAATGAGCTTGACGCCTTGATAAGTTCCTTTCCTGAGGATGGCTCACCTCTCACAGTTCTGGGTGACTTTAACCTCCCCACGTCTACCTTCGACTCATTCCTCTCTGCCTCCTTCTTTCCACTCCTCTCCTCTTTCGACCTCACCCTCTCACCTTCCCCCCCTACTCACAAGGCAGGCAATACGCTTGACCTCATCTTTACTAGATGCTGTTCTTCCACTAATCTCATTGCAACTCCCCTCCAAGTCTCCGACCACTACCTTGTATCCTTTTCCCTCTCGCTCTCATCCAACACTTCTCACTCTGCCCCTACTCGGATGGTATTGCGCCGTCCCAACCTTCGCTCTCTCTCTCCCGCTACTCTCTCCTCTTCCATCCTATCATCTCTTCCCTCTGCTCAAACCTTCTCCAACCTATCTCCTGATTCTGCCTCCTCAACCCTCCTCTCCTCCCTCTCTGCATCCTTTGATTTCCTCTGTCCCCTATCCTCCAGGCCGGCTCGGTCCTCCCCTCCTGCTCCGTGGCTCGACGACTCACTGCGAGCTCACAGAACAGGGCTCCGGGCAGCCGAGCGGAAATGGAGGAAAACTCGCCTCCCTGCGGACCAGGCATCCTTTCACTCCCTCCTCTCTACATTTTCCTCTTCTGTCTCTGCTGCTAAAGCCACTTTCTACCACTCTAAACTCCAAGCATCTGCCTCTAACCCTAGGAAGCTCTTTGCTACCTTCTCCTCCCTCCTCCCTCTCTGCGGATGACTTTGTCAACCATTTTGAAAAGAAGGTTGACGACATCCGATCCTCGTTTGCTAAGTCAAACGACACTGCTGGTCCTGCTCACACTGCCCTACCCTGTGCTTTGACCTCTTTCTCCCCTCTCTCTCCAGATGAAATCTCGCGTCTTGTGACGGCCGGCCGCCCAACAACCTGCCCACTTGACCCTATCCCCTCCTCTCTTCTCCAGACCATTTCCGGAGACCTTCTCCCCTACCTCACCTCGCTCATCAACTCATCCTTGACCGCTGGCTACGTCCCTTCCGTCTTCAAGAGAGCGAGAGTTGCACCCCTTCTGAAAAAACCTACACTCGATCCCTCCGATGTCAAAAACTACAGACCAGTATCCCTTCTTTCCTTTCTCTCCAAAACTCTTGAACGTGCCGTCCTTGGCCAGCTCTCTTGCTATCTCTCCCAGAATGACCTTCTTGATCCTAATCAGTCAGGTTTCAAGACTGGGCATTCAACTGAGACTGCTCTTCTCTGTGTCACGGAGGCTCTCCGCACTGCTAAAGCTAACTCTCTCTCCTCTGCTCTCATCCTTCTAGACCTATCTGCTGCCTTTGATACCGTGAACCATCAGATCCTCCTCTCCACCCTCTCCGAGCTGGGCATCTCCGGCGCCGCCCACGCTTGGATTGCGTCCTACCTGACAGGTCGCTCCTACCAGGTGGCGTGGCGAGAATCTGTCTCCGCACCACGTGCTCTCACCACTGGTGTCCCCCAGGGCTCTGTTCTTGGCCCACTCCTATTCTCGCTATACACCAAGTCACTTGGCTCTGTCATATCCTCACATGGTCTCTCATATCATTGCTATGCAGATGACACACAATTAATCTTCTCCTTTCCCCCTTCTGACAACCAGGTGGCGAATCGCATCTCTGCATGTCTGGCAGACATATCAGTGTGGATGACGGATCACCACCTCAAGCTGAACCTCGGCAAGACGGAGCTGCTCTTCCTCCCGGGGAAGGACTGCCCGTTCCATGATCTCGCCATCACGGTTGACAACTCCCTTGTGTCCTCCTCCCAGAGTGCTAAGAGCCTTGGCGTGACCCTGGACAACACCCTGTCGTTCTCCACCAACATCAAGGCGGTGACCCGATCCTGTAGGTTCATGCTCTACAACATTCGCAGAGTACGACCCTGCCTCACACAGGAAGCGGCGCAGGTCCTAATCCAGGCACTTGTCATCTCCCGTCTGGATTATTGCAACTCGCTGTTGGCTGGGCTCCCTGCCTGTGCCATTAAACCCCTACAACTCATCCAGAACGCCGCAGCCCGTCTGGTGTTCAACCTTCCCAAGTTCTCTCACGTCACCCCGCTCCTCCGCTCTCTCCACTGGCTTCCGGTCGAAGCTCGCATCCGCTACAAGACCATGGTGCTTGCCTACGGAGCTGTGAGGGGAACGGCACCCCCGTACCTTCAGGCTCTGATCAGGCCCTACACCCAAACAAGGGCACTCCGTTCATCCACCTCTGGCCTGCTCGCCTCCCTACCTCTGAGGAAGCACAGTTCCCGCTCAGCCCAGTCAAAACTGTTCGCTGCTCTGGCACCCCAATGGTGGAACAAACTCCCTCACGACGCCAGGACAGCGGAGTCAATCACCACCTTCCGGAGACACCTGAAACCCCACCTCTTCAAGGAATACCTGGGATAGGATAAAGTAATCCTTCTAACCCCCCCCCCCCTTAAAAGATTTAGATGCACTTTTGTAAAGTGGTTGTTCCACTGGATATTATAAGGTGAATGCACCAATTTGTAAGTCGCTCTGGATAAGAGCATCTGCTAAATGACTTAAATGTAAATGTATAACACAGTGTGATGTGTACATAACTAAAGTATAACATAGTGTGATGTGTACATAACTACAGTATAACACAGTGTGATATGTGTAGATAACTATAGTATAACACAGTGTGATGTGTACATAACTACAGTATAACACAGTGTGATGTGTGTAGATAACTATAGTATAACACAGTGTGATGTGTGTAGATAACTATAGTATAACACAGTGTGATGTGTACATAACTACAGTATAACACAGTGTGATGTGTGTACATAACTACAGTATAACACAGTGTGATGTGTGTAGATAACTATAGTATAACACAGTGTGATGTGTACATAACTACAGTATAACACAGTGTGATGTGTACATAACTACAGTATAACACAGTGCGATGTGTGTAGATAACTAAAGTATAACACAGTGTGATGTGTACATAACTAAAGTATAACAGAGTGTGATGTGTACATAACTACAGTATAACACAGTGTGGAGAAAAAGTACAGGAGCTTTTCTACCAACTGCACCTTTGTCTAAAAATTCAGTACATTTTTTAGGTGACCCAGATCATGCACATTTATGTTGTAGTTCAGCACTAATAAACCAGTCTACCACTAGAGGATCTCCTCCAGTGTCTGTGGTTCCATCTGGATCTCCTCCAGTGTCTGTGGTTCTCTGTGGTTCTCCTCCAGCGTCTGTGGTTCTCTGTGGTTCTCCTCCACAGCATCTGTGGTTCTCCTCTAAAATGTCTGTGGTTCTCTATGGTTTTCCTTCACATTGTATGTGGTTCTCTGTGGTTCTCCTCCACAGTGTGTCTGTGGTTCTCCTCCACAGTGTATGTGGCTCTCTGTGGTTCTCATTCACAATGTATGTTGTTCTCTGTGGTTGTCCTCCACAGTGTGTCTGTGGTTCTCCTCCACAGTGTATGTGGTTCTCTGTGGTTTTCCTTCACAATGTATGTGGTTCTCTGTGGTTCTCCTCCACAGTGTATGTGGCTCTCTGTGGTTTTCCTTCACAATGTATGTGGTTCTCTGTGGTTCTCCTCCACTGTGTATGTGGCTCTCTGTGGTTTTCCTTCACAATGTATGTGGTTCTCTGTGGTTCTCCTCCACAGTGTGTCTGTGGTTCTCTTCCCCAGTGTATGTGGTTCTCTGTGGTTTTCCTTCACAGTGGATGTGGTTCTCTGTGGTTCTCCTCCACAGTGTGTCTCTTTGTCCAGATAGGAGTAATGGAGCTAATGATTGAGGCCAGCTCTCATACACACCAACACCACACTTTGATTGACGGTTGTTGCTGCCTTCAGCCCAGAATTGTACATATACTAGCTGACAGTGCAGCACAACTGCTGGAGTAGACACTGGGCTTTGAGCACCAGTCAACTGCACCAGACTAGCTATCACTGGCCTCTTCAGCTTGAGCACACACATTCACATAAAACACACACATACATACAAATACACATAAAAACAAATACAGGCACACACACACAAACGACTAGACCTATCATCTGTCCGTTTCCTTAATGCTGATGGCAGTGTATCCATTTCTGTAGGAAAGGCTCCAGAGCCACGGTGATATGGTCTCTCTTATAGCGGACACACTCCAGCAGACAGCAGCTTGCTTCCGGCAAAAAGGTTTGTTTTATGTGGAAAATGATATCAAAGTGAAATACTATTGAGGGGTAAATCAAATATGCGGTGCGGGGAGGAAAAAACATAAAGTATCCATTTCAAAGTCATTTTCCCCTGAATGTTATTCTAACGCTCTTAATAACTGACGCTTTTTTTATGATGTAATAGGACACTGAAGACATCGGCAGTTGGCTCCCCCGAGGCGAGAGATAAAGTGGTGGACAGTCTCAGGAACCATCAAGAAAGCACGGTTCCACTGAACCACACCGCAGTGCACCACATTACTCCCACTCGCAAAGGTCACGTTCAAATAAGCTTTGCATTGGTTACACACACATATGGACAGAGAGAAATGAGAGGTAAAATACACAGATATGCAGCAGTGCCTGTCTCATGAGTCCTGTGGCATTTTATAGCACATAGACTACTGTGTTACTGTATGTGCATCACTCAGGGCCTATAGTGATGACAGGGAGCGTTCACTTTGAACTCTTCGCCTATGAAGACACAGCAATGCTACGCATCATTGGTCATTCAATGTCCTATTAACATGGAATTCAAACCAGGTGTTCAAAGGGAGACAAGAGTAGGGGAAGTGAGAGAGAGAGTGCGAGAGAGAGATAGAGAGAGAGTGCGAGAGAGAGAGAGAGAGAGAGAGCGAGAGAGTGCGAGAGAGAGAGAGAGAGAGAGAGAGAGAGAGAGAGAGAGAGAGAGACACTATAGACAGTCAGAGAGAGACACACCAACAAAGATAGAGGAGAACAGAGAAGAGAACCAGAATAAACAGAGTGGTCAGGAGGAGTAGAACAATGAGGGTTGGTTACATTACTGTGAGCCAGCCAAGCAGGCAGGTAGTGTGTGAGGAAATGGTCTGGCTAGCCACTGTGTGGCGGTTGGATTTAGCAAATGTGTCTGAAAGCAATCAAACAATGTCTGGCCCAATCTACGCCTTCATCACGATAAGAGGCAGCAGTAAGGCTGGCTGGCTGGGGAAGCGAACGGCGAGTGGGCCTCTCTCTAATCAGAAGCCGGACCGGCATAATTGCCTGCTACAATCTATCTCTGCCACCGTCGGCCACCAGCCTTACACACGTATTAGACAGGGGCCCTGTTCATTTCAATACGCCGTGCCGAGCGCCGTCAAGTGAAATTGGCAGGGTAAATAGGAACTGCTGTTTATTTCCCACTACCACACACACACATACTGTAAACACACAGCCACATACACACATCCACAACTTCAGTTGTCGTATTCAGGCAAAACAGGGGAGTAAGAAAAGAGAGTGCCATTAGCTCAGGCAGAATCCACCCCGACCGACAGAAATTACTGTCAGCGGGGCAGCCCCGCACTGCGAGCCGCAAAACAATAGCGGGGGAGTCCAAATTAAAGCACAATAAATCACAACGTGTTTAACTGAGCGGAGCGTTTGGGAGCCTTGCCTCATTCTGGAGGAGTGGGGTGAGGGTGGGGAAGGAGCACGTGTGTGTGGGGGGAGGGGCGCGGTGTGAAGGTGCTGGGGTTGGGGTATGGGGGGGGACTAATGACAGTATCCCACCCCACACACAGCAGTAAGGGAACGGGTTGAGGAAAAGCTCATAATGGGAGAAAAGGCTTATTCTGCATTCACCTCAAACCAGCTTCAACCACAAACACTTCCACAACTACACTGGGAACAGTTGAACATTGATTGTGAAACTCCTGGTTTCTCTTAACTGTGATTTTCATGCAAGGATTAGGGCTTTCTTTCTGAAACATTTTCATTTCAATTCGATAAAATGCTTGGCCACAACAGTGGCCTCGACTAAGTGCTGAACTGGGAGACGATACACAAACCTGTACAAAAAAACCTGATCACTGTAAACTGATGAACAACAACAGGAGTGTAGTGGCACTTTAACATAATGGTAGCAGTCGATGAAAACCTGTCCCATACCAGACAACACAATCAATATACTAGATGACCCACAAACGACAACACACACAAATTACTACAGCAACAAAAGAATGTTGAACAAAAGGTGGTCGAACTGGTTCATCGTACAAAAATATTATTCAAGGTCCTTCGGGAGTGTATAGGTGGTGCCTTAGTATATGTCATTTTAAATCAAATAGCTTTGTCCAGTTCTCTTTTTTATATGAAATACACTATATATACAGAAGTATGTGGACACCCCTTGAAATTAGTGGGTTTGGCTATTTCAGCCACACCATTGCAGACATGTGTATAAAATCTAGCACACAGCCATGCAATCTCCATAGACAAACATTGTCAGTAGAATAGCCTTACTGAAAAGCTCAGTGACTTTCAACGTGGCACCGTCATAGGATGCCACCTTTCCAAAAAGTATGTTTGTCAAATGTCCGCCCTGCTAGAGCTGCCCCAGTCATCTGTAAGTGCTGTTATTGTGAAGTGGAAACGTCTAGGGGCAACAACGGCTCAGCCCCGAAGTGGTAGGCCACACAAGCTTACAGAACGGGACAGGCGAGTTCTGAAGCACGTAGCACATAAAAATCGTCTGTCCTCAGTTGCAGCACACACCACGTGTTCCAAACTGCCTCTGGAAGCAACGTCAGCACAATAACTGTTCGTCGGGTGCTTCATGAAATGTGTTTCCATGGCCAAGCAGCCACACACAAGCCTAAATTCACCATGCGCAATGCCAAGCGTCGGCTGGAGTGGTGTAAAGCTCGCCGCCATTGGACACTGGAGCCATGGAAACGCATTCACTGGAGTGATGAATCACGCTTCACCATCTGGCATTCCGATGGGCGAATCTGGGTTTGGCGGATGCCAGGATAACGCTACCTGCCCCAATGCATAGTGCCAACTTTAAAGTTTGGTGGAGGAGGAATAATGGTCTGGAGCTGTTTTTCATGGTTCGGGCTAGGCCCCTTAGTTACATTGAAGGGAAATCTTGACACTACAGCATACAATGAATGACATTCTAGACGATTCTGTGCTTCCAACTTTGTTGCAACAGTTTGGGGAAGGCCCTATCCTGTTTCAGCATGACAATGCCCCCATGCACAAAGTGAGGTCCATACAGAAATGGTTTGTCGAGATCGGTGTGGAAGAACTTGACTGGGCTGCACAGAGCCCTGACCTCAACCCCGTCAAACACCTTTGGGATGAATTGGAATGCTGACTGTGAGCCAGGCCTAATCACCCAACATCAGTGCCCGACCTCACTAATTCTCTTATTACTGAATGGAAGCAAGCCGCCGCAGCAATGTTCCAACATCTGGTGGAAAGCCTTCCCAGAAGAGTAGAGGCTGTTATAGCAGCAAAGGGGGGACCAACTCCATATTAATGCCCCTGATTTTGGAATAAGGTGTTCAATGAGCAGGTGTCCACATACTTTTGGTCATGTAGTGTAAAAGGTCAGAGGAGCATTTTGTATCATTTTTGTAGGGCACTAGCACTGCCTTTATGAGGGTCCTTGTGGTTTTTCAATCAGTAATAACAGCAGTATTTGGTGACTACCTATCGGAGAGATGCTCTCACAATGATATTTGATCTCCAGGTTCAAAAGGCCTGAGAATCATTCAGTCTCTCTTTTTTAGGTCGGCACGTTCTCCTGCCTGCTGAATGCACCATTTCACACACAATGGAGGCCCTTTCAAAATAGGCCTAGCCTAACAGCTATTTCTAAAATTACTTCTTATTACTTAAAATATGTTTTGAGTCATCTTTTAAATTACAATGGTCTGTCAACTGGCTGGACCATGAATTATTGTTGCCAGAGAAGAGAGGCAAACAATTTTGAACTCCTCTGTCTCCCTGAAAGGTGATAAACCATTTCACTTTAAGAGGGATGCACAGCATTTTGTGGGGCACTTACCTCTGGTGATGGGGCATGGGAGCTTCAAAACCCACTCCTAGAAGCAGTTATGTCTATTGTCTACAACTGCTGTCTCTTATCTCCTTACACACAATCTAAGGCTAGATATACTACATCTGCAGTGCACAGAAATTATAAGAATTTGATTGACCAGAGTCATTTCTCTGCTTATCGAATGCCCACTCTGAACAACCCAGTATGGCCAGTAAGTGTAGGTTAATCACCACTGAAAAATTCATTCTCACACAGATCTTTCCACATTATGGTGACTTTAAACAAACTTTTGTAACAGTTAATGATGACCAAGACCACATAACAGGGCAGTTATATTTCAAAGCTGTATGGAACTGGATCAGTGGCACCTTGTAGCCTTCATACATGTTAACTGAACAGAAAAAGTATAGGAATGTTAGTTGGGTCAGTGATATTCCCATCCAAGACATTATCAGGCTTTGAGGGATGCATTGGAGTAAAATGGTAAGAGGATGTCCTTAACAAAGAAGCCAGTCTTTGATGTCTACCAATGTCACAGTGAGGACTCTACCATGTCCAATGGCACTCAAAGAGCAGGAGGCATAGGAGACATTACACTGTCCTTTGCCATGCATAAATCAGCTAGTAACTGCTAAATCAATGCTACTTATTGTAAAACAATGGACAGCAGAGCATGCCAAGTGGATTCCATAGCCACCGAGGTGCATCCTAGCCGGGACCAAGAGACTGACAAACAGCTTCTATCTACAGGCCATCAGACTGTTAAACAGTCACCACTAGCCTTAGTCACGGCTCTAGCAGCGACCACCCGGTGCTCTACGCTGCACCTTAGAGACTGCTGCCCTATGTACATAGAGGCATAGAACACTGGTCACTTTAATAATGTTTAAATACTGTTTCACCCACTTTATATGTACAGTATATACTGTATTCTAGTCATTGAACACTGGTCACTTTAATAATGTTTAAATACTGTTTCACCCACTTTAAATACATATATTGTATATTTATATACATTATATGTATATACAGTACCAGTAAAAAGCTTGGACACACCTACACATTCAAGGGTTTTCTTTATTTTTACTATTTTCTACATTGTAGAATAATAGTAAATAATAAGTCATCAACACAATGAAATAACACATTGAATCATGTAGTAACCAAAAATATGTGAAAAAAATCAAAATATATTTGAGATTTGAGATTCTTCAAAGTATCCACCCTTTGCCTTGATGATGATGGAATTTCTTTCCTTCTTAATGCGTTTGAGCCAATCAGCTGTGTTGTGACAAGGTAGAGGGGTATACGGAAGATAGCCCTATTTGGTAAAAGATCAAGTCCATATTATGGCAAGAACAGCTCAAATAAGCAAAGAGAATTGACTGTCCATCATTACCTTAAGACATGAAGGTCAGTCAATACGGAACATTTCAAGAACTTTTAAAGTTTCTTCAAGTGCAGTCGCAAAAACCATCAAGCACTATGATGAAACTGGCGCTCATGAGGACCACCGCAGGAAAGGAAGACCCAGAGTTACCTCTGCTGTAGAGGATAAGTTCATTAGAGTTACCAGCCTCAGAAATTGTAGCCCAAATAAATGTTTCACAGAGTTCAAGTAACAAACACATCTCAACATCAACTGTTCAGGACACACTGCGTGACTCAGCCCTTCATGGTCGAATTGCTGCAAAGAAACCACTACTAAAGGACACCAATAATAAGAAGTGACTTGCTTGGGCCAAGAAACAAGAGTGTGCAAAGCTGTCATCAAGGCAAAGAGAGGCTACTTTGAAGAATCTCAAATATAAAATATATTTTGATTTGTTTAACACTTTTGGTTACTACATGATTCCATATGTGTTATTTCATAGTTTTGAAGTCTTCACTATTATTCTACAATGTAGCAAATAGTACAAATAAAGAAAAACCCTTGAATGAGTAGATGTGTCCAAACTCTTGACTGGTACTGTATATATTTATACTCTGACATTGCTCATTCTGATATTTCTTCATTTCTGGATTATGTGTGTATTGTTTTTATATTTTTATTTTTATTATTGCTAGGTATTAATTCACTGTTTGAGTTAGAAACACAAGCACTTCCCTGCACCTGCAATAATATCTGCAAATCTGTATACCCGACCAATACAATTTGATTTGATTTGTCCGTAACCTACAAGGCTACTACTTCAGTGCAACCATCTTTTCTACTAAATTAATTGAGCAAAACGCAAATGCTGCAGAGGCCTATGACACACCGGCTAGATACGTTGTGGGCAGTAAACTGGTGCTCAAAGCCCAGTGTCTACTCCAGCAGTTCTGCAGCACTGTCAGCTGGTAGATGCTGCCTTCAGCCTAGAGGTGCACAACAACAGTCAATCAAAGTGGGCCGGGTGTCGGGGTGTGTAAAAGCTGTCCTGGTTCATTAGCTCCATTACTCCTCACTGTAAACAGAGAGACACACTGTGGAGGAGAACCACAGAGAACCACATATACTGTGGAGGAGAATCACAGAGAACCACATACACTGTGGAGGAGAACCACAGAGAACCACATTCACTGTGGAGGAGAACCACAGAGAACCACAGACACTGTGGAAGAGAACCACAGACACACTGTGGAGGAGAACCACAGAGAACCACAGACACTGTGGAGGAGAACCACAGAGAACCACATACACTGTGGAGGAGAACCACAGAGAGCCACATTCACTGTGGAGGAGAACCACAGACACACTGTGGAGGAGAACCACAGAGAACCACAGACACTGTGGGGGAGAACCACAGACACACTGTGGAGGAGAACTACAGAGAACCACAGACACTGTGGAGGAGAACCACAGAGAACCACAGACACTATGGAGGAGAACCACAGACACACTGTGGAGCAGAACCATAGAGAACCACAGATACTGTGGAGGAGAACCACAGACACACTGTGAAGGATAACCACAGAGATATAGACAAAAAAAAGCACATTACATCAGATAAACATTTATGATAATACAACTGTCATTTTGAAAGGTTTTTCATATGCTTAAATTAGTCATGAATGCTGTAAATATGTGTGTGTTGGAGACACATTGTGTTTTGTCATCATAGATAAGGCGAAATAAATAAATGCCATCATTTGTCCAGAAACATGCTAAAGCAATAGTTTTTACACTTTTTTGTGCTATAAGGTATTTGCTTCTAGTCATGTCAAATCATGTAGTGCTTCTGTCATACAGGAACATGGAGAGCCCAGCTCTGAAAATAACAGAGCCAATGCAACATTTCTCTACGGGGTCCTATAGGTTCACAGCTCCATCTAGTGACTAGCATGATGCATCCTGTTATTTCTAAATGTACGGAAAACTTCAGCTGGCTGTATCTAATACAAGACTTGCAAATAATTGAGTTCAATGAAGCACCTGAACACAAAGCACTGGTATAATGACACAATATGGACAGCTCAATAACTAGAAATAAACATGAAATAAAATATGAAAATATGAAAATATATTCCAATATTCACAACACACTGGCAAGTATAGAAAACATTGTATTAAAGAAAAATGCTGGATTTTCTAAGAAAAGTTGGTCACTTTTCAATGGACATTTCTCATTATAGTATTCTGGTTCCCTGTGTCTTGATGTCTCCCACAGAATGTAGTTAGAAACAACTTATCATAGAAATAGAGACATACATCTGTCACCTGTCTATCAGCCATGTTGTAATGAACACACTGGCTATGGCAGCTTTACCTTCTACAGTCAACCTGCCTATCTGAAGAGTGGAGTAGAAATACAGGAATATAGAACCTGCCTGTACCCATACACCCTCCCCCCCCCCCCGAGTTCCACAGTCTGGGCCTGCTGCTGCTGCTACCACCACTGCACCGAGAGGGAATTTACATTTTAATAGGCAGAGCTGCTCACCGCCTCCGAATGAGGGTATATGCTCAGCTGAACAGCAGGAAATGCACCCTACTGCAGAAGTTTAGAATGAACCCCAAGACAATTCCTGAGTCACACAGACGGAAAATTATATTTTTTGCCCAGTCGTCTATCTGTGGAGCTACCACATCATATACATAAACACACATGATATCTGTGGACCTACAATACCTCATCATATACATAAACACACATGATATCTGTGGAAATACCTCATCATATACATAAACAGAGGTGATATCTGTGGACCTACCTCATCATATTGTACATAAACACACATGATATCTGTGGACCTACCTCATCATATACATAAACACACGTGATATCTGTGGACCTACCTCATCATATACATAAACACACATGATATCTGTGGACCTACCTCATCATATAAATAAACACACATGATATCTGTGGACCTACCTCATCATACATAGTACCAGTCAAAAGTTTGGACACACCTACTCATTCAAGGGTTTTTCTTTATTTTTACTATTTTCTACATTGTAGAATAATCGTGAAGACATCAAAACTACGAACACATATGGAATCATGTAGTAACCAAAAAAGTAACCTAAAAAGTGTTAAACAAATCAAAATATATTTGAGATTTGAGATTCTTCAAGGTAGCCAACCTTTGATTTGATGACAGCTTTACACACTCTTCACATAGTCTCAACCAGTTTCATGAGGTTGGGATGCATTTCAATTAACAGGTGTATCTGGTTAAAAGTTCATTTGTGGAATTTCTTTCCTGCTTAATGCGTTTGAGCCAATCAGTTGGGTTGTGACAAGGTAAAGGTGGTATACAGAAGATAGCCCTATTTGGTAAAAGACCAAGTCCATATTATGGCAAGAACAGCTCAAATAAGCGAAGAGAAATGACAGTCCATCATTACTTAAAGACATGCAGGTCAGTCAATGCATGCACTTCAACCAATCGCACCCCACATCCGCCCGCCCGTCTAGCATCACTACTCTGGACGGTTCTGACTTAGAATATGTAGACAACTACAAATACCTAGGTTTCTGGTTAGACTGTAAACTCTCCTTCCAGATTTACATTAATCATCTCCAATCCAAAATGAAATCTAGAATCAGCTTCCTATTTCGCAGCAAAGCATCCTTCACTCACACTGCCAAACACCCTCGTAAAACTGACTATCCTACCGATCCTTGACTTCGGCGATGTCATTTACAAAATAGCCTCCAACACTCTACTCAGCAATGTAGTCTATCACAGTGCCATCCGTTTTGTCAACAAAGCCCCATATGCTATCCACCATTGCGACCAGTATGCTCTTGGTGGCTGGCCCTCACTTCATTTCGTTGCCAAACCCACTGGCTCCAGGTCATCTATAAGTCTTTGCTAGGTAAAGCCCCGCCTTATCTCAGCTCACTGGTCACAATAGCAGCACCCACCCGTAGCACGCGCTCCAGCAGGTATATTTCACTAGTCATCCCCAAAGCCAACTCCTCCTTTGGCCACCTTTCCTTCCAGTTCTCTGCTGCCAATGACTGGAACAAATTGCAAAAATCACTGAAGCTGGAGTCCTATATCTCCCTCACTAACTTTAAGCAGCAGCTGTCAAAGTAGCTTAGCGATCATTGCACCTGTACACAGCCCATCTGTAAATAGCTCACCCAATTACCTTATCCCCATATTGTTTTTTTCTTCTTCTCCTTTGCACCCCAGTTTCTCTACTTGCACATTTGTCTTCTGCACATCTATCACTCCAGTGTTTAATTGCTAATTTGTAATTATTTCGCCACTATGGCTTATTTATTGCCTTACCTCCCTAATCTTACTACATTTGCACACACTGTATATAGATTTTTCTATTGTGTTATTGACTGTACATTTGTTTATCCCATGTGTAACTCCGTGTTGTTTGTGTCACACTGCTTTGCTTTATCTTGGCCAGGTTGTAAATGAGAACTTGTTCTCAACTGGCCTACCTGGTTAAATAAATGTGAAAATAAAAATAATACTAATAATACGGAACATTTCAAGAACTTTGAAAGTTTCTTTAAGTGCAGTCGCAAAAACCATCAAGCTCTATGATGAAACTGAATCTTGTGAAGACCGCCACAAGAAAGGAAGACCCAGAGTTACCTCTGCTGCAGAAGATAAGTTCATTAGATTTACCAGCCTCAGAAATTGCAGCCCAAATAAATGCTTCACCGAGTTCAAGTAACAGACACATCTCAACATCAACTGTTCAGAGGAGACTGTGTGAATCAGGCCTTCATAGTTGAATTGCTGCCAAGAAACCACTACTAAAGGACACCAATAAGAAGAAGAGACTTGCTTGGGCCAAGAAACACGAGCAATGGACATTAGACCGGTGGAAATTAGACCGGGGAAAATCCGGTGGAAATCTGTTACAAATGTAAGATTTGTGTGAAACGCAGAATAGGTGAATGGATGATCTCTGCATGTGTGGTTCCCACCGTGAAGCATGGAGGAGGAGGTGTGATTGTGTTGGTGTGCTTTGCTGTTGACACTGTCTGTGATTTATTTAGAATTCAAGGCACACTTAACCAGCATGGCTACCACAGCATTCTGCAGTGATACGCCATCCCATCTGGTTTGCGCTTAGTGGGACTATCATTTGTTTTTCACCAGGACAATGACCCAACACACCTCCAGGCTGTGGAAGGGCTATTTGTTCATAAACAAACATCCAGAGAGAATCTGAATGTTGGGTACTGCAGTGCTACCTTAGATTTGGGAGATAGGTGTAGACTAGATTTCTTAGCATTGTTTTGACCCAGTCTGGTGTGGGACTGGGACTGTGGCTAAGGCTAGGGCGGGCGATGCACTCAGTGGCAGATGACTGCAGCAGCACAGAAGCCTTAACTCTTGGCTCTCAGCCTATCCATGCTAAGGGGACCGTAGCGGTTCCAACAACGCTGTCATTAGCCACCAAACAAAGGAAAGGATGTGGATCCATAGGATATGGAAGAGAGGAGAGGAGGCTCATCTTTACTTCTGACTGTCAGACAGGGGCTTGGGGGCACAGGGGGAGGTCAACACAATGCTAGCTCTGGAGGGATGGATGGAAACTAGAGCACTATGGAGATGATTAGCATGTTGTACCGCTGGTCACTGGGGGCCATAGAGCGACAGTACCTCACTATGAAAGAAAAAGTCATGATTTTATTTTGTTAAAAGGGGATGAGACTTTCCTGTGTTTTCTATTCACTGAGTATAACAAACATTAACACCACCTTCCTAATATTGAGTTGCCCCGTTGCCCTCAGAACAGCCTCAATTCATCAGGGCATGGACTCTACAAGATGTTAAAAGCGTTCCACAGGGATGCTGGCCCATGTTAACACCAACGCTTCCTATAGTTGTCACGTTGACTAAATGTTCCCTTTGGGTAGTGGACCATTCTTGATACACACAGGAAACTGTTGAGCGTAAAAAACCCAGCAGCTTTGCAGTTCTTGACACAAACTGGTGTGTCTGACACGTACTACCATACCCAATTCAAAGGCACTTAAATCTTTTGTCTTGCCCATTCACCCTCTGAATGGTACACATACACAATCCATGTCTCAATTGCCTCAAGGCTTAAAAATCCCTCTTTAACCAGTCTATTCCCCTTCATCTACACTGATTACAGTGGATTTAACAAGAGACATCATTAAGGGATCATAACTTTCACCTGTATTCACCTGGTCCGTCTATGTCATAGAAAGAGCAGGTGTTCTTAAAGTTTTGTACACTGTGAAATTGTGAAAATTAGGATAATACCCTTTTAGTGTAGGGGCTGTTTGAAAAGACCGTCTGAAATTTCCGCTCGTTTTGCAAGGCTGGCGTTTTGGCCTGCCTAGCGACATCACTAGGCGGTGTAAGTTAAAAGATCAATAAGAAAGAGAGTTTCAAACTCTCTGCCAATAACAGCTAGTTTTCAGGTTACATATCCCTCCTATTAGGCTCCTCCAACTATCTCCCTCACTCAGACCAATCCCAGACAATCTTTTCATATCAGGATAAAGAGTGGCTGCATTGGATCTTAGGAGTTAAGTTGAATTGACTGTTCTGTTCAAATTCATGATCTCAACCAATAAATACAAACATAGAGTAATTAGCATTTTTTGTTTTCTGAAATTGTTATCAGGTTCTGGTGGTTGTTGGATTTTCTTAGTAGCTTATCACTTTTTTAAAATATGTTGATCTTTCGAGAGATAATCTTGTGAAAATAGCCAGATAAATTAAATGTGACTGTAGATTGTGGAAGCCTAGGTTGTAGATGGTGGCGGGTCCCTCCTCTGTTCCAGCATCATGCCCTTGTTCTCTGTAATGCAGCTTTCCTTCTGTTTACATCAGACTTGTGGTTTCATATGTTTGATGTTGTTCCATTTATTCCATTCCAGCCAATACAATGAACCCGTCCTCCTATATCTCCCCCCACCAGCCTCCTCTGGTTGACATAGCTAGGCGCTAGGTGCTAGACTAAGCACACTAATCCTTGAAAATGACCCCCTTTCTCCATTTCCCACTCTGTTTCTCCCCTTTCCCTCTCTTTTCTATTTTCACAGCATTGGTAGCGTATGTCTGTGTCACTGTGGAGTGTGAAACGGCACAATGTGTCACACAGCTCCAGGCATGCAATCAAGACGAGCTGGGGCCCCTCCCCAGCCTAATTAATAACTATTGAACATGCTAACAACAATCAACACTAATTAAATACGCGCTTGTTGACAAGGGTGCAAGCCTTATCAAAAGCACAAGGCGGGAGGGGAGGAGGGGATGGTGATGGGATGTTTGGGTGTGTGTGAAAGGGGGTGGGGGGAGGGGCAAAAACCGAGGGCTTCTGTTTTCAGTAATTAGTTAACGAAGTGCCCCAAGTCACACTTAATTCCGAGCCACGACATTACTGTGTGTTTGTCTGCTTGCCGCTCTCCGCTGGCAGGGGATACAGGACAGTCAGCCCAGCTGGGGACCAGACGTAGAAGTCATATAAACGTCACTGTGTCCCAGATGTCACCCTATTCCCTGTATAGTATAATACCATGGTTGTGTTTACACAGGCAGCCCAATTCTGATCTTTTTCCACTAATTGTTAGTTTAACCAATCAGATCAGCTCTTTTGCCAATAATTGGGCAAAAGATCAGAATTGGGCAGCCTTTGTAAACACAGCCTTTTTGACCAGAGCCCATAGGGTGCCATTTGGGACACAGCCTCTGTGTTTAAACATACATGTGTATTGTAGAGGTGTACAGTATATTTGAGACCCGTACAATAGGTTTGACAGACTTCAGCGGCATCAGTCAGACGTATGCCAGTCACATGACAGTAGAGCTATCACGTGACAACACAGTAGTCAAACTAATCATCAATATGACCTGAAAAAACTGACTGCACATGAGTGGTTGTGCTGGTGAGTCCTGTGCTTTATATTGCTGAGTCCTTACTAGATACTTGTGCAGTTTACAATACAAAACTCAATTTTTCCCATTCTGACATTCACAGAATTTAAAAAAAGCTGAAGGTCAGTGATGTACAGAGTGATATTACATGTAGGAGGTTTGGTGGAGAAAGAGGTGCTTGACGAGTTGAGAGGTCAATCTGGTGGGGGTTTTAAACATTGTAACTACGTGTGATTACCTACCCTGTTGGACCCAGGAGATGTTATGCTACAGCTCAGGGAAGTCACCGCTGATATTACTGAACAACTTGTGCTTCAACCAACAAAATCAAAATCTCTGAGTTTACAAGCAAGACGTTTGACCCCTTCATGTTTTCAAGTCTGCACACTGCTATAGCCTACATGTTCAAAACAGATCAGACCGGATCAGCACTTCTGGCCTTTTCCTGGAGTTGGGTCCAGGAGAAAGGCTGCCTGGCAGGGTCCATACTCTATACAGCCAGAGTATGTCCCTCCTAACCCCCACCCTGGCCCCTGGCCTGGCCTGGCCTACTGACCAAGCCCCCATGCTTCAGTCCCACTCTCAAAGCAGGGGTAATTCTGAGTGACAGCTGCCACAAGGCACGGCCCACGTATCGACAGCAGACGTTTGTTCCCATGATCGGTCCCTGATAGGCAATTGAATTTGTCAGTGACCCTAAACAATTGCAGGGACGAGGATAAGCAAACTTCCCTTCCCCTGGCCCCCACTGGGCCCCCACTGCCCGTCCTGATCAATAAGGACCCGATCAATAGCCAGTGACCGATAATGATCACTCTGTCCTGTCTGCTGCCTGTTCCCTTCCCAGCAGCCAGCAGCACAGGGTTGGCGTGAGAGGGAGGCTCTACCCTCCCCCTTCACTTGTTGAGTATAGCCCAACAGACAGACAGATGTATAGTATTGGACATGAGCGTAGACACAAACTCTGCCATGTCCTCTCGCTATCTCTCTCACACACAAACACTTTAATTAAGACAGGAAGAATGCAGATCTAATAATTTAAAACCACCTGATCTTTCATTTCAGGGATAAACCAGATGTTTTTTCCAATAAGACATGAAGAGCATTGCTGTGTCTCTGGGGCAGCAGGTGAGAGTGGGCATACTCAGTGGATCAGCTGCTGTGGTAGCCAGTCTGATACCACTCCTATATAGTTGTTTCTGTAAACAGGCCTCACAGTTAATCAGATTTACAAAACCCCACCTGAGGGGCACTCCAGACCCACAAACAGGCATGATGGATGTCAGGCCACTCAGCTACAGACCCCCTCTCAACTCCCCTCCACCCTGCGCCCAGCCCCCTCGCCACATATGGTCGAGGACGTTCCCCCTAACGAGATAGGCTTGAAAAATGTAAGAGACAGGCATAGCAGTGTGCCACCGGTGAATGAATCTCCATAGAAAAGCACTTGTGGATAAACTGAGGGGCAGCAGCAGCGGCGTGGCGATCCAGCCAGTGAGACCACAGCAGCTGCAGCAATTATAGCCAATTAGCTGTGAATTAAAGGGGAACTAAGAGAAGCATGGGAAGTTTAAGAGACATTCCTTATTGTGTGTTTTCCGAAGAGGGACCATTTTTATTGATTTATTTCTACATTTGAGTGCTCCACACATCTGTTGGTAAACGTTTGCCTTGGCGGGCCTGGCTGTCTCAGTCTCTCCGAGCCAAGGAGAGTTAGTTAACCGTTGTCGGTAATTAAATGTCTGAGCACCCCCTGAGAAACCTTGTGCTGTCGGGATGTGTTTTCAAGGCAACACTCAGCTAATGCTTAAAGTCTTGTTTGGAGGTTGTGTGGTTTTTAGACATCTTTCTGCGTATCGCCATCCCCCCCAACTGCGACCCTCTTTTTCACAAAAGTGAAGTGAGTAAATAACATAAATAGCAATGACCTTTTGCAAACAAACTAACGTTACTGAGATATCCCAGATTCCTGCGCTGCTGCGGTAAACACACACAAGCGGCTGCTGCTGAGACGTTCATTTGGTGCATTGTGAACACAGCTCGATGTTAATTGCACAGATGACGGTTGGCTTTGATCTGCGCTGGCCTGCCAGGATGGAGGCTTTTCTTCAGCAAGCCAGAGAGAGGTGCAATTATGGCCTGATCGATACCGATGTTTCCTTCGGAATTTCTCTATCAATTTCCAATGAAATACACACAAAAACAGCAGCCTTGAGGTGTCAAAAAAGGCCCGTTCACTCCCCCCACTCCAGTCGAAGTTGTTTACGTCGCGTAATTGAAATTCTTTCATTGTCTTTCAGTAGAAAGACAGTCTGTATAAACTACTTAAGTGGACCCTTTCACAAAACAACACTACTGAACAGTAAACATATAAATGGTGTTGGTGCATAAAGGACTCGGAGGAAAAGTATCTCAAGTCTGTCTATTCATATTTAACCTTTTCACCAAAATAAAACAACTTTGGGGAAGAAAAGAAAACCCTTTTAACAATGTAGGCTGTGCTTTTAGACGGACACAAACAGATATCCAACGCAGTGTGGCTGTCGTCCATGGCAAGAGGTCAACTTCTACTCTGGCCTAAGTTGGGATCATAGGGCTCTGTGCAGGCCAGTCAAGTTCTTCCACACCAATCTCGACAAACCATTTCTGTATGGACCTCGCTTTGTGTTCGGGGTAATTGTCATGCTGAAACAGGAAAGGGCCTTCACCAAAGTGAAGGACAGAATCATCTAGAATGTCATTCATTGTATGCTTTAGCATTAAGATTTCCCTTCACTGGAACTTAGGGGACTAGCCAAAACCATGATAAACAGCCCCAGACCATTATTCCTCTTCCAACTAACATTACAGTTGGCACTACACATTAAGACAAGTAGCGTTCTCCTGGCATCCGCCAAACCCAAATTTGTCCGTCGGACTGCCAGATGGTGAAGTGTGATTCATCACTCCAGAGTCCAATGGAACTGCCAATGAACAGTTTTTGTTCTGATGTTGCTTTTAGAGGCAGTTGTGCGGCCTACCACTTCACGGCAGAGCCGTTGTTGCTCCTATACCTTTCCACTTCACAATAACAGCACTTACAGTGCCTTGCAAAAGTATTCATCCCCCTTGGCGTTTTTCCTATTTTGTTGCATTACAACTTGTAATTTAAATGGATTTTTATTTGGATTTCATGTAATGGACATACACAAAATAGTCCAAATTGGTGAAGTGAAATGAAAAATATTACTTGTTTCAAAAAATTCTACAAATAAAAAATGTGAAAAGTGGTGCGTATTCACCCCCTTTGCTATGAAGCCCCTAAATAAGATCTGGTGCAACCAATTACCTCTGAAGTCACATAATTAGTTAGATTGCACACAGGTGGACTTTATTTAAGTGTCACATGATCTGTCACATGATCTCAGTATATATACACCTGTTCTGAAAGGCCCCAGAGTCTGCAACACCACTAAACAAGGGGCACCACCAAGGAAGCGGCACCATGAAGACCAAGGAGCTCTCCAAACAGGTCAGGGACAAAGTTGTGGAGAAGTACAGATCAGGGTTGGGTTATAAAAAAAATCTGAAACTTTGAACATCCCATGGTGCACCATTAAATCCATTATTAAAAAATGGAAAGAATATGGCACCACAACAAACCTGCCAAGAGAGGGCCGCCCACCAAAACTCACGGACC
This sequence comes from Salmo salar, assembly GCF_965601325.2. Classification (NCBI taxonomy): domain Eukaryota; kingdom Metazoa; phylum Chordata; class Actinopteri; order Salmoniformes; family Salmonidae; genus Salmo; species Salmo salar. The sequence continues at coordinate 142,185,949 of NC_138299.1, forward strand.
AGGCAAGGAGGGCATTAATCAGAGTCAACAAAAAGACCAAAGATAACCCTGAAGGGTCTGCAAAGCTCCACAGCGGAGATTGGAGTATCTGTCCATAGGACCACTTTAAGCCGTACACTCCGCAGAGCTGGGCTTTACGGAAGAGTGGCCAGAAAAAAGCCATTGCTTAAAGAAAGAAATAAGCAAACACGTTTGGTGTTCACCAAAAGGCATGTGAGAGACTCACCAAACATATGGAAGAAGGTACTCTGGTCATATGAGACTAAAATTGAGCTTTTTGGCCATCAAGGTAAACGTTATGTCTGACGCAAATGCAACACCTCTCATCACCCCGAGAACACACCCCGAGAACACCATCCACACCATCCACAGTGAAGCATGGTGGTCGCAGCATCATGCTGTGGGGATGTTTTTCATCGGCAGGGACTGGGACACTTGTCAGAATTGAAGGAATGACGGATGGCGCTAAATACAGGGAAATTCTTGAGGGAAACCTGTTTCAGCTTTCCAGAGATTTGAGACTGGAACGGAGGTTCACCTTCCAGCAGGACAATGACCCTAAGCATACTGCTAAAGCAATACTTGAGTGGTTTAAGGGGAAACATTTAAATGGTTTGGAATGGCCTAGTCAAAGCCCATACCTCAATCCAATTGAAAAGCTGCGGTATGACTTAAAGATTGCTGTACACCAGCAGAACCCATCCAACTTGAAGGAGCTGGAAAAGTTTTGCCTTGAAGAATGGGCAAAAATCCCAGTGACTAAATGTGCCAAGCTTATAGAGACATACCCCAAGAGACTTGCAGCTGTAATATCTGCAAAAGGTGGCTCTACAAAGTATTGACTTTGGGGGGGTGAATAGTTATGCACAATCAAGTATTTAAATTTTTTTCACAATAAAACATATTTTGCATCTTCAAAGTGGTAGGCATGTTGTGTAAATCAATGATAAAACCCCCCCAAAAATCAATTTTAATTCCAGGTTGTAAGGCAACTGTCACGCCCTGGCCATAGAGAGGTTTTTGTTCTCTATTTTGGTTAGGCCAGGGTGTGACTAGGGTGGGCATTCTATGTCCCATTTTCTATGTTTTGTGTATTTCTTTGTTTTGGCCAGGTATGGCTCTCAATCAGGGACAGCTGTCTATCGTTGTCTCTGATTGGGAGCCATACTTAGGTAGCCTTTTCCCACAGGGTTTTTGTGGGTAGTTGTTTTCTGTCTTGTGTTTTTCACCTGACAGAGCTGTTGCGCTTTGTTCCACTTTGTTTTTGATTCAGTGTTCAGAACTAATAAACATGAGGAACACGCACCATGCTGCACCTTGGTCCTCTCCTTGCAACAACCATTACAGAACTACCCACCACAAACGGACCAAGCAGCGTGGTAAGGAGGACTCCTGGACATGGGAGGATATCCTGGATGAAAAGGGATCCTACACATGGGAGGAGATCCTGGCTGGAAGGGATCGCCTCCCATGGGAACAGGTGGAAGCAGCCAGGAGAGCGGAGGCAGCAGGAGAGTGGAGCAAACGTTATGCTGGCACACAGCTGGCAAGGAAGCCCGAGAGTCAGCCCCCCCAAAATAATTGTGGGGGCACACGGGGAGTTTGGCTGGGCCAGAGGTGAGCCCTGAGCCAACTCCCCGTGCTTACCATGGGGAGCGGGTGACGTGGAGAGCACCGTGCTATGCGGAAGTGTGCACGGTGTCGCCCATACGCGCTCATAGCCCGGTGCGCTATAGGCCAGCTCCCCGCAAGTGCCATGCGAGAGTGGGCATCGAGCCAGGGCGGATTGTGCCAGCTCAGTGCGTCTGGTCTCCAGAGCGCTGTTTTGGCCCAGGGTATCCTGCGCCGGCTCTGCGTACTGTGTCTCCGGGGTGCTGGGAGGGCTCAGTTCGTCCTGTACCTGCGCTCCGCCCGTGCCGGGCTACAGTGACAACTCAGCCAGGAGGGGTTGTGCAGGCCGTGTGCTCCAGACCTCCAGTGCGTCTCCAGGACCCGGTCTATCCGATGCCTGCTCCCAGAGCCAGGCCTCCTGCATGTCTCCTCAGCCTGGTGAGTCCTGTGCCTGCTCCCAGAGCCAGGCCTCCTGCATGTCTCCCCAGCCTGGTGAGTCCTGTGCCTGCGCCCGGAGCCAGGCCTCCTGCAAGTCTCCCCAGCCTGGTGAGTCCTGTGCCTGACGCCTGTCCAGAGCCACCAGAGTCGCCCGCCTCTCCGGAGCCGCCAGAGTCGCCCGCCTGTCCGGAGCCGCCAGAGTCGCCCTCCAGTCCGGAGCCGCCAGAGTCGCCCTCCAGTCCGGAGCCGCCAGAGTCGCCCTCCAGTCCTGAGCCGCCAGAGTCGCCCTCCAGTCTGGAGCCGCCAGAGTCGCCCGCCTGTGCGGGGCCCGCTGCGAGGGTCCCCACTCCAGAGGTGCCACCTAAGTGGGCCAAGCCGAAGGTGGAGCAGGGTCCACGTCCCGCACCAGAGCCATCGCCGTAAGGAAGGCCCACCCAGACCCTCCCCTTTAGAGTCAGGTTTTGCGGCCCGGAGTCCGCACCTTTGGGGGGGGGGTACTGTCACGCCCTGGCCATAGAGAGGTTTTTGTTCTCTATTTTGGTTAGGCCAGGGTGTGACTAGGGTGGGCATTCTATGTTCCGTTTTCTATGTTTTGTGTATTTCTTTGTTTTGGCCAGGTATGGCTCTCAATTAGGGACAGCTGTCTATCGTTGTCTTTGATTGGGAGGCATACTTAGGTAGCCTTTTCCCACAGGGTTTTTGTGGGTAGTTGTTTTCTGTCTTGTGTTTTTCACCTGACAGAGCTGTTGCGCTTTTTTCCACTTTGTTTTTGATTCAGTGTTCAGAACTAATAAACATGATGAACACGTACCACGCTGCACCTTGGTCCTCTCCTTGCAACAACAGTTACAGGAACCAAATATGGAAAAATGCCAAGGGGATGAATACTTTCGCAAGTCGCTGTACAGTTGACAGGGGCATCTCTAGTAGGGCAGAAATTGACAAAGTGACTTGTTGGAAAGTTGGCATCCTATGACGGTACCACGTTGAAAGTCACAGCTCTTCAGTAAGGCCATTCTACTGCCAATGTTTGTCTATGGAGGTTGCATGGCTGTGTGCTCGATTTTATACACCTGAAATAGCCAAATCCACTCATTTGAAAGGGTGTCCAAATACTTTTGTAAATATAGTGTATCATTATACAATTCAACCCAGTTCGATCCAAAAGCTTTCAGTGTCCATGTTAGAGATTCCACACACATACACACAACACAAGGGGATTCAGCTTCTTAATCCTGTTCTCCATCATGTATAGTATGCCCTGATGACTGTGGTATCTCTTCCCGCTCTTCTTTAGCAAGCCAACTAAATAGGCAAGCATCAGTGTAGAACAGGGACTCCAGTTTTCCCTTTTCAATTTGAATGGCAATAGAACAACACATTGAAGGAGAATCAGCCCTGCAATGGCCTTGACTGTTCACGTTTAGTAAATACCCTCAATAGCTCATAGCAAATCACATAAAGAAAACAAGACAATGCACTTATTTTAGAGTATCTAATTGCCAATTAGTAACCCAATTGCAAAATGTTATAGTTTCTCCCTAATTGATAGCTTTCACAGCAATAACCTCCCTGGTAGGCTGCCTTCGCCTTGGCAGTCCCACGCAGCAAGCCACATTTTACCTAATTAGATCACTGCAAATTGCAGAAACTGGAAAATGTGTTCATTTACCTAAGTGGTGTGATTAAATGTACGTTTATGAAGCTTTTATGAAATCAACATTTCTTCTCGCCACGTCTGTTTCTTGTTGCTTTCCAGACACAGTAGGTAACAGCAACCCTAATTACAACGTGAACAGAACAGGGAAACCTTTTTAACATGGTATGGCAGATCCAAACTCTGAACAAGTCTAGCTACAGTACAATCTCAAAACACTGGCGACTATTGAAAACATTTTAGGGATCTTGGTGTGAAGCCAACTTTACCTTTTACTTATCATCCTCACAAAGAATCAGACCTCCATGATCTCCATTTGTATTACTGCTTTTGTCCTACTTCAACCATTTCTGTCTCCATTTCAATTACTAGTCAAAGGAGTCCCTACTTTATTTTCCACCATTGGTGTTTGGACAATAGAGCCTCACAGTGGGGAGATGACGCTGTGTATAGTTGTAGGCCTCCTCAGAGAATGTTGGGGTGGAGTGGGGTATGTGTGACAGAGGAAGGTGTGACTGTGAGCAGCGATTCTGACACTTTCCAGCACGTCGCAGCATATTTGTAAACATCGTTAATCACAGATTAGCAGATGGGGACGTTAATTGCACTGGAGGAAATAACGAGACCCAGAGGATGATTCTATTTATCGACTTCCACTGTTACTGATAAAGGCTGTGTGTGTGTGGAGGAGAGAGAGAGAGGAGAGAGAGAGGAGAGAGAGAGAGAGGAGAGAGAGAGAGAGAGAGATGGGATACACATTGCCTGAGGAACAGAGGTCTAAATTTGAATAAACCAACACCACTCTTTTGTTGCCACCCACCCACAATCCCGTGTTACTTCAATCCACCAACCGAGACCCAACACCATCCCCAGATCTACTCTCCTACCTGACAGTTACTAGCAGTGCCAAGTACACACCACTTGTTCCCAGTACCATACACTCCCTTTAATACTTCAGCACAACATCTCTCCCTCGATCACACAAGTCAAAAAAATTAGTCAAAAGCTTAAAACATGGATAAACCAGACATGCACACACAAAATGTTACATACGCACACAAACCCATATTGTACTCTCTCTATACATGTTATAGTTTGCATAGTGCCCAGAGAAGGCTAACAATAAGGGTTCAATAGGTTCAGTTGGGTCTAATAAATACTTCAAATCAACCAGAAGAGTTCCTGACATGGCAATAAGGAACCTCTTAACATAAATATCATAAATAACTGGACGTCTAGGTACTGAGGTGTGCAAAATATAAAGCATATGCGGCAGAACAACAGCCAGAGTAACACATTACCTCAGCATAAGCTATCCATCCATGCTAGATCTGAGAAACTCATAAAAGGCAGACAGTAGCACGCATTTATGACTCCTGTTACTTCAACATGGTCCCTGCAGTTCCAGAGGAAACCGCTGCCACGGTTCAGAGGTCCAGGGGTCATCCGCTACTCTTCCTCATCCTCCTCCTTCCTTCTGTCCTGAATGCTCTGCCATAGAACACACCACACTATGCATTCACCACTCCCCAGATATAACGGTACCTTCTACCAACACAAACATCGATTTGCTGAGCACCCTGTGCATGGTTTCCACCAGTTATTTTCAAAAGAGAAGAGCAAGAGAGAGAACACAATTGTTTTTGTTTTTGCACCAACCCGTAGGGTGTCTTCTCTCCACCTTTGCCATTTTTTTTATGTTCTATTGCCTTCTGAAAATAACAGATGCACTCAGTAAATCAGATCTGTAGTATCTAAATCAATCACGGCCCTCTAAGTTAATTGATAGCTAGCTAATCCAGTCACTAAGTACTCTACTGCCGCCTGGCCTCTGCTTGGGAGTATGTCCACAGTAAACAGCAAGAACAGAGCAGGTCTTCAATGCCTCATTTCACAACCCATGGAGGAGAGAGGGTGACAGAATACCTATCAACTATAGAACACCTATCAACTATAGAATACTGAACCTATCAACTATAGAACACCTATCAACTATAGAATACCTATCAACTATAGAACACCTATCAACTATAGAATACCTATCAACTATAGAACACCTATCAACTATAGAATACCCATCAACTATAGAATACCTATTAACTATAGAATACTGAACCTATGAACTATAGAATACCCATCAACTATAGAATACCTATCAACTATAGAATACCTATCAACTATAGAACACCTCTATCAACTATAGAATACCCATCAACTATAGAATACCTATCAACTATAGAATACCTATCAACTATAGAACACCTATCAACTATAGAATACTGAACCTATCAACTATAGAACACCTATCAACTATAGAATACCTATCAACTATAGAATACCTATCAACTATAGAATACCTATCAACTATAGAACACCTATCAACTATAGAATACTGAACCTATCAACTATAGAATACTGAACCTATCAACTATAGAATACTGAACCTATCAACTATAGAACACCTATCAGCTATAGAATACCTATCAACTATAGAATACCTATCAACTATAGAACACCTATCAACTATAGAACACCTATCAACTATAGAATACCCATCAACTATAGAATACCTATTAACTATAGAATACTGAACCTATGAACTATAGAATACCCATCAACTATAGAATACCTATCAACTATAGAACACCTATCAACTATAGAATACTGAACCTATCAACTATAGAACACCTATCAACTATAGAATACCTATCAACTATAGAATACCTATCAACTATAGAATACCTATCAACTATAGAATACCTATCAACTATAGAACACCTATCAACTATAGAATACTGATCCTATCAACTATAGAACACCTATCAACTATAGAATACCCATCAACTATAGAATACCTATCAACTATAGAACACCTATCAACTATAGAACACCAATCAACTATAGAATACTGAAACTATCAACTATAGAATACCTATCAACTATAGAACACCTATCAACTATAGTCAACTATAGAATACCTATCAACTATAGAATACCTATCAACTATAGAATACTGAACCTATGAACTATAGAATACCTATCAACTATAGAATTCCTATCAACTATAGAACACCTATCTACAATAGAATACTGAACCTATGAACTATAGAATACCTATTAACTATAGAATATCTATGAACTATAGAATACCTGTCAACTATAGAATACTGAACCTATGAACTATAGAATACCTACGAACGATAGAATACCTATCAACTATAGAATACCTATCAACTATAGAATACTGAACCTATGAACTATAGAATACCTATTAACTGTAGAATACCTATGAACTATAGAATACCTGTGAACTATAGAATACTGAACCTATGAACTATAGAATACCTACGAACGATAGAATACCTATCAACTATAGTATACCTTTCAACAATAGAATACCTATCAACTGTAGAACACCTATCAACTATAGTATACCTTTCAACTATAGAACACCTTTCAACTATAGAATACCTATCAACTGTAGAACACCTATCAACTATAGAATACTGAACCTATGAACTATAGAATACCAATCAACTATAGAACACCTATCAACTATAGAATACCTGTCAACTATAGAATACTGAACCTATCAACTATAGAACACCTATCAACTATAGAATACCTATCAACTATAGAACACCCATCAACTATAGAACACCCATCAACTATAGAATACCTATCAACTATAGAATACTGAACCTATCAACTATAGAATACCTATCAACTATAGAATACCTATCAACTATAGAACACCTATCAACTATAGAACACCTATCAACTATAGAATACCTATCAACTATAGAATACTGAACCTATCAACTATAGAACACCTATCAACTATAGAATACCTATCAACTATAGAATACCTATCAACTATAGAATACCTATCAACTATAGAACACCTATCAACTATAGAATAATGATCCTATCAACTATAGAACACCTATCAACTATAGAATACCTATCAACTATAGAATACCTATCAACTATAGAATACCTATCAACTATAGAACACCTATCAACTATAGAACACCTATCAACTATAGAATACCCATCAACTATAGAATACCTATCAACTATAGAACACCTATCAACTATAGAACACCAATCAACTATAGAATACTGAAACTATCAACTATAGAATACCTATCAACTATAGAACACCTATCAACTATAGTCAACTATAGAATACCTATCAACTATAGAATACCTATCAACTATAGAATACTGAACCTATGAACTATAGAATACCTATCAACTATAGAATTCCTATCAACTATAGAACACCTATCTACAATAGAATACTGAACCTATGAACTATAGAATACCTATTAACTATAGAATACCTATGAACTATAGAATACCTGTCAACTATAGAATACTGAACCTATGAACTATAGAATACCTACGAACGATAGAATACCTATCAACTATAGAATACCTATCAACTATAGAATACTGAACCTATGAACTATAGAATACCTATCAACTATAGAATACCTATCAACTATAGAACACCTATCAACTATAGAACACCTATCAACTATAGAATACCCATCAACTATAGAATACCTATTAACTATAGAATACTGAACCTATGAACTATAGAATACCCATCAACTATAGAATACCTATCAACTATAGAACACCTATCAACTATAGAATACTGAACCTATCAACTATAGAACACCTATCAACTATAGAATACCTATCAACTATAGAATACCTATCAACTATAGAATACCTATCAACTATAGAATACCTATCAACTATAGAACACCTATCAACTATAGAATACTGATCCTATCAACTATAGAACACCTATCAACTATAGAATACCTATCAACTATAGAATACCTATCAACTATAGAACACCTATCAACTATAGAACACCTATCAACTATAGAATACCCATCAACTATAGAATACCTATCAACTATAGAACACCTATCAACTATAGAACACCAATCAACTATAGAATACTGAAACTATCAACTATAGAATACCTATCAACTATAGAACACCTATCAACTATAGTCAACTATAGAATACCTATCAACTATAGAATACCTATCAACTATAGAATACTGAACCTATGAACTATAGAATACCTATCAACTATAGAATTCCTATCAACTATAGAACACCTATCTACAATAGAATACTGAACCTATGAACTATAGAATACCTATTAACTATAGAATATCTATGAACTATAGAATACCTGTCAACTATAGAATACTGAACCTATGAACTATAGAATACCTACGAACGATAGAATACCTATCAACTATAGAATACCTATCAACTATAGAATACTGAACCTATGAACTATAGAATACCTATTAACTATAGAATACCTATGAACTATAGAATACCTGTGAACTATAGAATACTGAACCTATGAACTATAGAATACCTACGAACGATAGAATACCTATCAACTATAGTATACCTTTCAACAATAGAATACCTATCAACTGTAGAACACCTATCAACTATAGTATACCTTTCAACTATAGAACACCTTTCAACTATAGAATACCTATCAACTGTAGAACACCTATCAACTATAGAATACTGAACCTATGAACTATAGAATACCAATCAACTATAGAACACCTATCAACTATAGAATACCTGTCAACTATAGAATACTGAACCTATCAACTATAGAACACCTATCAACTATAGAATACCTATCAACTATAGAACACCCATCAACTATAGAACACCCATCAACTATAGAATACCTATCAACTATAGAATACTGAACCTATCAACTATAGAATACCTATCAACTATAGAATACCTATCAACTATAGAACACCTATCAACTATAGAACACCTATCAACTATAGAATACCTATCAACTATAGAATACTGAACCTATCAACTATAGAACACCTATCAACTATAGAATACCTATCAACTATAGAATACCTATCAACTATAGAATACCTATCAACTATAGAATACCTATCAACTATAGAACACCTATCAACTATAGAATAATGATCCTATCAACTATAGAACACCTATCAAGTATAGAATACCTATCAACTATAGAATACCTATCAACTATAGAATACCTATCAACTATAGAATACCTATCAACTATAGAACACCTATCAACTATAGAACACCTATCAACTATAGAATACCCATCAACTATAGAATACCTATCAACTATAGAACACCTATCAACTATAGAACACCAATCAACTATAGAATACTGAAACTATCAACTATAGAATACCTATCAACTATAGAACACCTATCAACTATAGTCAACTATAGAATACCTATCAACTATAGAATACCTATCAACTATAGAATACTGAACCTATGAACTATAGAATACCTATCAACTATAGAATTCCTATCAACTATAGAACACCTATCTACAATAGAATACTGAACCTATGAACTATAGAATACCTATTAACTATAGAATACCTATGAACTATAGAATACCTGTCAACTCTAGAATACTGAACCTATGAACTATAGAATACCTACGAACGATAGAATACCTATCAACTATAGAATACCTATCAACTATAGAATACTGAACCTATGAACTATAGAATACCTATTAACTATAGAATACCTATGAACTATAGAATACCTGTGAACTATAGAATACTGAACCTATGAACTATAGAATACCTACGAACGATAGAATACCTATCAACTATAGTATACCTTTCAACTATAGAATACCTATCAACTGTAGAACACCTATCAACTATAGTATACCTTTCAACTATAGAACACCTTTCAACTATAGAATACCTATCAACTGTAGAACACCTATCAACTATAGAATACTGAAGCTATGAACTATAGAATACCAATCAACTATAGAACACCTATCAACTATAGAATACCTGTCAACTATAGAATACTGAACCTATCAACTATAGAACACCTATCAACTATAGAATACCTATCAACTATAGAACACCCATCAACTATAGAACACCCATCAACTATAGAATACCTATCAACTATAGAATACTGAACCTATCAACTATAGAATACCTATCAACTATAGAATACCTATCAACTATAGAACACCTATCAACTATGGAACACCTATCAACTATAGAACACCTATCAACTATAGAATACTGAACCTATCAACTATAGAATCCCTATCAACTATAGAATACTGAACCTATCAAATATAGAACACCTATCAACTATAGAATACTGAAACTATCAACTATAGAACACCTATCAACTATAGAATTCCTATCAACTATAGAACACCTATCTACTATAGAATACTGAACCTATAAACTATAGAATACCTATTAACTATAGAATACCTATGAACTATAGAATACCTGTCAACTATAGAATACTGAACCTATGAACTATAGAATACCTACGAACGATAGAATACCTATCAACTATAGAATACCTATCAACTGTAGAACACCTATCAACTATAGAATACTGAACCTATCAACTATAGAACACCTATCAACTATAGAACACCTATCAACTATAGAATACCTATCAACTATAGAATACCTATCAACTATAGAACACCTATCAACTATAGAACACCTATCAACTATAGAATACCTATCAACTATAGAATACTGAACCTATGAACTATAGAATACCTATCAACTATAGAATACCTATCAACTATAGAACACCTATCAACTATAGAATACCTATCAACTATAGAATACCTATCAACTATAGAACACCTATCAACTATAGAACACCTATCAACTATAGAATACCTATCAACTATAGAATACTGAACCTATGAACTATAGAACACCTATCAACTATAGAATACCTATCAACTATAGAATACCTGTCAACTATAGAATACTGATCCTATCAACTATAGAACACCTATCAACTATAGAATACTGAACCTATCAACTATAGAACACCTATCAACTATAGAATACCTATCAACTATAGAACACCTATCAACTATAGAATACTGAACCTATGAACTATAGAATACCTATCAACTATAGAAATCCTATTAACTATAGAATACCTATCAACTATAGAATACCTATCAACTATAGAACACCTATCAACTATAGAACACCTATCAACTATAGAATACCTATCAACTATAGAACACCTATGAACTGTAGAATACCTGTCAACTATAGAATACTGAACCTATGAACTATAGAATACCTACGAATGATAGAACACCTATCAACTATAGAATACCTATCAACTATAGAACACCTATCATGTCACAACTGTCGATGAAGATAGAATGGGACCAAAGCGCAGCGGGTTGCGTGCTCAACATATTTATTAATCAAAAATGCGAACACCACAGAAAAACAATAAACAAACTACCGACAGGAACAGAGACGCAGGCTCAACAAAAGCAGTGCTATCAAACAACTACCCACAAGTGAACAAACAAAACACACACCTACTTATAGGCCTCCCAATCAGAGGCAACTAGAAACACCTGCCTCCAATTGAGAGTCCAGCACCCAACCTACACATAGAAAACTAACCTAGAACATACCCCTAGAAATACAAACATAAACCAGTGACCAAAAAACCCTGTAATACATAAATAAACTACCCTCTGCCATGTCCTGACCAAACTATAATAACCAAATATACTCTATACTGGTCAGGACGTGACATATCAACTATAGAACACCTATCAACTATAGAATACTGAACCTATGAACTATAGAATACCTATTAACTATAGAATACCTATGAACTATAGAATACCTGTCAACTATAGAATACTGAACCTATGAACTATAGAATACCTACGAACGATAGAATACCTATCAACTATAGAATACCTATCAACTATATAATACCTATTAACTAGCTACAGATCTGAGACTAAAAGGAACAATATTACAGACAGACCACTCTGTTAGAGGAGAGCAGAGTGTAGGACAGGGGTCTCCAGCTCCAGTCCTGGAGAGCTACTGAGTATGCAGGAGTTTGAGTTTGTTCCAACCTGGCACCTACATGATTCAAGTAATTGCAATTGAAAAAGAATGCCACTGAATGGGGCCGAGACCACGACATCACTAGAAATGAGGCCTAAAAAAGGAGAAATGTGTTCAGGAACTGCCTACTTGTGTTAATTAATTATTCTGTGGACTGAGGTAATATAATACAGCGGCTGCAGAGATGGGCTTGATAACAATTGGATCTGAGGTGAACAGAACAGGACAAGAAGTTCACCACTCTCCTCCAATCCGCTGTGCCACTGTCTGTCATCCCATGCTCTATTCACCCGAGAAAGGACCGAGACAGCGAGAGAAAGCAAGAGAAAGGGAGAGGAATCGATAGCAGTTGCATGTCTCCCCACACATAACAGAGGTGAAAGGAGAAGCCTGCACCAGAGACTGTCCTCCTGAGTAATTACATGAGTGAAGCTCTTAACGTACAAAACTGACCTCGCTTTCAAGTGTACCAGTGTTAATAATCAGTGTTCATAATGAAAATAATCCATAGGTTAAGGTCCTCGACAACCTTGCTCCAAGCAACAATTGCCAGGAAGGAACAACATGGTAAACTGCAGTTTCTACAAGAGCAGTGATATGCTACTGCCCCCTGGTGTACAAGGAAAACAACAGAACACACAGGGGCATGAACACCAACTTGTACATTGAACCACACACACACACACACACACACACTGAACAAAAATATACAACGCAACAATTTAAACGATTTTACTGATGTATGGAAAACAGTCAATTGAAATAAATTCATTGGGGTCTAATCTATGGATTTCACATGACTGGGCACGGGTGAAGCCAGGGAGGGCATAGGAGGGCATAGGTCCCACAGGGGAGCCAGGCCCAGCCAATCAAAAGGAGTTTTTCACCACAAAAGGGCTTTATTACAGACAGAAATACTTCTCAGTTTTATCAGTTGTCCGGGTGGCTGGTCTCAGACAATCCCGCAGGTGAAGAAGCTGGATGTGGAGGTCCTGGGCTGGCGTGGTTACACACGGTCTGTGGTTGTGAGGCCGGTTGGACTAACTGCCAAATTCTCTAAAACGACGTTGGACGCAGTTTATGGTAAAGAAATGAACATTCAATTCTCTGGCAACAACTCCAGTGGACATTCTTCCAGTCAGCATGCCAACTGCCCGCTCCCTCAAAACTTGAGACATCAGTGGCATTGTGTTGTGTGACAAAAACTCCACAATTTTGATCTTGTCTCATCACTGCAACTCCCCAACGGGCTCGGGAGAGGCGAAGCTGGAGTCATACGCCATCCCATCTGGTTTGCGCTTAGTGGGACTATCATTTGTTTTTTAACAGGACAATGACCCAACACACCTCCAGGCTGTGTAAGGAGTGCTGCATCAGACCTCCACAATCACCCGTCCTCAACCCATTGAGATGAGTTTGGGATAAGTTGGACTGCAGAGTGAAGGAAAAGCAGCCAACGAGTGCTCAGCATATGTGGGAACTCCTTCAAGACTGATGGAAAAGCATTCCAGGTGAAGATGGTTGAAAGAATGCCAAGAGTGTGCAAAGCTGTCATCAAGGCAAAGGGTGGCTACTTTGAAGAATCAAAAATACAAAATATATTTTGATTTGTTTAACACTTTTTTGGCTACTACATGATTCCATATGTGTTATTTCATAGTTTTGATGTCTTCACTATTACTCTTCAATGTAGAAAAGAGTAAAAATAGAGAAAAACTCTTGAATTTGACTAGTACTGTATATATATATATATATACACTACCGTTCAAAAGTTAGAAGGCCAGCATCCCAGAGTCGCCTCTTCACTGTTGTCATTGAGACTGGTGTTTTGCAGGTACTATTTAATGAAGCTGCCATTTGAGGACTTGTGAGGCGTCTGTTTCTCAAACTCTAATGTACTTGTCCTCTTGCTCAGTTGTGCACCGGGGCCTCCCACTTCTCTTTCTATTCTGGTTAGAGTCAGTTTGCACTGTTCTGTGAAAGGAGTAGTACACAGTGTTGTACGAGATCTTCAGTTTCTTGGCAATTTCTCGCATGGAATAGCCTTCATTTCTCAGAAAAAGAATAGACTGACGAGTTTCAGAAGAAAGTTATTTGTTTCTGGCCATTTTGAGCCTGTGATCGAACCCAAAAATGCTGACGCTCCAGATATTCAACTGGTCTAAAGAAGGCCAGTTTTATTGCTTCTTTAATCAGAACAACAGTTTTCAGCTGAGCTAACATAATTGCAAAAGGGTTTTCTAATGATCAATTACCCTTTTAAATGATCAACTTGGATTAGCTAACACAACATGCCATTGGAACACAGGAGTGATGGTTGCTGATAATGGGCCTCTGTACACCTATGTAGATATTCCATTAAAAATCTGCTGTTTCCAGCTACAATAGTTATTTACAACACTAACAATGTCTACACTGTATTTCAGATCAATTTGATGTAATTTTAATGGACAAATGTTTTATTTTCTTTCAAAAACAAGGACATTTGTAAGTGACCCCAAACTTTTGGACGGTACTGTATATGTATATATACACACACAAATACATACACACACATATATACACACACATACATACATATACACACATACAGTTGAAGTCGGAAGTTTACATACACCTTAACCAAATACATTTAAACTCAGTTTTTCACAATTCCTGACATTTAATCCTTGTAAAAATTCCCTGTCTTAGGTCAGTTAGGATCACCACTTTATTTTTAGAATGTGAAATGTCAGAATAATAGTGGAGAGAATGATTTATTTGAGCTTTTATTTCTTACATCACATTCCCAATGGGTCAGAAGTTTACATACACTCAATTAGTATTTCGTAGCATTGCCTTTAAATTGTTTAACTTGGGTCAAACGTTTCAGGTAGCCTTCCACAAGCTTCCCACAATAAGTTGGGTGAATTTTGGCACATTCGTCCTGACAGAGCTGGAGCAACTGAGTCAGGTTTGTAGGCCTCCTTGCTCACAGATGCTTTTTCAGTTCTGCCCACAAATGTTCTATAGGATTGAGGTCAGGGCTTTGTGATGGCCACTCCAATACATTGACTTTGTTGTCCTTAAGCCATTTTGCCACAACTTTGGAAGTATGCTTGGGGTCAGTGTCCATTTGGAAGACCCATTTGCGACCAAGCTTTAACTTCCTGACTGATGTCTTGAGATGTTGCTTCAATATATCCACACAATTTGCCCCCCTCATGATGCCATCTATTTTGTGAAGTGCACCAGTCCCTCCTGCAGAAAAGCAATCCCACATGATACTGCCACCGCCGTGCTTCACGGTTGGGATGGTGTTCTTCGGCTTGCAAGCCTCCCCCTTTTTCCTCCAAACATAACGTTGGTCATTATGGCCAAACAGTTCTATTTTTGTTTCATCAGACCAGAGGACATTTCTCCAAAAAGTACGGTCTTTGTCCCCATGTGCAGTTGCAAACCATAGTCTGGCTTTTTATGGCGGTTTTGGAGCAATGGCTTCTTCCTTGCTGAGTGGCCTTTCAGGTTATGTCCATATTGGACTCGTTTTACTGTGGATATAGATACCTGTTTCCTCCAGCATCTTCACAAGGTCCTTTGCTGTTGTTCTGGGATTGATTTGCACTTTTAGCACCAAAGTACGTACATCTCTAAGAGACAGAACGCGTCTCCTCCTGAGCGGTATGACAGCTGCGTGGTCCCATGGTGTTTATACTTGCATTCTATCATTTGTACAGATGAACATGGTACCTTCAGGCATTTGGAAACTGCTCCCAAGGATGAACCAGACTTGTGGAGGTCTCCAATTTTTTTCCTGAGGTCTTGGCTGATTTCTTTTGATTTTCTCATGATGTCAAGCAAAGTTTGAAGGTAGGCCTTGAAATATATCCACAGGTACACCTCCAATTGACTCAAATTATGTGAATTAGCCTATCAGAAGCTTCTAAAGCCATGACATAATTTTCTGGAATTTTCCAAGCTGTTGAATGGCACAGTCAACTTAGTGTATGCAAACTTCTGACCCACTGGAATTGTGATACAGTGTAATAATCTGTCTGTAAACAATTGTTGGAAAAATTACTTGTGTCATGCACAAAGTAGATGTCCTAATCGACTTGCCAAAACTATAGTTTGTTAACAAGAAATTTGTGGAGTGGTTGGAAAAACGAGTTTTAATGACTCCAAACTAAGTGTACGTAAACTTTCGACTTCAACTGTACAAGTCTAAGATCACAATGCGCAATGCTAAGCGTCGGCTGTGGTGGTGTAAAGCTCGCCGCCATTGAACTCTGGAGCAGTGGAAACACGTTCTCTGGAGTGATGAATTACACTTCACCATCTGGCAGTTTGAAGGACGAATCTGGGTTTGGCGGACCAGGAGAACGCTATTTGCCCCAAAGCATATTGCCAACTGTAAAGTTTGATGGAGAAGGAATTGTATTTGTATTTATTTAACCTTTATTTAACTAGGCAGGTCAGTTAAAACAAATTCTTATTTACAATGACGGCCTACCCTGACCAAACCTGGACAACGCTGGGCCAATTGTGCTCCGCCCTATGGGACTCCCAATCACAGCCGGTTGTGAAACAGCCTTGAATCAAACCAGGGTCTGTAGTGACACCTCTGGATCTGAGATGCAGTGGCTTAGACCACTACGCCACTCGGCACTCAGGAATAATAGTCTGGGGCTTTTTTTCATGGTTTGGGCAAGGCCCCTTAGTTTCAGTGAAGGAAAATCTTAACACTATAGCACACAATGACATTCTAGACGATTCTGTGTGTACAACTTTGTTGCAACAGTTTGGGGAAGGCCCTTTCCTGTTTCAGCATGACAATGCCCCCATTCACAAAGCAAGGTCCATACAGAAATGGTTTGTCAAGATCGGTGTGGAAGAACTTGACTGGGCTACACAGAGCCCTGACCTCAACCCTATCAAACACCTTTGAGATGAATTGGAACATCGACTGCGAGCCAGGCCTAATCGCCCAACATCAGTGCCCGACCTCACTAATGCTCTGGTGGCTGAATGGATGCAAGTTCCCGCAGCAATGTTCCAACATCTAATGGAAAGCCTTCCCAGAAGAGTGGGGGGGGGGGGGGAACCAACTCCATATTAATGCACATGATTTTGGAATGAGATGTCCGAGCAGGTGTACACATAATTTTGGTCATGTAGTGCATCTTCACAATTCACATAGATAATAGAAAACTGAAGATTATAAAAAGCCTGTAAATGTTTCACCGCGTGTATTTCATCCAAAATGTATACCTAACACTTGTGTTTGTTTAACGAGTAACCACGAAGAACATCTGTTCTGTATGGAACACAAGGAGTGCTCCTATCTTTTTTTACCCTGTGCTGAACACAAGGAGTGCTCCTATCTTTTTGTTACCCTGTGCTGAACACAAGGAGTGCTCCTATCTTTTTTTACCCTGTGCTGAACACAAGTAGTGCTCCTATCTTTTTTTACCCTGTGCTGAACACAAGTAGTGCTCCTATCTTTTTTTACCCTGTGCTGAACACAAGTAGTGCTCCTATCTTTTTTTACTCTGTGCTGAACACAAGTAGTGCTCCTATCTTTTTTTACTCTGTGCTGAACACAAGTAGTGTCATAATGACAGAGCAGAATGACATACCATAATTGCCAGTTCTTTCAGTTTCTGCAAGTTCATGGTGAGTATTTAAGTGTAGCTACTCTGTCTCAGTGAATGTAATGAATGGTTGGACTGATAACTGTGGGAACGTTTAGTCACCAATTCCTTTTCTATGACATAGTGCTACAAAACCAGCGTAGATTATTCTCATTAAAACACACATCCAACACACGAATATAAACAGATTTCTTCTGTAGCCTTTTCTTCATTTTCCTTCCCTGAATATTGTGAGATAATAAGTACATCTTATAAGTCCATCTTTGGACCTGTAGTAGGACATTCTTCAAAAAGACACATCATTCATCAGAAAGTGATTTTGTTCACTTTACGTGCTTTCACTCCGTGTTGTTAAAGGCCACTGGGAGCCGTGGTCATAGAGAAATAGGCAAAGCAACAGAAACAACTCCTCCCTTTCTTCTAACCATGCAAAATAACATTTGAATCAGTGGTGTAGGGGGACATTATTTTATTCACCGGGCCTCATACTCAGACTTTGTCATTTGTTTATTAACAAAGTCTATTAAAATGTATATTATCTGTCTCCATAAAGAAAGCATGATGAGTTATTGCTGACAAAGATCAAGAAATGGTCATTAGATACGAATATAAATGCAAGTATTTAATAACATTGTATATTACAGTTCATGCCTTTTACAAGGCAAACTCATGTTACAAGGCATGACCGATGATGCGTTACTACCCCCTGGTGTACAAGGAAAATATGACAGCCACACAGGGGTATGAACACACCTGTACATTGTACAACACATCCATTTACCGGTACCATAACTTCATTCAGAAGAAAAAAACTGAACTTTACAGCCATTCAACAAAATGGTTGGTAGAATTTTTTTTTTATGTGTATCAATGCTGAACTGAAAAGTGTTATATATCATCGCATTGACCACAATGGAAAATTGAAGACTAAATAGCCCGTAAATGTTTAACCACGTGCATTTCAACAGAAATCTATACATAAACCTTGTATTTGTTTATTATACTATTAGTAAGTTCTGAAGAACATCTATCCTTAGGAGCACTACTTGGGTTGGTCCCATCTTTTGTTTACCCTGTGCTGAACACAAGGTGTGTCATGACATACCATAACTGCAGTTCCTTCAGTTTCAGCAAGTTCATGGTGAGTATTTAAGTGTAGCTACCCTGTCTTAGTGAATTAAATGAATGGCTGGACTGATAACTGTGGGAAAGTTCAGTCATCAATCCCTTTTCCATGACATTGTGCCACAAAACCAGTATAAATTATTCTCAATAAAACACAAAAATAAACAGATTGCACTACAGCCCTTTCTTCATGTGTCGTTAAAGGCCACTGGGACCATGGCCATAGAGGAATAGGCGAAGAGAGCGATGACTCCTCCCTTCCTTCCATCCGTCCAAAAATAAAATCTAAAGCAGTCAGTCTATTAACTGACTCCATAAATATAAATAGCAATGTGCAAGCAAGTATAAGTTATTGCTGACTAAGGTCAATAAATGGTCATTTAAACTAATATAAACGCAAATATTTCATAACAATGTAAAAGGAATGAATTCCAATATACAAGGCAAAATCATAAGTTACAAGCTATCCTTGGTGATAACAAGGCATTAGTCTAGGCATGATGTTGGTGGGAGAGTGAGACGCCTGCTCCCACCTCATCCCGCCTGTGTTTGCCTTCACGAACATTGATTCCCATCATTAGAGAGGAGTGTCCAATATCTTGTCAGTATATTCCAAAATCTTTGCCGTGGCTAGAATCAGTCTCTCAGGACAGGTCGGATAGCCTCTCAATCACCTCCCACAGCTTCCTGGCCAAAGCATCGTCCCGCGCCTTGGCACCGACATCCTGTAGTACACAGGAAGAGAAGTAGCGTCCACTCAGCGGCTCGATACGCTCTTGAAGGGCACAGTGCAGGGTGGTCTGAGCTCCCCTCTCAGTATCCATGAAGAAGAGCTTGGTGATGGGCTCCAGAAAGAGCCTCTGCCATTGTTTCAGATTGCGACCAAACTCAGTGTGAATGACACGTGAGAAATTGTGGTTTATTATGGGATAGGATGGAATAGAATAAAATGCATTTCTGCAATGTTTTGCAGACACTGTACTGCTGTATAAAAACACACTTGACAAATACTAACCATCAAACAGCCTGTATACAGCTTACAGAAAAGCTCAAATGTAAAACAAAGTAAGAAGAATCCCTTCTAGGTTCTCCAAGCCGGAGATACTAACCTGGGTGGAGGCTGTAGGTGGAGGGCTACTGACCTGGGTGGAGGCTGTAGGTGGAGAGCTACTGACCTGGGTGGAGGCTGTAGGTGGAGGGCTACTGACCTGGGTGGAGGCTGTAGGTGGAGGGCTACTGACCTGGGTGGAGGCTGTAGGTGGAGGGCTACTGACCTGGGTGGGGGCTGTAGGTGGAGGGCTACTGACCTGGGTGGAGGCTGTAGGTGGAGGGCTACTGACCTGGCCGGAGGCTGTAGGTGGAGGGCTACTGACCTGGGTGGAGGCTGTAGGTGGAGGCTGTAGGTGGAGGGTTACTGACCTGGGTGGAGGCGGGTGGGGGCCTGACCGGGTGGGGGCGAGGTGGGGGCTACTGACCGGGGGGGCGGGTGGGGCCGCCGGGGGAGGCTGTAGGTGGAGGGCTACTGACCTGGGCGGAGGCTGTAGGTGGAGGGCTACTGACCTGGGCGGAGGCGTGGTGGAGGGCCGCCTGGGCGGAGGCGAGGGGAGGGCTACTGACCTGGGCGGAGGCTGTAGGTGGAGGGCTACTGACCTGGGCGGGGGCTGTAGGTGGAGGGCTACTGACCTGGGTGGGGGCTGTAGGTGGAGGGTTACTGACCTGGGTGGAGGCTGTAGGTGGAGGGCTACTGACCTGGGTGGAGGCTGTAGGTGGAGGGCTACTGACCTGGGTGGAGGCTGTAGGTGGAGGGCTACTGACCTGGGCGGAGGCTGTAGGTGGAGGCTACTGACCTGGGCGGAGGCTGTAGGTGGAGGGCTACTGACCTGGGCGGAGGATATAGGTGGAGGGCTACTGACCTGGGTGGAGGCTGTAGGTGGAGGGCTACTGACCTGGGCGGAGGCTGTAGGTGGAGGCTACTGACCTGGGTGGAGGCTGTAGGTGGAGGGCTACTGACCTGGGCGGAGGCTGTAGGTGGAGGGCTACTGACCTGGGCGGAGGCTGTAGATGGAGGGCTACTGACCTGGGTGGAGGCTGTAGGTGGAGGGCTACTGACCTGGGTGGAGGTTGTAGGTGGAGGGCTACTGACCTGGGTGGAGTCTGTAGGTAGAGAGCTACTGACCTGGGTGGAGACTGCAGGTGGTGACGCTTGTCCCATCCAGGCGGTTGGCCAGCTCCCGGGTGAAGAGCACGTTGCACAGCTTGCTGTGGCAGTAGGCCCTGAAGTTATGCCAGGTGGACTGGCCTGGCACCACGTCCTTGTGGGTACCCAGGAGGGCAAAGTCCACAGAGCCTAGCCGGTGTAGGAGAGCCGACACGTTGACAACACGACTCGGACCACACTCCTTCAGCCGGTCCAGCAGCAAGCAGGTCAACAGGAAGTGGCCTAGGTGGTTGACCCCAAACACCATGCCGAACCCATCCTCAGTGTAGCCAGGCCCCAGCATTCCTGAAACAAATCAAATTTTATTGGTCACATTAGCCGAATACAACAGGTATAGAGAGTACCTTGAAATGCTTACTTATGAGCCCATTCCCAACAATGCAGAGCTAAAAAGTAAGAAAAATATTTGCTAAATAAAAAAAAGGAAATAGTAACACAAAATAACAATAACGAGGCTATTTACAAGGAGTACTAGTACTGAGTCAATGTGCAGGGGTATGAGGTAGTTGAGGTAATTCAGCATGTACATGTAGGTAACAGGGAGTAAGGCTACACATAATGTCCAAGTATTTCTATATTTGTCTTTAAATGTGTGTATTATTTTATCCATGGGGTAAGAAGAGATGTGTCACATTTGATTCAATAGGGTTCACTGAATAGAGAACGTGTGTTTTATGTATTGGGAATGAATGTTTACATTCCCTCTTTCTCTGCCATACCTGCATTGTTGATGAGTAGGTCCAGTCTGAGTTCAGTCTTCAGGAAAGTTTCAGCAAAGGAGCGAACAGACTTCAGACTGCCCAGATCCAGATGCATGAACACCACCTCATTGCTCCCACTTTCCTATAGAACAGAGGAGGAATCAAACAGTGGATTTCCAACACCATACATTTTCACACAGGGCAAACAAATCCCTGATCAGTATGTATTGAGATGAGAGATTGAGATATCAATAAGGCTCCTCCAACCCTTCTGATATCATAGACAGCAGCCTCAGCTTTCTGTTTGCTGCGGCAGGCAAGGATGACCCTTGCACCTCTCTTGGCCAAATCCAAAGCAGTAGCCTTTCCAATACCAGTGTTACTCCCTAGGGAACAACAAAACACATTTTAATGTATAGGTCTTCAGTACACTTAAAACGTGCGCACACTAAATCAGTCCCCATCACATAGCAAGGCAACAAAATGTGCCTAACTAACCTTACAAAAGCAGTCTTCCCTTTCAGTGTCACACAGCAGCATCTTGACCCGCTGAACAAGTTGTAATAAAGTATCAATTACAACGCAATACATTTTTTTTAAACTACATTATTACAGCACTGAGCGTTGTTTCTAAATTTGGTAAGGTAATGTTGTTTTCAAGCTATGAAAGTTCAGCAGACTAACTTGCTGCAGCATATGCCGTTTTTGTTTTATTACGCCAAGCGTTTCCGGTTTTAATTTATACTTGCTGTACGGAAGTATTCCACCAATTGTCGTATTTGTAATCTGCATGAAAAATCGGCTCCATATTGAGGGTATACATTCTAATCTAAACCATTTGTGGGCAGTGTAGTAGTTTATTTCCTCTTTAGGCATGCTACTTCATTCAAATGAATTACTCTGAATAATTAAATATTCCCAATCACAAACGATTCAGTCTTCATTACATATTTTGCTAGCCTATGTTTTTTTGCAGAGGTGTAAAGTAACTAATTCCAACTACTCTCTATACTGTAATTTAGTCGTTTTTCCGAGTACTTGTAGTTTGAGTATTTTTCAGTCAGTCATTTTACAGAAACTTTAGTAAAATGTAATTAAAGTAACAGTACTTCTACTCGAGTAGGATATTTCAGTACTTTGTTATAAATCATAAAATAAATGTACTTAGTTACTACTGTACATTCATTCCCTCTCTTCCTTTTTCAATTTAATGCATGGAAAAGACCATGTGTAACAACGTTCAGGTAATCTTAGCTAATTATCAAGGACAATGTTTATATTTTAAAAGTAACTCAATTACTTTTACTCTGAGTACTTTTTAAATGAGCTGCTTTTTACTTGAGTAGTTGTTTTCCACCAGTAATTTTACTTTTACTTAAGTAGGATATTTCAGTACTCTTCACCCGTTTTTTTTTTATTCCAATCCATATGATCAAGGCAACAAACAGCATCAGCTCCTCTGCTATATCCACATGATGTATAAATGCTCTTCCCGAGGCTCAATTGCTACGCATGTGGAGAGCTGGATGAGGAATGAGAATGCATGATCTGAAATATGAATGGATGCACTGTTAAGTGCTGGCACAGTTATTATACAACCACCAATGAATACACAACAGCTTCATTGAGGAACATGTACTTTATTCCCATCAGTCTTGCACAAGATCAATCCTAGATACGAATCACACACATGAGTTAGTACTTTTAGAATATCTGACACTGTTGGTTGATATAAAGGGTAAGTCAACTCAAATGTCAAAAATCATTTTGCACACAAAGGAGAACTTGAGTCACAGCGGGAGGTTTTCACTAGTCCACACAGACTCTCACTGACTTCCCATAGCTTCTTGGCCACCGTGACGTCTCTGGCCTTAGAGGTTCCTGACTGCACAGTCGTGGCCAAAAGTTTTGAGAATGACACAAATATTAATTTCCACAAAGTTTGCTGCTTCAATGTCTTTAGATATTTTTGTCAGATGGTACTATGGAATACTGAAGTATAATTACAAGCATTTCATGAGTGTCAAAGGCTTTTATTGACAATTTCATGAAGTTGATGCAGAGAGTCAATATTTGCAGTGCTGACCCTTCTTTTTTAAGACCTCTGCAATCCGCCCTGGCATGCTGTCAATTAACTTCTGGGCCACATCCTGACTGACGGCAGCCCATTCTTGCATAATCAATGCTTGTAGTTTGTCAGAATTTGTGGGTTTTTGTTTGTCCGCCCACCTCTTGAGGATTGACCACAAGTTCTCAATGGGAATAGGTGTCTGGGGAGTTTCCTGACCATGGACCCAAAATATCGATGTTTTGTTCCCCGAGCCACTTAGTTATCACTTTTGCCTTATGGCAAGGTGCTCCATCATGCTGGAAAAGGCATTGTTCGTCACCAAACTGTTCCTGGATGGCTGGGAGAAGTTGCTCTCGGAGGATGTGTTGGTACCATTCTTTATTCATGACTGTGTTCTTAGGCAACATTGTGAGTGAGCCCACTCCCTTGGCTGAGAAGCAACCCCACACATGAATGGTCTCAGGATGCTTTACTGTTGGCATGACACAGGACTGATGTTAACACTCACTTTGTCTTCTCCGGACAAGCTTTTTTCCAGATGCCCCAAACAATCGGAAAGGGGATTCATCAGAGAAAATTACTTTACCCCAGTCCTCAGCAGTCCAATCCCTGTACCTTTTGCAGAATATCAGTCTGTCCCTGATGTTTTTCCTGGAGAGAAGTGGCTTCTTTGCTGCCCTTCTTGACACCAGGCCATCCTCCAAAAGTCTTCGCCTCACTGTGCGTGCAGATGTACTCACACCTGCCTGCTGCCATTCCTGAGCAAGCTATGTACTGGTGGTGCCCCGATCCCACAGCTGAATCAACTTTAGGAGACGGTCCTGGCGCTTGCTGGACCTTCTTGGGTGCCCTGAAGCCTTCTTCACAACAATTGAACCACTCTCCTTGAAGTTCTTGGTGATCCGATAAATGGTTGATTTAGGTGCAATCTTACTGGCAGCGATATCCTTGCCTGTGAAGCCCTTTTTGTGCAAAGCAATGATGACGGCACGTGTTTCCTTGCAGGTCACCATGATTGACAGGAAGAACAATGATTCCAAGCACCACCCTCCTTTTGAAGCTTCCAGTCTGTTATTCAAACTCAATCAGCATGACAGAGTGATCTCCAGCCTTGTCCTCGTCAACACTCACACCTGTGTTAACAAGAGAATCATTGACATGATGTCAGCTGGTCCTTTTGTGGCAGGGCTGAAATGCAATGGAAATGTTTTGTTGGGGATTCAGTTCATTTGCATGGCAAAGAGGGACTTTGCAATTAATTGCAATTCATCTGATCACTCTTCATAACATTCTGGAGTATATGCAAATTGCCATCATACAAACTGAGGCAGCAGACTTTGTGAAAATTAATATTTGTGTCATTCTCAAAACTTTTGGCCACTACTGTACAGTTGGAGAAGTAGCGTCCAGAGGGGCTCCAGGTTGGTCTGACACCCCTGAAAAAGAAAAGGAGAGCCGCACACTCTAGGAGGTCAGATGCAATAATTTAATAACCTAATAACCAACATTTCAACAGATAAGCTGTCTTCATTCATCCAGGTTGGTCTGACACCCCAAAATAGTGTTCTTGAAGAACAACATGGAGATGACCTTCAACAGCATGAATAATACAGTGTCTGCGTAACGGCCCAGCTCAGGTTAGATTAAACCCAGGAGAAAAAAACACAAGCACTAGAGTTGAGTTATCCATTCATAAAACATATATTTAAAAAAAAAATCTATATTAGTCATTTAGCAGACGCTCTTATCCAGACCGACTTACATTAGTGTATTCATCTTAAGATAGCGAGGTGAGACATGTCATTGTGGGATTTATTTAAGATACTCTTTAAAGGAGGTAGGTTTTCAGACGTTGTCGGAAGATGGCCAGGGAGTCCGCTGTCCTGACATTAGAGGGAGGCTTGTTCCACCATTGGGGTGCCAGGACAGAGAAGAGCTTTGACTGGAACATTAGTCATCTTATTCTACTTTAAATTCAACCAAGAACTAACTTGAAAACTGCAGATACCATTACATTCAAAAGTTTTATACATGGTCAAATTAAATTGGACACCTGACTTAGCAGCACTCACCAGGGTGGAGGCTGTAGCAGGTAACGTTTGTGTCCTTCAGTCTCTTGGCCAGCTCATGGGTGAAGACAACATTACACAGCTTGCTGTTGCAATAGATGTTAAAGACATCCATGGCAGACTTGCCAACACCTAACTCCTTGTGAGTGCTCAAGCAGTTGAAATCAATTTTGCCAAAATTATGGCCCAAGGACGCCACGTTGACCACTCGACTCGGACCGCACTCCTTCAGACGGTCCAGAAGCAGATTGGTCAACAGGAAGTGACCGATGTAGTTGACACCAAACATCATCCCCAAGCCGTCTTCTGTGCTGCCCTGCATGTAAATACCTGAGAGGAAACATGAAAATGAGTCCTTATTCATCCATAATCACTTCTATGGGAGGTTGATGGGAGTTCAGGGTGCATCTTAAAAGTCTTTAGTAGCCTCATCTCCTCACAGCCTTTCCTTCATCCTGCATTGATGCAAAGGAACAGGACAGGTGTATTGCTTTCACCTGTCATGTCAGTGCAAATAAAGGATAGAGTAGATGGAAAGGAAGCCGTTTAGGACCATTGAGATACACCCAGAGAGAGAAAGAGAGGTCCAACAACACCACCTCAAGCCTCCTTTACCTGCATTGTTGATGAGCAGGTCCAATCTGCGCTCAGTCTTTAGGAAGGTTTCAGCAAAGGAGCGAACAGACTTCAGACTGCCCAGATCCAGATGCATGAACACCACCTCATTGCTCCCACTCTCCTACAGGACACACATTTCTTTGTTACTCTGTCCAAATTTCATTTAACATTTTCCAAAATGCCTCTTTTCACAGCAACCACATGAGGGTTGTGATGTAATAACAAAATCTGCAAATGTAAAGTAGGTCAGAGATTGTTGAATCTCTCCTCACCCTCTTGATGTCAGCGAGCGCGGCCTCCGCTCTCTGTTTGTTGCGGCATGCCAGGATGACCCTGGCACCTCTCCTGGCCAGATCTAGTGCTGTCATCTTCCCTATGCCTGTGTTACTTCCTGGAGAATTAGTATTAGTAGGATCAACGCAATGTAGGGGAGACCAGAGGAAATTGTAAAAATATACACTGCTCAAAAAAATAAAGGGAACACTAAAATAACACATCCTAGATCTGAATGAATGAAATAATCGTATTAAATACTTTTTTCTTTACATAGTTGAATGTGCTGACAACAAAATCACACAAAAATAATCAATGGAAATCCAATTTATCAACCCATGGAGGTCTGGATTTGGAGTCACACTCAAAATTAAAGTGGAAAACCACACTACAGGCTGATCCAACTTTGATGTAATATCCTTAAAACAAGTCAGAATGAGGCTCAGTAATGTGTGTGGCCTCCACGTGCCTGTATGACCTCCCTACAACGCCTGGGCATGCTCCTGATGAGGTGGCGGATGGTCTCCTGAGGGATCTCCTCCCAGACCTGGACTAAAGCATCCACCAACTCCTGGACAGTCTGTGGTGCAACGTGGCGTTGGTGGATGGAGCGAGACATGATGTCCCAGATGTGCTCAATTGGATTCAGGTCTGGGGGACGGGCGGGCCAGTCCATAGCATCAATGCCTTCCTCTTGCAGGAACTGCTGACACACTCCAGCCACATGAGGTCTTGCATTGTCTTGCATTAGGAGGAACCCAGGGCCAACCGCACCAGCATATGGTCTCACAAGGGGTCTGAGGATCTCATCTCGGTACCTAATGGCAGTCAGGCTACCTCTGGCGAGCACATGGGGGGCTGTGCGGCCCCCCAAAGAAATGCCACCCCACACCATGACTGACCCACTGCCAAACCGGTCATGCTGGAGGATGTTGCAGGCAGCAGAATGTTCTCCACGGCGTCTCCAGACTCTGTCACGTCTGTCACATGTTCTCAGTGTGAACCTGCTTTCATCTGTGAAGAGCACAGGGCGCCAGTGGCGAATTTGCCAATCTTGGTGTTCTCTGGCAAATGCCAAACGTCCTGCACGGTGTTGGGCTGTAAGCACAACCCTCACCTGTGGACGTCGGCCCTCATACCACCCTCATGGAGTCTGTTTCTGACCGTTTGAGCAGACACATGCACATTTGTGGCCTGCTGGAGGTCATTTTGCAGGGCTCTTGCAGTGCTCCTCCTGCTCCTCCTTGTACAAAGGCGGAGGTAGCGGTCCTGCTGCTGGGTTGTTGCCCTCCTACGGCCTCCTCCACGTCTCCTGATGTACTGGCCTGTCTCCTGGTAGCGCCTCCATGCTCTGGACACTACGCTGACAGACACAGCAAACCTTCTTGCCACAGCTCGCATTGATGTGCCATCCTCGATGAGCTGCACTACCTGAGCCACTTGTGTGGGTTGTAGACTCCGTCTCATGCTACCACTAGAGTGAAAGCACCGCCAGCATTCAAAAGTGACCAAAACATCTGCCAGGAAGCATAGGAACTGAGAAGTGGTCTGTGGTCACCACCTGCAGAACCACTCCTTTATTGGGGGTGTCTTGCTAATTGCCTATAATTTCCACCTGTTGTCTATTCCATTTGCACAACAGCATGTGAAATGTATTGTCAATGTATATATACACTGCTCAAAAAAATAAAGGGAACACTTAAACAACACAATGTAACTCCAAGTCAATCACACTTCTGTGAAATCAAATTGTCCACTTAGGAAGCAACACTGATTGACAACAAATTTCACATGCTGTTGTCCAAATGGAATAGACAACAGACAACAACAATATGACCGGTTTGGCGGTGGGTCAGTCATGGTGTGGGGTGGCATTTCTTTGCGGGGCCGCACAGCCCTCCATGTGCTCACCAGAGGTAGCCTGACTGCCATTAGGTACCGAGATGAGATCCTCAGACCCCTTGTGAGACCATATGCTGGTGCGGTTGGCCCTGGGTTCCTCCTAATGCAAGACAACGCTAGACCTCATGTGGCTGGAGTGTGTCAGCAGTTCCTGCAAGAGGAAGGCATTGATGCTATGGACTGGCCCGCCCGTTCCCCAGACCTGAATCCAATTGAGCACATCTGGGACATCATGTCTCGCTCCATCCACCAACGCCACGTTGCACCACAGACTGTCCAGGAGTTGGCGGATGCTTTAGTCCAGGTCTGGGAGGAGATCCCTCAGGAGACCATCCGCCACCTCATCAGGAGCATGCCCAGGCGTTGTAGGGAGGTCATACAGGCACGTGGAGGCCACACACACTACTGAGCCTCATTTTGACTTGTTTTAAGGACATTACATCAAAGTTGGATCAGCCTGTAGTGTGGTTTTCCACTTTAATTTTGAGTGCGACTCCAAATCCAGACCTCAGTGGGTTGATAAATTGGATTTCCATTGATTATTTTTGTGTGATTTTGTTGTCAGCACATTCAACTATGTAAAGAAAAAAGTAGTTAATAAAATTATTTCATTCATTCAGATCTAGGATGTGTTATTTTAGTGTTCCCTTTATTTTTTTGAGCAGTGTATTTTACTCTATATATAGACCACTTGAACTATGCCAGTCATTTTTTTTGTATAGTAACTTACATCAGTCTCCTAATCAATCATACCATTTACAGGTCAGTACATAAAACAGTCGGATTACAATACTGACTTTAATCCACAGTCTGGATGTTACATTTGCCCCCGTGCCAGGGTCAAATGTAACTCCTAAAAAATAAACCAAACAAATTCACTTCAAATACTTCTGTTTGAATTATCACATTATCATAGACATACGTAATGATTTTGCTAGAAATCAAATTATATCTAAGTAACCAACCAATATTTACAGTAACACCCATTTGTGAATGGCCATTCAGTTCCTCTCAAAACATCTGAATAGTCTGATTGTGCCCAAATTATATCTGTTGACAACTTATTTGGCAATCTACAGGACCCCAAGGATATTTAACGTTAGTTTTGTATAATTCATAAAAATCTTAAGTTAAAATCAGTTATTTTTTTCATAATTTGGCT
Source organism: Salmo salar (assembly GCF_965601325.2). NCBI lineage: Eukaryota > Metazoa > Chordata > Actinopteri > Salmoniformes > Salmonidae > Salmo > Salmo salar. The sequence continues at coordinate 142,216,417 of NC_138299.1, forward strand.
CAGGTTCATTTTAACACTGTGTTACAATTGCCCCCAACCCAGCAGCCATGACACAAAACCTCATGTGCCTAGCAAGAGACAACAATGTCAATGTTTAACAGATAGTGATGAAAATTATGCTAGTTTGAGTTCTTGGACATTAAGGCTCGGGACAGTACAAGACAAATACAGTGCAATATTTGTCTGAAACTCTTCAACCAGGAAGATAACCTAAATGGACATGTACTGTACTCAAAGTTAAATCTAGAATTGGCTTCCTATTTCGCAACAAATCATCCTTCACTCATGCTGCCAAACATACCCTTGTAAAACTGACCATCCTACCGATCCTCGACTTCGGTGATGTCATTTACAAAATAGCCTCCAATACCCTACTCAATAAACTGGATGCAGTCTATCACAGTGCCATCCATTTTGTCACCACTGCGACCTGTACGCTCTCGTTGGCTGGCCCTCGCTGGCTGGCCCTCGCTTCATACTCGTCACCAAACCCAGTGGCTCCAGGTCATCTACAAGACCCTGCTAGGTAAAGTCCCCCCTTATCTCAGCTCACTGGTCACCGTAGCAGCACCCACCTGTAGCACGCGCACCAGCAGGTATATCTCTCTGGTCACCCCGAAAGCCAATTCCTCCTCTGGCCGTCTCTCCTTCCAGTTCTCTGCTGCCAATGACTGGAACGAACTACAAAAATCTCTGAAACTGAAACACTTATCTCCCTCACTAGCTTTAAGCACCAACTGTCAGAGCAGCTCACAGATCACTGCACCTGTACATAGCCCATCTATAATTTAGCCCAAACAACTACCACTTCCCCTACTGTATTTATTTATTTTTGCTCCTTTGCACCCCATTATTTCTATTTCTACTTTGCACATTCTTCCACTACAAATCTACCATTCCAGTGTTTTACTTGCTGTATTGTGTTTACTTTGACACCATGGCCTTTGCCTCCCTTATCTCACCTCATTTTCTCACATTGTATATAGACTTATTTGTCTACTGTATTATTGACTGTATGTTTGTTTTACTCCATGTGTAACTCTGTTGTTGTATGTGTCGAACTGCTTTGCATTATCTTGGCCCGGTCGCAATTGTAAATGAGAACTTGTTCTCAACTTGCCTACCTGGTTAAATAAAGGTGAAATAATTTTTTTTGTAAAAACTTGTTTCTGTTTGGAGAAATTCTAATTGTTACAAACACCCCCGTTACAATTGCCCCCAGTCTCCCCTACAACTTGCAGCAGAGTGTTTGTTGAGTTTAACAACCAGGGAAATCATTCAAAAATCCCCAAATGAAATAATATACAAAGACAAATGAATTTAAGAATCCTATATACATGAAATGATGTACAGGCAAAGAAACTTACATCTACTCTACATTATTACATAACAGTGCCATGAAATTTCCTCCTGTGTCAATGTGGGGAAATACAGGAAGCATTGACAAAAACAGACACCTGTTACGAGTTTTCCCATGTCGTTTCACATTGCTTTTGCCCCTTTGACAAAGACGTTATGAAAAATATAGGCCACCAATACCACTACAGCAACAAGAAGGCAGCCATTGAGCTTTCAGATCCTGTGTAGCACTCAGTAATGAAAACCCATAGAACACACTGCTCCCTCTGGAATTCCTTACTGTCCAGTTATTCTCATGGTCTAGAATTCCTTACTGTGCAGTTATTCTCATGGTCTAGAATTCCTTACCGTAAAGTTATTCTCATGGTCTAGAATTCCTTACTGTCCAGTTATTCTCATGGTCTAGAATTCCTTACTGTCCAGTTATTCTCATGGTCTAGAATTCCTTACTGTCCAGTTATTCTCATGGTCTAGAATTCCTTACTGTCCAGTTATTCTCATGGTCTAGAATTCCTTACTGTCCAGTTATTCTCATGGTCTAGAATTCCTTACCGTAAAGTTATTCTCATGGTCTAGAATTCCTTACTGTCCAGTTATTCTCATGGTCTAGAATTCCTTACTGTCCAGTTATTCTCAAGCTCTACTTTCTGTTGAGTTGCGGGAAAGCTTAAACCACACCCCATTGGACTGCACAGGGTATTTTAGCTTTTTTTTCTTTGTTTGGATTCTTCTACTGAAGCTTTCATGCTCATCTCTCTCTCTCTCTGCAGGGCAGGCATGAGTGCCATCTTTAAATTCTAATTCAGCTGATAAATGGTTAGGAGGATACTTAGGCAGAAGCTATGAATAGTAGTTTGAGCCATCAAAAAACAAATCAAGACAAACAATCTTAACGGTTTAGGTTTATTTACTGTTTTGTAAGAAATATAAATAACGTCTAATTAAATGTCCCATAAATCAATGTTAGGTAAGAAAAAGCAAGCGCTTCATCCATATATTTCTATTCATGTACATTTTATAAAGCAAAACTGAAAGAATTACGGTTTTGTTTTGAAAGAACACAGCATATTGGTTAGTAGGTTGAAGTCCAGTTAAAACTGGAGATTACAAGTGACTTTCTTAAGAGGATAGGCCACTCAGATTTTCACTGACTTCCCATAGCTTCTTGGCCACCGCATTGTCTCTGGCCTTAGCATAGAGGCTCCTGACTGTACAGTTAGAAAAGTAACATCCAGAGAGGGGCTCCAGGCCCTCCTGCAGGGCACAGTGTAGGGTGGTCTGAGACCCCGCCACAGTGTCCTTGAAGAAGAACATGAGGAAAGGCTTCATCAGAATCATGAACACCTTGCTGACGTCGCGAAACAGTTCAGAGTTGATGGCTCCTGAAAAACAAAATAAACCCACGTTTATGTTGGTTAAAACTTGCAAACCAATACATGTACTATTATTCAGACACATGGGGATCAGAGTACGCTGTTGGGAGGAGCTATAGGAGGATGGTCTTTTTGTAATGGCTGGAATGGAATAAATGGAACAGAGTCAATCATGTGGTTTACATTTGCTTGATGTGTTTGACACCGTTCCAGTCCAGTCATTACAATGAGCCCATCCTCCTATAGCTCCACCTGCGGGGGATGCATAAAAATACTGCATTTCAACTAATCAATACAGGACAATTCCTTCTAACCCATACTTGGACACAAATGAAGATTTCATACATAACTGGGATATAGTGCACTCGCCTGGGTGAAGGGTGTAGCAGGTAACATTTGTGCCCTGCAGTCTCTTGGCCAGCTCATGGGTGAAGAGAACATTACACAGCTTGCTGTTGGTGTAGATGTTGAAAACATCTGTGGCAGAATTTCCAACTCCTAACTCCTTGTGAGTGCTCAAACAGTTGAAGTCGACGGTGCCGAAGTTATGACCGATGGATGACACGTTGACCACTCGACTCGGACCACACTCCTTCATACGGTCTAACAGCAGGTTGGTCAACAGGAAGGGACCGAGGTGGTTGACACCAAACATCATCCCCAAGCCATCCTCTGTGGTGCCTGGCATGTAAATACCTGAAACAAAGGGGAAGTAACTATTTCCATTTTGGCTTCATTAAATACTACAAAACATGGTTTTACTCAGATTGATACCAGCTGCCTCACTTCCAAAATGTCTACACTGGTGTCAGGATATTACGTGGGTAATATTTGATGGTATTACCATGTGCCATGGTTGGCGGGCTTGGTTATTTGAGACAGCAGTCCAGCGAGCTCTTTTGGCTGGAGAATAATTTGTAGCCTACAACACATTGGCTGCATGTTCTATCGCTATGAAAATGGTCCAGCTCTATGAAAATGGTCCAGCTCTATGAAAATGGTCCAGCTCTATGAAAATGGTCCAGCTCTATGAAAATGGTCCAGCTCTATGAAAATGGTCCAGCTCTATGAAAATGGTCCAGCTCTATGAAAATGGTCCAGCTCTATGAAAATGGTCCAGCTCTATGAAAATGGTCCAGCTCTATGAAATGGTCCAGCTCTATGAAATGGTCCAGCTCTATGAAATGGTCCAGCTCTATGAAATGGTCCAGCTCTGTACACAGGCTCTTGTGACACCTCACTAAGCACTAACTTCAAGTCCATCTGGAAAAGGCTGTCTGTACCAGTAGCGGTCAGTGCCATTTAAGATAAGGGAGGATTATTATTTTTTTCTCAGGAGAATTGCCTTATTTCTATTACAGCATATTGGATGAGTGTCATTTATATTCCATTCACCCAGTTCAATGTAACAGCGATAGGTTTAGGAACCTACATAACACTAACACTTTCCCTATACCCATCATGAGATTGCTACAACCTAGCCACATAGACAGTGACACATTCAATACCGCCTTGCACACTCTTGCCTGCATCTAGCTGATCTAGGGTGTAATCATTAGTCCAACAGTTGCAAACGAGAGTTTCTATTGGACAAATTCAGGTATGTTAATCCCCGTAAAATAAAAAAGAAACAACGTTCCAAGCCAAACCGCTACACACAGCCTACATCGTTGTCACCATATTTGCTAAAGTAACGTCATAGACAGCTGCATAGCTAATAGAACTAATGCGTTAGTAAACTCGCTACAATCATGAAGTAACGTTACAGTATACAGTCAGTGAGCAGTTACACCGGTGGGCCCCGGTGGCAGTACATTTGTAAATCCAGAAGCTTACCTTGACTTGGAAGAGTTCCAGTGTTGTGTTGGATAGTCATAGCCAGCTGGCTAAAATAGCATCCCTCTGTTTGAGCAGGGCGTTTCAGTAGGCTAAACTAATTAGCTGAATTTGCTAGCTAAGTGACATTGGAAAAAATATATACTATTTCTCTCTTATCCTTCAATTTGGAATAAATTAATTTGTTCAAAACTGTTCAACTATCGTCTTTCTCATTGAGTCAACTACTCACCACAGTGCTAGCTAGCTGTAGTTTATGCTTTCAGTACTAGATTAATTCTCTGATCCTTTGATTGGGTGGACAACAGTTCATTCTGCAAGAGCTCTGGTAGGTTGGATAATGTCCTCCGGCAGTCGTCATAATTAATGTGAAAGTCTATGGAAAGGGGTGAGAACCATGAGCCTCCTAGGTTTTGTATTGAAGTCAATGTACCCAGAGGTGTACAGAAGCTAGCAGTCCTCCAGCTACAACATGGTGCTGCCCTACAGAGTGCTGTGGAGGCTACTGTAGACCTTCTTTGCAAAATAGTGAGTTTTAATCAATTATTAGGTGAGATGTGATTATATTTAGTATAGTTTTATCTAAAAAGGTTAACTTTTTAAATGTTTAAAAAAATATGAAATTCACTGAGGATGGTCTCCACTGGTCTGTACATTACTAAATGCAAGGTCATTTATAGGTGTCGTACAAGGTTGCGTGTATTGAAAGAGGGTCGTAGCGCTGCTGCAAACAACCACTACAAGCCACACCTGCATTGTTGATGAGCAGGTCTACAAGCCACACCTGCATTGTTGATGAGCAGGTCTACAAGCCACACCTGCATTGTTGATGAGCAGGTCTACAAGCCACACCTGCATTGTTGATGAGCAGGTCTACAAGCCACACCTGCATTGTTGATGAGCAGGTCTACAAGCCACACCTGCATTGTTGATGAGCAGGTCCAGTCTGGGCTCATTCTTTAGGAAGGTTTCAGCAAAGGAGCGAACAGACTTCAGACTCCCCAGATCCAGATGCATGAACACCACCTCATTGCTCCCACTCTCCTACAGGACACATTTATGTTACTGTACTATTTTCATACACACAAAAAAAAGTTACTAGCCATAAACTACTGGTCATTATAGTTATATGGTCAAAGTGTTCAATCTCCTCTCACCCTCTTGATGTCAGCGAGCGCTGCCTCAGCTCTGTTTGCTGCGGCAGGCCAGGATGACTCTGGCACCTCTCCTGGCCAGATCTAGCGCAGTCATCTTCCCTATGCCTGTGTTACTTCCTGGAGTAAGTGGGCATAAACAAGTCAAAGAAAAGACAAGTAACGGTGAATAATATAAGTTTATGATATTAGTCTAATTTATGCAGGTGGGAAGATCAAAAAACATTTAAAACTCTGGTCTTTAAATTCCAACACTAACGAAATTGAAATCACTGGAAAAGGACTTACCAGTTACAATGACAGTTTTCCCACGCAGTTTTGCTTTACTTTTGCATCTCTTGTCCTTTAACCACAACACTGTGGTAAATAAATGCAATCCCGACTACTACACCGACAACAAGCAAAAAAGTAGCCATCCTTGTCTCCCGTGTGAAAACCCCTTTGCTTTCAAGAGCGTGTGCAAGCTAATTTGTACTCATTGGAAAGCTCCTGTAAAAATATAAACACACCCTTATCAGCTTCACAGTGGATTCAGTTTGTTTATCTGGTGATTGCGCAACTGGACAAACCGGAGTCGCTCTCTCAGGGCACGGCCATGGAAGATAAAACAGTCAAATCCAAGCAAAATGGTTTTACCCTTAGACATACATACACTGCATGACGAAAAGTACACAATAGACACAAAAGTATGTGGACACCCCTTCAAATTAGTGGATTTGTTTATTTCAGCCAAACCCGTTACTGACAGGCGTATGAAATCGAAGCACACAGCCATGCAATCTCCATAGACAAACATTGGCAGTAGAATGGCTTTGCTGTAGAGCTCCGTGACTTCCCGTGGCACCATCATAGGATGCCACCTTTTCAACAAGTCAGTTAATAAAATGTCTGCCCTGCTGGTGCGCCATCGGTCAACTGTAAGTAGTAGAAATGGAAACGTCTAGAAGCAACAATGGCTCAGCTGCGAAGTGGTAGGCCAAATAAGTTCACAGAATGGGACCACCGAGTGCTGAAGCGCGTAAAAATGGCATGTTCTTGGTTGCAACACTCACGACAGAGTTCCAAACTGCCTCTGGAAGCAACGTCAGCACAAGAACTGTTCGTCGGGATCTTCATGAAATTGGTTTCCATAGCCGAGCAGTTGCACACAAGCCTTAGTTCACCATGCACATTGCCAAGCGTCAGCTGGTGGTGTAAAGCTCGCCGCCATTGGACTCTGGAGCCATGGAAACATTCTCTGGATTGATGAATCACACTTCTCCATCTGGCAGTCCAACGGATAAATCTAGGTTTGGTGGATGCCAGGAGAACACAACCTGCCCCAATGCATAGTGCCAACTGTAAAGTTTGGTGGAAGAGAAATTGTTGTGCTGAAACAGGAAAGGGCCTTCCCCAAACTGTTGCCACAAAGTTGGAAGCACAGAATTGTCTAGAATGTCATTGTATGCTGTGGCGTTAAGATTTCACTTCACTGGAACTAAGGGGCCTAGCCCAAACCATGTAAAACAGACCATTATTCCTCTTCCACCAAACTTTATAGTTGGCACTATGCATTCAGGCAGGTAGTGTTTTCCTGGCATCCACCAAACCCAGATTTGTCCATTGGACTGCCAGATGGAGAAGCGTGATTCATCACTCCAGAGCCCAATGGTGGCGAGCTTTACGCCACTCCAGCCGACACATGGTGATCTTATGCTCGTCTGCGGCTGCTCGGCCCTGGAAACCCATTTCATGAAGCTCCCAACAGTTGTGTTGACGTTGCTTCCAGAGGCAGTTTTGAACTTGGTAGTGAGTGTTGCAACCGAGAACAGACGATTTGTACATGCTTCAGCAATCGGCGGTCCAGTTTTGTGAGCTCGTGGGGGCTAACACTTCGCGGCTGAGCCATTGTTGCTCCTAGACGTTTCCATTTCACAATAACAGCACTTACAGTTGACCGGGGCAGCTCTAGCAGGGCAGAAATTTGACAAACTGACTTGTTGGAAAGGTGGACCCTATGTCGGTGCCACGTTGAAAGTCAGTGAGCTCTTCAGTAAGGCCATTCTACTGCCAATGTTTATCTATGAAGATTGCATGGCTGTGTGCTCGATTTATACACCTGTCAGCAATGGGTGTGGCTGAAATAGCCAAGTCCACTAATTTGAAGGGGTGTCCACATACTTTTGTGTGTGTGCGAGCTGTACATGACCACCACCTACTGGAAAGTTCACTCAAGATTTATTACTGAAAAAAGCATTTTAGACTGTTGACCCCATGTCTCAAAGTTATCAAAAATGCAGCACGAGGAGGCATTTTTAAGTTTGTTCTTAAAAAATCTTTCTGTATTTACCAGACAGGCAGAAACCGACAAAGAACGCTTATTTACAGAGTCCAAGAGTGTTAAAACGAGAGCTGAAACTTTGACACGATTTACACCATGGATTTCAGCATGGAGTACACAGGACTCAGAACAGGTTTCAACAAACTTTTCTGCAACACTACGAAATATCAAAAGAAAGAGTCAATGGGAAGTACTGTATGCTTAAAAAAAACGACCACAATGGTTTATGTACAGGATATCCAATTGAAAAGCACCAATTAAAATGACATTAATACACTGTACATACAAACGTGTGTATAAGCATGTTAGGGAGCATGAATGTATAGCTAGCTACCTGTGGTGCTAACATAGCCACACCAACAAAAATGTGAGAGTACTACAACTTCAATATCACAAAATTAAATGTTTGGGCTACATGAGCTGGCTGAAAAATAAGGAAATGTTATATAACATGTATAACTAGACTGGCAAAAATGAGTGAAATATTTGAAGTCCGATGATCTTCGAGAGGAATTGACATCTAAATAACAGATTTGAGATTGAATTTAATGCGAAAGTATAAACAAAATACCTATTTTCCCTGCGTAACAAACCAGCTCTGTAGGGTTCCCTTAGGTTTGACTGCAAAGAGGTGAAAAAGAGAGAGTTTGGGCTATGGAACCGAGGTGCACTTGGTGGAGCTTGATAGTCTGTTTGTCTGCCTCCTCTTGGCTGGGGGTGGTATTGGCAGGGATGGTATTGGCGGTGCCAGTGGTTCCCTCTTCTTTGGGCTGCTTGCTGGTGAACTCAACAATGCTGAAGACAAACTGCATGCAGCCCAGTTTGATGTAGCTGCCGTGGTGGAGCAGCGCTGTGCCCTCCCAGCCGGCCCCGCTGCCACCAATCAGGCTGGAACTGCTGGCCTTACAGTTGCAGGAGAGCCTGGGTCCTCCCTGGGGCTGGCAACTCATCACTCCCCCTGATGGCATCAGGCCAGTCCTGGGGCCGGGTCCTGCCTCAGCCCCCTCCTCCTGCTCCCTCATCTTACAATGGCCTGAAGAAAGAGGGCACCGTCACTCACAAGTCTCCTACAGACACACAGCACTGGCCAAACCCCATCTCTACAGGTGGGTGTGTGTGTTACTTACGGACAATGCCCTGCACTTTGGACACCAGGCCACTAGCCGGGCTGGGGGAGGCCTTCTCAGAGAAGTCACAGGAGTAGAGAACGTTGTCCACCGTGGTCCCATGCTCACTGTAGTTGAGCAGCTCGTAGTGCTTGGTGTTCTACAAACAGGTACAAGATAACCATCAGTCATGTTGTCTGTAGTGCTACTGTTATTTCAAATAGTCGCTCACTGCTCAGCTCATAGCAAGGAGGAAAATACTTTTTGTTCGGCAAGCTGTCAGTGTCTCGAACATGACTAGACAACCTACCCCGTCGTAAAAGATGCAGGCGTGTTTTCCAGATACATAATTACAATGACCATAGTTTGTAAGGCACACATCCATGTCAGCACCTACAGTGGGTTGTCAGACAGAGAAAGACTGATGAGACTTTCTTCCATGTTGAGTAAAGATCACAGTATTTCATAATACAGCACGGGCGGTCCTTACCAGCTCCTATGTACAGGGTCCTATAAGACATGTTAATGGCTCCTCCCTTCCCCATGAGTGGATAGAACGTTGCTCTCGCCTGCACCTTCTGTTCTTCTGTGATCGGGACAGACTTTGGAGGATTACTTTGGAGGAATGACACATTTTATTGTGTAACATCCCTATGGCCCTAAAATGAAACTGCCAGACGTCAGGTGCGGGGGTCTTACCCTCTGTGCGCGGCGCGGGAGACTGAGGTTTGAGGGCGACGGTGGTGGTGGGAGGGGAAGCGGTTAGACCAGCTGCCTTGGGGGACTGGGGGCGCTTTGTGGGGGAACAGCTGCTGTATCCTCTGCCAGGCCAGGAGTTTGACCAACTCCTCATCCAGGTTACTCAGCTCCATCTCTGTATGAACAACATAAGCATGGTTCAACGTCATCATAGATTTCGCTTGAAGCAATCCTGTATCACAGCCATCATCTGTAAGCAGCATTAAAGGCCATTTAATCAGCACTATTTTGAAGACCAGCATGGCCAAAACATTAATGCACCATATTTGAACTTTTTTGTTGTTGAATAAAGTACCCATGTTTTTAAACTGGACAGCAGAGAGGTGCTCATCACCTAGGCCTAATTATGAACAGTGGTACAGGTAGAATGATGTTGAGGTATCTACATACCCCCATCCCCTTCCATCACGGCCTTCATGCCACCAGACATGTCTGCTATTGAGGGAAGAGGGAGCTGGGGAACATGGAGCTGCCCTTTAGATCTGGCCCTAGGGAGAAACAAGGAGGTGTGGTGGTGGGCTGTCTTGCTGTGCTGGAGTCTTTAACGGCTCTGGGTGGGATAAAGACATGGACACCGGGGCGAGGTTGGGGCTGGGGCCGAGCTTCAGCTCCTTGCAGCAGCTCAGAGGGGTGGCCTGAGCCCCTGCCTTGCCTGGAGGAGTCACGTAGGGCCTGACTCTTCACATCCTGCCCTATAGCTGCACACTTCGAAGGGGAAGGCAACCTTTCTGGGTGCAAGACTCCAGGGGGCTGCCCCTCTCCGTTTTAACCACCACCCCTCCTCTCAGGTGGTTGGGCAGCCCCAGAGCAGAGGTTGGGAGTGGGGCTTGGAGGGGTGAGTATGTGCAGCTGGAGCTCTGTCTGTCTGCAGGCACCTGAGGCAGCATCACACGCTAACGGCCCGTTGGCTTGTACAGGCTGTTCCGTCAGGGGTCCGTTGGGTTTCCTGCACTTCAGACAGCGCGGCCTCACCGTGCAGCAGCAGCTCTCCTGGCCCTGCGAGTGTCCCTTCAGTACAGGGGCCCCCTGGGGGCCATGAGATGTATTGCAGGGCTTAGAGCAGGGGGCAGGCAGGGCAGAAGCTGTCCTTTCTGCAAGGGGCAGAGTGCTGTTCTCCTCTAGAGCCACACAGGGCTTAACCTGTCGTGTCTGTTCAGAGTCCCAGTCTGACGAGGACTTCTGCTTGCCAGATAAATGTCGCATGATGCTGCACTGCAGCGAGATGACATCTCGGAGCCACTGAACGACGAAGAAAAAAACAGTTTCAGTGAAAAGTACAAGCACCTTCACCCGTCCAGCAACTCCCCAAATAAACATAAATTTACAGTTATTACACATTCAATAAATGGCAGTTAATCCCCAGCATGTCTGGACCCATTGTCTCCTAGCTGGGCCAGAGTCCCAGTGATTTGTTTATCACAGAAAAAAATCAAAGTGCTTTAGGTGGCGTCTCAGGCACCGCCCAAAGGAACCACTGAATCCCAGAGAAGTAGACAGATACTAGTGGGTGAATTTGTGCTGTGTGTCTGCCATGCCTACCTCCTGTTGCTCCGCCTGGCTGGTAAAATGCTGAGGGGAGCAGTCCTGGTTTGGGATGCCATTACAGATCAGCTCCCCGTTACGCACCGCTGCAGGAGCCAACATGGCCGGGGGGTTCTTGTACTGGGACTTAATAGCGTCGGGCACCTGGAGGGGCAAACATACACCCACACACACAATATTATTTACAGGAGCAGTGAAGTCCCACTGTGGTTCTTCTCATTCAAGATGAATCGATTGGATATGTGGTGCAGCAGCTTAGTTGACAAACCAATACATTTGTTGAAAATCTGTCTTCATCACCACTACAGTATTCTAAAGTGAAGACTAGCAAAAACAGATTTCATAACATTATATTGGACTCTTGTACAGACTCAGCGGGCGTAAGCTACCTTGAGCGCCTTCGTCTTGTGGTGGATACCGCTGCGGACAGGCGGGTTCTGTCGGTGGACCCATCGCAGGAAGCCCACCTTGACTGCATGCTGCGATATTCTGTCCTGGAACTGGTCTAAGAGCTTGCAACGGCTGGTAAGGGACAGGCTCCGCCGGTTCAGCTGGAGAACAGGACAGGAGGAAATGTCAGGAACAGAGCGACGTCTACTCCCTGAATCAACCGCCTAGCCAGACACCCTATGCACTTGTAACACGTCTACAGACCCTAAAGCTCAGCTGGAGAACAGGTCACATCAGTAACGGAATAACTTCTGCATACTAGGGTTGAGAGAAATCACAATATTATTGCATATTGGTGATGCTTGATATCGCCCAAACACAACTACAAACCCTTTTCCCTGTACAGCGAAAACAGAGCCATTCCCGTCAACAACGAAAAAATAATCACCATATCCGTATTGTTTTTCGGCCTGCCAAAATACTGAACCCCAATTCCATGTATGAGGATGCTTGGCCACCAGATGACACCGGGGGGGTTGGCTACACCACTTACCACCAAGTGCTCCATATGGTTGGGGCACATCCACCTGCCTGTGGGCATGGCAGTGAGTGGGGGGTCCAGGCAGTCCATGTGGAAGAGCAGGTGGCAATAGTCACACTGAACCAGGGGCGCCATTCTGCAGCTCCTATAGGATAGAGAGGAGCACAGAGAGGAGGCAGTGACCATCGGACTAGCAAAGTCAGCCAACCAACTACTGCACGCAGACATATACAAACACTCAGAAAATATAAGTGGTGGAGTCCATTTGGATTCCCTGAATACAGATTGTATTTGAATAATCTGTGTTGATATAACTGTAACGATGACGATGCGGGTTTGATTGACTAATCATACCTGGTGCAGGAGAAGCACACCCTGACTGGCAGAGGAACGAGGCCGTTGGGGTCCATCTCATGCTGTGGCCTCCTGAAAGTCTTCATGATCAGCTCCTCTTTCCTCCTCCGTTTAGTGCTGCCTGGCAGTGCTGTGGTGCAGGTGAGCTCGTTGGGCAGCTGGAACTGCGAGGGGTTCCTCTCCATGGCAGCGGCAATGAGCAGCTGAAAGGGCCTCTTGAGGAGCCGTGGTGTGGGGGTATGGGTGGTGGTGGCTCGCTCAGGTTCTGAGCCCTGGGCCTCCACCACCACCTCCTCTGCCTTGGCCATCTCCTCGTCAGCCTCGTTCTGCTCCGCCGAGGGGGTGGCCGTGTCCGTGGAGGAGGCGTTGGATGTGGGCGTGCCCGGTCGGCTGCTGGCCCGCCGCTCAAGGCGCTCCAGACGTACGGCAGCCACCCGCAGCCCGGGTCCTGCTGCTCCGACGCCGGGGGGCAGCCTGTCCAGGCGCAACTTAGTGGTAGTAATGGTGGTGGTGCCCCGCTCCAGTTCAGCTGCGGGGGGGGAGGAGCGCTTGGAGAGGGGCCTCTCCCTCTCCAGCAGGCCATTTGTCAGCTCAGCCTTCTGCTCCCGCTTCTGGGGATGACAGCCAGAGACCAGCTAGGATCAGACAGTATTCACCACCACTAGGGTTGTTGTAATACTTTGACTCGTATTGATACATTGAAAAATGGGTGTTAACAGGCTAACACATCTGAAGCATAATAACATCTGTTGTGAATATCATGTATTGTTGAAACCTCACCTTTCTCCGGACGTTGCAGCGATGACACATCCAGTCACCAGGAGGCAGCATTTCTTCACTCAATGGTGGGTTACTGTAGGAACCACAAAAAAATAGCCATAAAAAAGGACTTTCCTGCTTGTCATATTATTCATAGGTCCAACGTGGATCAATTGCTATGTAAAATTTATAAGGGCTAATGCCAAACAACTTACCATTGGTCAGAGCATCTATTCAATTTTGAGGCATAGGCTATAAATCAGGGTGTTTTTTTTATTTGACTAGACAAGTCAATTTAGAACAAATTCTAATCTGACAACCTGCCAAAAAGCAAAATGCCTGCTGTAAGGACAGGGGCTGGGATTAAATATACAATTTTAATATAGGACAACCCACACATCACAACAAGAGACACCACAACACTACATAAAGAGAGACCTAAAACATACCATAGTAGCAGCACAAAACATGGCACAAACATTATTGGGGAAAGAAGGTAGGGACAACAATACGTCACGCAAAGCAGCAACAACTGTCAGTGTCCATGATTGAGTCTTTGAAGAGATTGAGTTAAAACAGTCTAGCTGCAGCGAACTGAAAAGATGAGCGACCCAGGGATGTGTGCGCTTTGGGGACCTTTACACAGAATGTGACTGGCAGAACGGGTGTTGTATGTGGAGGATTGGGGCTGCAGTAGATATCTCAGATAGGTGGGAGTGAGGCCAAAGAGGGTTTTATAAATAAGCATCAACCAGTGGGTCTTGCGATGGGTATACAGAGATGACCCGTTTACAGAGGACTATAGAGTGCACTGGTGTGTCCTATAAGGAGCATTGGTGGCAATTCTGATGACCGAATGGTAAAGAACATCTAGCCACTCGAGATTAGAGGTCGACCGATTATGATTTTTCAATGCCGATACCGGTTAATCGGCCGATTTTTGTATTTATTTATTTGTAATAATGACAATTACAACAATACTGAATGAACACTTATTTTAACTTAATAAAATACATCAATAAAATCAATTTAGCCTCAAATAAATAATGAAACATGTTCAATTTGGCTTAAATAATGCAAAAACAAAGTGTTGGAGAAGAAAGTAAAAGTGTAATATGTGCCATGTAAAGAAGCTAACATTTAAGGTCCTTGCTCAGAACATGAGAACATATGAAAGCTGGTGGTTCCTTTTAACATGAGTCTTACATATTCCCAAGTAAGAAGTTTTAGGTTGTAGTTATTATAGGAATTATAGGACTATTTCTCTCTATACGATTTGTATTTCAAAAAACCTTTGACTATTGGATGTTCTTATAGGCACTTTAGTATTGCCAGTGTAACAGTATAGCTTCCGTCCCTCTCCTCGCTCCTACCTGGGCTCGAACCAGGAACACATCAACAACAGCCACCCTTGAAGCAGCGTTACCCATGCAGAGCAAGGGGAACAACTACTCCAAGTCTCAGAGCGAGTGACGTTTGAAACGATATTAGCGCGCACCCCGCTAACTAGCTAGCCATTTCACATCGGTTACACCAGCCTAATCTCGGGAGTTGATAGGCTTGAAGTCATAAATAGCACAATGCTTGAAGCATTGAGAAGAGCTGCTGGCAAACGCACGAAAGGGCTGTTTGAATGAATGCTTACGAGCCTGCTGGTGCCTAACATCGCTCAGTCAGACCGCTCTATCAAATCATAGACTTAATTATAACATAACACACAGAAATTACAAGCCTTTGTTCATTAAAATGATCGAATCCGGAAACTATAATATTTCGAAAACAAACCGTTTATTCTTTCAGTGAAATACGGAACCGTTCCGTATTTTATCTAACGGATGGCATCCCTAAGTCTAAATATTGCTGTTACATTGTACAACCTTCAATGTTATGTCATAATTAATTACGGCCTTTGTTAGGAATAAAAGGAATTCACACAGTTCGCAATGAGCCAGGCGGCCCAAACTGCTGCATATACCCTGACTGCTTGCACGGAACGCAAGAGAAGTGACACAAATTCCCTAGTTATAAGAAATTCATGTTAGCAGGCAATATTAACTAAATATGCAGGTTTAAAAATATGTACTTGTGTATTGATTTTAAAGAAAGGCATTGATGTTTATGGTTAGGTACATTGGTGCAGTGCTTTTTTCGCAAATGCGCTTGTTAAATCATCACCCGTTTGTCGAAGTAGGCTGTGATTCAATGAGAAATGAACAGGCACCGCATCGATATGCAACGCAGGACACGCTAGATACACTAGTAATATCATCAACCATGTGCAGTTAACCTCTAGGGTCGGCGGGACGAAATCGTCCCACCTACGTAACAGCCAGTGGAATCCTGTGGCGCGTTATTCAAATACCTTAGAAATGCTATTACTTCAATTTCTCAAACATATGACTATTTTACACCATTTTAAAGACAAGACTCATTAATCTAACCACACTGTCCGATTTCAAAAAGGCTTTACAACGAAAGCAAAACATTAGATTATGTCAGCAGAGTACCCAGCCAGAAATAATCAGACACCCATTTTTCAAGCTAGCATATGTCACAAAAACCCAAACCACAGCTAAATGCAGCACTAACCTTTGATGATCTTCATCAGATGACACACCTAGAACATTATGTTATACAATACATGCATGTTTTGTTCAATCAAGTTCATATTTATATCAAAAAACTGCTTTTTACATTAGCATGTGACGTTCAGAACTAGCATACCCCCCGCAAACTTCCGGTGAATTTACAAAAAGATTTACTAAATTACTCACGATAAACTTTCACAAAAAGCATAACAATTATTTGAAGAATTATAGATACAGAACTCCTCTATGCACTCGATATGTCCGATTTTAAAATAGCTTTTCGGTGAAAGCACATTTTGCAATATTCTCAGTAGATAGCCCGCATCACAGGGCTAGCTATTTAGACACCCAGCAAGTTTAGCACTCACCAAAGTCAGATTTACTATAAGAAAAATGTTATTACCTTTGTTGTCTTCGTCAGAATGCACTCCCAGGACTTCTACTTCAATAACAAATGTTGGTTTGGTTCAAAATAATCCATAGTTATATCCAAACAGCGGCGTTTTGTTCGTGCGTTCAAGACACTATCCGAATGGTAAAGAAGGGTGAAAGAGCACGACGCATTTTGTGACCAAAGAATTCTAAATATTCCATTACCGTACTTCGAAGCATGTCAACCGCTGTTTAAAATCAATTTTTATGCAATTTATCTCGTAAAAAAGCGATAATATTCCGACCGGGAATCTCCTTTTCGGCAAACAGAGGAAAAATCACAAAGACGGGGCGGCCAGGGCACGCGCCTAAGCCCACAGTCCCTTGATCGGCCACTTGAGAAAGGCGATAATGTGTTTCAGCCTGGGGCTGGGATGACGACATTCTGTTTTTTCCCGGGCTCTGAGCGCCCATGGAAGACGTAGGAAGTGTCACGTTAGAGCAGAGATCCTTTGTAAAAGATAGAGATGGCAAAGAAGTTCAAGAAATGGTCAGACAGGCCACTTCCTATAAAGGAATCTCTCAGGTTTTGACCTGCCATTTGAGTTCTGTTATACTCACAGACACCATTCAAACAGTTTTAGAAACTTTGGAGTGTTTTCTATCCAAAGCCAATAATTATATGCATATTCTAGTTACTGGGCAGGAGTAGTAACCAGATTAAATCGGGTACGTTTTTTATCCAGCCGTGAAAATACTGCCCCCTAGCCATAACAGGTTAAAGAAGAAAGGGTGTAAACCATCTGACCCAGATGTTTTTTGGGGGTCAAGTTTAAGGAGCTCCTTTAGCACCTTGGATTCAGTGACCACCTGCAAGGAGAAATGTTGTAGCCGGGCAGGGGGAACAGAGGGAGGAGCACCGGGGGAATGTTGGACGGGCAAGGAGGCATGGCTGAGTCAAATAGGAATCCTGACTTAATGAAGTGGTGATTAAAGAGCTCAGCCATGTGATTGTCAGTAACAACCCCATCATCAACATTAACGGACATGGGCAGCTGTGAGGAGGAGGGTTTATTGTCCAGGTCTTTAACCCAAAGAAGTTTTGGAAAATGGTTAGACCCACAGAGACAGAGAACTGTTCCTTAAGTAACTAACGTTGGCCTTCCAGATAGCCTGAGTGCACTTATTTCTCATTTGCCTGAACGAGAGCCAGTCAGCCTGAGTATGCGTGTGCCGAGCCCTTCGTCAAACGCAATTCTTGAGGTGGAGTAACTCTGCAAGATCACAGACAAACCAGTGGCTGAACCTGATTTTCATTCTCATTTTCTTTATGGGGGAGTGTTTCCTAACAATAACACTGAAAATATTAAAAAAGAAGGTCCAAGCACCAACATACCAATTTACAGGAGGCCAGGTCATGAAGGAAGACTTGCTCATTAAAGTATTTGAGCAAGTATATGACAAAATCAGGACAGGTCGTTTTACTGAGCAGCCATTACGAACACAGGCTGTAAAACAGTGATCACTAAGGTCTTCACAGAAAACAGCAGACTGTTACCGATCAGGTAATTTTGAGGACAAAAATCAAGCAGAAAGTAACCTTTTCTGGGTGTTTGGAGTCATACCTTGTGGGATTGGTAATAATCTGAGAAATATTTAGGGAGTCCCATTGCTTTATGACTTGGTCAGGTTGTTTAAGCATGTCCCAGTTTAGGTCACCTAGCAGTACAAATTCAGACTTAGTGTAAGGGGCCAGGAGAGAGCTTAGGGCAGGTAGGGTACAGGCCGGTGGTGATGGAGGACGATAACACCCAGCAACAGTCAACAAAGAGCTATTTGAAAGTCTAATGCTTAAAACCAGCTAATCAAATTGTTTGGGGACATACTTGGTGGAGACAACCGAGCACTGAAGGTGTTCCTTGGTAAAGATTGCCACTCCACCACCGTTGGAATATCCGTCTTGCCGAAAAAGGTTATAACCAGACAGGTTAACATCAGTGTTCAAAGCTCTTCCTTAACCACGTCTCAGTAATGACCAACACATCTGGATTGGAGCTGTGAACCCACACTTTCAATTGATTCATTTTAGGTAATAAGCTACATCAGTGAAGCAGATAGCCCCAAATCTGACTTGTGCTCTAGCAACAGTAGATGGGCCAGGGGAAACATGTACATTTCCAGATATCATCAGCGGTAATACAATCAGGGCACAGCAAAGGACAGGGAGAGCTCTGCAGTGTTGATTAATGACATTTGAATGTGCATTAGATGGCAACAAGATCATATTGTACAGTAATTTCATCACGTAACATGAATACAAAGCCGGCGAGAGGTGGTTAGAATAGGATGGGAGGCCAAGAGTCCATGTAACCAATAGAGTCAGAGTCCTGAGTGTGGGAACAAACAATCTGTCCCACAGTCGGGTAAACAAGCAAGTTCACAGTCAACAAAGCCTCCAGGACTCACGAGGCAAATAGCATAAAGCACAATAAAATAATCAAACGACTTGGGGCTAGCCATTGTAAGTTCAGAGTCACTCGCCCCAACAGTGCGTGTGTGCTGGAGGCGAGCGAAAGCTCGTGGGGGGGGGGGGGGGGGGACAGGCCAGGGCAGACGGTGAACTGATTGCCAGGTGGGATCCAAGCTGCAGTGCAGCAGGCAAAGGGAGTAGGTGTCACCCACTTGGGAGAAGCTTTTATGGGGAGGCAGATTCCTTGTAGAAAACCCCAGCTAGTTACCAGGTTTCTGTCCATCATTTTTTTCCATGTGGAAGAGGTGGTGGTTAGCCAGCTATCTCTTTTCAGTTTCGGCGAATGGTCCTTTACGACATCCAAACAAATGGCTGTTGTGGCTGTTGTGTTTTGGAGATTGTGAGGAGGATATCTTCTGATGTGATCAAAGCAACAATATTGTTTCTTATTGCGGTAATTTACAAATGAAGTGTCCTGGCTGCATATCAGTTCAAAATAGAGATCAATCCAGGGGGTACTGTATTGTGATGATGTAATTGACCTGTGCTGTAACAGGTCTATGTTTCGAAATACCACAACATTGCACATCAAAATACACCTTTTAATACCTAACGCCAAGCCTTACTTTAATGCTTGAGTGTTTACTGTTAGAAAGGCTTCTTTTCTAAATGCCTGTGTCCATCTAGTGGGATTAATGTGACACTGCATGGCATGCCCACTTGTCAAAACAGGAGTTAGTCAATATTGAAAACAGTTTTTACTTTCTTTTAAATCACCAACACAGGGAAATTAAGCACGTACTAACATACCCCACAACAATGTTGTTGTACCCAAGACCAGTGTCAGAAAATGTTTTGCTTGGTCTCGGGCAATGAAGACTCAAGCGCTTCCAGAGACAGCTCCCATTCAGTCATCGCAAATATCCACACTCCTTTCTTGACACATTCATTTGTTATGGCCTATTGAATCCTGGGCTTCCTACTTTACTGGTAATATTAGTGTCCTTTACATTTGTTGAAAAATGGGAAATTGTTTGAAAGTTTCATGCTCACTGTTAGTAAGGGGAGACCAGGGAAGTTCTAACATATTTTGTATTTTTATCTATTATAGACTTGGGTTACTGGTAATATGTAGAGTGGCTCTCTATTTGCCATAAGCATGCATTTAATTTCACCATTCTGAATGTCTAAAGAACATGTTCTTGAAATCTGAGCACAGAACATTTAACTTATCATGGCGATTTCACACAATTACAATCATGGTCTTGAATTGGTCTCGCTTTAGGTGGTCTACGAACAACACCTAGCTGTGATGCTCATAAACTCTATTCTATGATTCTATACTACCACCCAGTTTATACAGCCAGACACCATAATGAATTGTTGGAATGCTTTCTGTTGTTTCTAATCTAAAATATATACAGCTACTGTATTGGACGTTGTCAATGTGATTGTATGATGGAACTGAAATTAAAAATCACATAGGTAAAGTTACCAGCAATGTCAAATTTTACAGTCAATGACCCCACCAAGGGGATATGCAAATGTTCTATTTGCAAAGACAGATTACACTCAGTCCTCTATGTGGAAAGCCTTGTACTGTAGCCTAGCTCACAACCAAAACCTGCACTATTGGCTCATATGATAAAACTGTAGCTACCAACCAACATGACACATATCCAGATCTTGCACAACTGTGTGGTGCAAATGTCTAAATGGATGTCCCCGAAATGCACATAATATGCTCATCTCAAATCGAGTTATAAGCACGTTAGATCAGCTTTAATATCATAATTATATTCCTGCTAAAAGTCAAGAGAAACGTCGGTAAAATGGCGCTGGAATAAAACGTTTTTCTTTTTAGGTCGCCATATTGTAAACATAGGCACACGCTCGAAGAGCAGCCTCGACTCCATTTTCAGCCAGCGTTCTCTCAGTCCGAGCTGGTGAGAGACGAAGCCTGGAGCCAAGCAGACCTAGGCGGGGGGCTGGCTGCAACCATTTAGCGGCTAATTTTAACCAAGTCCTGGTTCTTGTGTCACAATCATCTCTGTAGCATGATTGAAAAGCACCCCTACTTGATACATCTCATGTGTGGTACTTTGCACAGCGGCAGGGTTATTCAAGAAGCTGGATTGTCTAAACAGGACAGCCGCAGAGTCATTCTGAATCCAGCAAACCATGCACGATCCTTACCAGCTACTGGGATACAAGTATCATTTTCACACATACCAGCATTGTAGATGGAAGGCGGCAGGACAATGGTCACAACACAGAAGGTCCCCTCCCTCATGACAACTATCACAGGTGTCGTGGTTGGTGGCCCTGCTCTTTCTCCGAACGTCCCTTTCACTCCTCCGATTCCTCTTTTCGCCATCCTCTGACTTGGGGGGTGCGAGCAGTGTTTGAATTTGCTGTAACAAGTTGAACACGTATGAGACATCTGGATCGCCAAATTGAACTACCTTCACTGCCCATTTAGGTTTATTGACCTTGTTGCTGGCACATCAAACAAATAAAGTTAAGTGTATGATTCAGTATCATGTCAGTAACATAATTGTTGATAATAGCTAGTTAGGTCAGTAAACTATACATCGCCTACTGATGGAAGCTAGGGTATTTACTGTAACGTTTGAGTCTGCTGCAGTGATCAAAACAGCTGACAACTAAAATAGTTTTAAATGTTACTGTAGTTAAGCTATAGTTCGAGTAATAGCACGTTTCCCATAAACTAACTAGTTACACATTACAAAGATAGGTGTTTTGTCTACAACATCATCCTAGCCAACGGCGTTAGGACATAATTACAGCCTCAAAATATAGCTATTTGCTTCCATCTTGCTATCTAGCTAACCATGTCCATTTGGCTCGCTAGTTAGATAGCTAACAAACTTAAAAGGTTGCATTCTAACTGAAATTAATAACGTTGTGGTGACATGCCTCACCTCCATTAAGCCCCCAGATGTATCCAAGTCGTACACAATCGTTGGCGTCTCCATTTTGTCCCACATTCACCCAGCAAAGCAGTCGACTTCTTGCAAAGAATCCTATGCTATGGGACCAGCTTAGCTAGCTAGTTTCGTTCCACGCCTTGTGGCTCTGTCGAACCCCCCCAACACTTGTTTCCTCCAAAGTGTCTTTCTCTATTACTGAATATTGTAGAGGGAATAACAGAACCAGTCGTGCTACGTTAGCTAGCTGCTGTATCTGAATACGATATAGGCACACACTAGACTGATAGCCAAAGTACCTATTTAGCCAACTGTCTTGAACCCTCGGTAACTTAGCTAGTTACTATAACGTTAGTTTGCCTCGCCAGCCATCAAGCAATGCTCGCTTGCTAACTAATGGCAAGAATGTTATGAGTTTCTCACAAACCTTAACTTTGAGCCTATTCTAAACTGTCTTGTCAGGTTGGTGAACAACTGTGAATGTATCTGTGAGGCCTAGCCATGGTTCTTGTTTCTGCTTCTAGCTAAGAGAAGACGCTTGAAAATTCTGCAAACCCGCTCGCTTCCACTTTGCATTGTCAACAGTCAGAATACACATCATGTAAAATGATGGCAAATTAAGCGTTATTTCCAAGCAAGGGTTGCAAAATGCGTTTTGTTGTTATTCTTCCAATAGTGCAGGGTCCTCAAGAAAATTATTTTTGTTATGAAAAATTAAATGCATCCATGCTCCTAGCTGCAATATCCTCTCCGAGTTGGCGCAACTGCGAATGAAATTACGTTTGAGCATGCGCGTTTCAAGATTGTTGAAAAACATGGCCGCCGCAGCACATAAACAGTTGTCACTAGTTACCAAAGCCATAAAGTCAAAATTGGGTCTATCGTAAAAATTAATGAAAACTAAAATGTACTTTTGGTCTTAATTTAAGGTTAGGCAGAAGTTTAGCAGTGTGGTTAAAGTTGCAGATTTTAGGTAGATAAATTGTTTAAAAAAATAGGCGGGTTTAGCCATAATTACGACTTTGTGCCTGTGGTAACTAGAGACGACGACACAAACTAATAAAAATGTCATGTGCTTGGGAAGCCCTCAAAGACAGCTGGTTAGCTAACTTGAATAATTAGTTAGAGCTGCTAATTTGTCAAATAACAGCTAGATAACTACACCAGTTTGCCTATCTTTAACGAGCTATCTTCCCCTCTATTTGTGACTGACCATCGACGAAGCTTGCAAGCAAAACTACCCTCATTTCAATGTAGCCTTCGCTACGCCCTCCATCTATATGGACAATCAGATCAGTTTTCTTATTCTATGGTATATTGGCGATCACACAATTTAATGTGCATCCCGCATCCTACTGTGCAGGACGGAAACAGGATTCCCCAAAAACTGAACAAACTACCAATAAATAAATTAAATCAACTTTTGATCCCTACACAGGCTCAAGGGGAACCTGTGAGGACGGGTCTTCCGGCGCCAGTACCCCTTGCAAGTCTTCAGATGTCCCCAACACATTTCTGCCAGACACAATAATGTCCAGTTTATTAGACTTATTTGAGACTTGTGCCATACAGTTTATAACTGTGGCAATGAATGCAACGAAATCAACCTTTTTAACACTGGGTATCTTTCGTGTGGAAGTGTAACAGTACTCTTCTTGCGTTGTGTACAATCAATCATCGACACGAACTCCAACTTGTAACACCAGTCATGGAGCTTTATTCTGATAGGAACAGCACAAAATTCCACGTCATGCAATGCACTGCTCCAACTCTGCACTCACGCACTGCACAAAATATACAACCCCCCCACCAGACACACTAAGTTGCTAGGGAGTATTAGCTGGAATTCTCTACAACAAAATGCACAACATTCACCAAAAAATGCTGCATCTTATGTGTGATGTTCGAATAACATTTACAAACAAATTGATATAAATTGTACATTTAAATCATCACTTGGGAGTATCAAAATCACTTTTGACGTACAGAGCTTTGCAACCAACAATTTACCGCTGGTTTGGTGCTTGTACACTGGGACAATTCTAACTGAAACATCCTCCTCGTAAGCAAGCAACGCAAACCAGCCAATAAGATGCCATGTTGAGTAGGAGAAGGCAAGGCAAACAATAAGACCAAAAACCCATTGGCTTAACAATAAAGTGGCAAGGGGAATCACCAATATAACCCTGTTACAGAAGCAAATATTACCTACAGGCTGTGGTGCATCCACTACCATATCTTCACTAGCATCACTTGTTTTCTTCATTATTTTAATTGCCTCCGCATCGGAGATTGGATTGACCTCTCACACTTTTGCCACCTCAATCTCCTTCACCCTTACTGGGCCTTCCAGGAACTCAGGATCATGATCCCCACCTCAATCTCCTTCACCCTTACAGGGCCTTCCAGGAACTCAGGATTATGATCCCTACCACAATTGCAACACTGTTCTTCAGTATACTCTGTCCGTCTGCACACACTTGAAATATGGCCAAATCCTTTACAATTCTTACACTGCAGTGGTTTGGGGATGAAAGCTCTTACAGCGTAGCTTCCCATGCGTAGGTATTTGCTCTTTATCAAAAAACAACAGGACATGTGGTGTCAGGAAAATAACCTCTCACTCAACGTCAACAAAACAAAGGAGATGATCGTGGACTTCAGGAAACAGCAGAGGGAGCACCCCCGTATCCACATGGACTGGACAGCAGTGGAGAAGGTAGGAAGTTCCTCGGCATACACATCACTGACAAACTGAAATGGTCCACCCACACAGACAGCATGGTGAAGAAGGTGCAACAGCACCTCTTCAACCTCAGGAGGCAGAAGAAACTTGGCTTGTCACTTCAAACCCTCACAAACTTTTACAGATGCACAATTGAGAGCATCCTGTTGGGCTGTATCACAGCCTGGTACGGCAACTGCACCGCTCACAACCGCAGGGCTCTCCAGAGGGTGTTACGGTCTGCACAACACATCACCGGGGGCAAACCTCCAGGACACCTACAGCACCTGATGTCACAGGAAGGCCAAAAAGATCATTAAGGACAACAACCACCCGAGCCACTATCATCCAGAAGGCGAGGTCAGTACAGGTGCATCAAAGCTGGGACCGAGAGACTGAAAAACAGCTTCTTCCTTAAGCTTCTACCTCATCAGACTGTTAAATAGCCATCACTAGCACAGAGAGGCTGCTGCCTACATAAACAGATTTGAAATCATTAGCCACTTTAATAAATGGAACACTAGTCACTTTAATAATGTCTACATATTTTTCATAACTCATCTCATATGTATATACTATATTCTATACTATCTACTGTATCTTAGTCTGTGCCGCTCTGACATTGCTCATCCATATATTTATATATTCTTAATTCCATTCCTTTACTTAAATTTGTGTGTATTAGGTATTTGTTGAGAAATTGTTAGATATTACTTGTTAGATATTGCTGCACTGTCGGAAATAGAAGCACAAGCATTTCGCTACACCCACAATAACATCTGCTAAACATGTGTATGTGACCAATACAATTTGATTTGATTTGTATAAATTATTTTGAAAATCAACTGCTGCACCGAAACTTTTATTTTGAAAGGATATCACCTCACTACTTATTGTTGGTGACTTTACACGTGCACTAGGGTCGCAGTTGTGAAATGTCTAGCGACGTTCGGACTCGGAGGTTTTTCGCGCTGCACTCCCTCACTGACCAATACAATAATGTTCTCGCCCCCCACACACACACTAATCCAATGAAATGACAGATTTCACGAAACACACACACACACACACACACACACACACACACACACACACTGATCCAATAAAAATGTCATTCTGCAACATTGTTTAGTTTTAAATGTGACACGTCCAATCAGATAATACAGATCTTCTTCTGACAGCTAGCTTGATTGACAGCTAACTATGCAGGTGTGTTCTGCAGGCATTGCACATGTGGATAGTTAGCTGTAATTTAACTCATGTAGGCTAGCTGTCAGAGACACATTGAGAGAATTCAGATGATCAAAATATCCGCCAGATAGGCGACTTGCGCGAACCAATCCTCACAATCGAAATGTTCGGGCAGAGATCACTTGTTTTCCGAAAGAAACGCAGCGCTCTCCGCTCGCTCATAAAAGCGATCCAACACTTTACCTCTGGAAAGCCAGCGGACCTCTCTGCATGATAAAGCTCCTGCTGGTGCTCGCTCCCCATATGTAGACCTTACCGTGAAATGCTTACTTGCAAGCCCTTAACCAACAATGCAGTTCAAGAAATATAGTTAATAAAACATTTACTAAATAAACTAAAGTTTAAAAAATACATGAATCAAAAAGTAACACTATAAATGTACATAACAATAACGAGGCTATATACAGGGGAGGGGGCACAATCGATTTGAACAGAGGGACAAAGTGCATGCCTTCAAGATTAAGTTTACCGTTTGGGCAAATCATGTTTTAACGGGAGGTTTGACATGTTTCCCAATGCTGATTTCGAAATTCAGAATCTGATCAACAAAGCGCACAGCGACACACTGAAAAAAACGTTAAATAGCATCTTGTCAAACTGCTGGGAAAGTTTTGCCACTCTTTCCCGGAGGAGAACAGGAGACAAGACGACTGGATACGGGACCCTTTCGAGTTGAGATGGGAAGCGTCACGTTGCTAAGCAACGAATAGGCTCTTCTGGTGGAGCTGTCGTTTGATCGCGGACTGAGCATGCGCTTCCCGGAAATTACACTGCCAAAGTCCTGGAGCAGCGTATTGGGAGAGTATCCTGCTCTCGCCTGTCATGCAATCAGAATCCTGCTACCCTTCAGCACTACCTATCTGTGTGAAAGTGGCTTCTCTACTGCCATGCTGAAAACTAAAAGCAGAAACTAACTGGACAGCCAGCATGACCTCCGAGTTGCCCTGTCAACCAGACTTCAATAAACTTATTTAACTAAAGAAACACCCCAGCTTTCCCACTGATAGGACACACACACACACACACACACACGCACACACACGCACACACACACGAAATAAACAGGACTGGTATATGTTACTGTTCTTTAACATTACTGGACTGTTATGTGTTACTTACTGTTCATTAACATTACTGGCCTGGTTTTGATGTCATGTTCTGAGTCTGATCATTTATTACATCCCATTCCTGAACCGGTCGCCTAATTAAATGGCTTATTCTCTTGAATTGATAATACATGTGTTCTCAGTTAATATGGCTGTGTAGCCTAATGACTTTCTTTAATACCATAATTGAGAACAGAGTCTATTTTGCAAATGAAACCTGCCCAAGAAGGCAGCTGCAATACAACACTATAAAATGTTATCATCAACAGTCCATAATAATGTGTCGCGACTCGATTGTCATTGTCAAATTTGGGTCCCCAGGCAAAAACAGTTTAGAATCGCTGTTTTAGATCAAAGTTTTGCCCAACACGTCGCCTGATGGCAGTATTATTAGGGTAAACGCCGTAAAATGAATAATGGCGCCATCTAGCGGCCGGTTGGGCTAATCAAAGTTATTTTTGCTATTAGGCTACTCGAAAAACTTGGACTGAATTTGAATGAGGATAGCTAGTACTGTACATAATGTTGTCTTATTTGGGGAGTATTTGTCAGCATATCTTACCATAAGCATTTTTTTGTTCAGTCCCCCCATTTTAGTAGACTGGGTGCCAGTGTGTCTGCTCTGTTGTCAAATGTTCTATCTATATCGATGCTTCCTCTCCTTACCATATTTGGTTAGAAGTGAAAGTTCACTGGCAGGGCAGAGGGAAACGATGGAGCAAGATAAAACTGGGTCAACAACATTCTGCTTATTTTTCTCACGAATCAGGAAACATCTAATCTCTATACAGGGTTCTGTTCCCAAAACAATAGTTTGTTACGAACAGAGTCCACTAAGTTTTCTAGACCTGACTCATTGTCAATCTTTCAAAAAATGAAGTTGTTTAGAAGGAAATGCCAGTTAAACCCCTCCCTGGTTGCAGTATTTTTGGTGACCAGTAGATGGTGCTGATACTACATGACAAGACAAAAGTGTGAGGCACAAGTATACAGCGAGTCACAGTTTCCTCAGCAGTCCGGAATATATTTACGCCACTTATTCCCCATCGCTGTCTGTTATAAATGTCTACTTATATCAGAACATGTTAGACTATTATTCAAACATAAATGACCTAACTATAGATGGCACCAGACCACAGTGCGTGTTGTTGGTCTTGTCTACACTGGTAATCTTACCCAGGGTGGGTATAAGGCTCGATGGGGATAAAGATAATGTCTGGCGAACAGTATACATTTATGTAGCCTATACGGGAAGACCACCCCTTCGCCACTACACTGGCCGTAAGTCTGCTACTCTCTGAACTACAAACTAGTACACTACACCAGACATGAGTCTGCTACACCTCCAACCCCAAAACCTCTACACTGTCAGAGGCAGCTACAATCATGTATACTTGACTTACTTTGACTCATTGAGGAGCATGGGTCATCTGACAAAAGCTTCCTCCAGTGTGCTCGGTGTTATGAGGTTTTCTTCACTTCTTTCAAGGACATTCTTGCTTCCTTCAGCTCTTCTTTATTCATGTATACATATCAGGGCAAATTCAGATGACCGACTCAGAGGGCAAAAAGGCTAAATGCATCTCAAAGTGAACCAGTAATCCTTAATAAATGATTTAATGAGATTGTGTCCATTTTTTTCTGAATAATAACTTTATTGAGGACGTTTTGTTCATGAACTGGCTTAATCAGTGTATATACAATGAATCAAAAATAGATTACAGAATTATAATCATTGTCATCACACCTGTTTGTGTGAATAAATATTATCATGTGACAATGATAAAAAGAGAGTTTGAATGGTGATGCATTCTCCTATAGAAGAAGCTATATTATTTTAGGCAAATACATTGCATCAGTTTTTGAGAATCCCCAATCCACAACAGTGACTTCTTAAGCTTTAACCTTCCCTGGTTTTCATCACAAAACTAATGTCACTAGAACTTATATACGCTTTGCCATGGACTTTTCAGAGATTTGCCAATCCAATATCATTCATGAATACCTTTCAATCAGCATGTTGAAGACACACATACAATTGTGAACAAAGTGAATGAGAAGAAATGAAATTACTTTTTCTTTGCATTACTACATCTCAATTTTATGATCCATATGAAATCAACAATGTAATAACCTCAGATGAACCAATGCAGTATCATTAATATACATAATATGAACATTGCTTAATAAGGGCCTTCATTTTAAGGCACATTCAGATGTTTTAATCATAGGAGGTTGCATAAAAAAAGAGGTTTGTTTCCATGTTTTTGAGAGGGTCAACTTTACAATTTGCAGCTATTGTACAAAAAAATTGAAAAGATGTTTAAATTGTCCATTGTATTTGAAAGGTTTAAGAGTCCAAGTCCTTCCCTGTAGCTCAGTTGGTAGAGCATGGTGTTTGCAACGCATGGTGTTTGCAACGCCAGGGTTGTGGGTTCGATTCCCACGGGGTGCCAGTACAAAAAAATGTTTAAAAAAAAATGTACTAAATGAAAATGAAATGTATGCATTCACTACTGTAAGTCACTCTGGATAAGAGTGTCTGCTAAATGACTAAAATGTAAATGTAAGAGTCCAAGTCATGATATCCCTCCAATCATCACTTGAACAATCTAGCTCTTTTGTGGTGTGCCTTGCCTCAAAATAAAAATTCCCTACAAGCTGTGGGACAAATGTGTTGTATTTACACATTCCATTTTTTGGACTAGATACAAACTCAGCTTTCCCATTTGTGAGGTTCGACATTGGACTGACGTCTTTAGGGTTTGATCATCTCAGGATAAAAACTGTACAAACACTGTTGATAGGCCATTGCTGTTGAAGCTCTACAAAAATAATAATGTTTTCCAGTCTTTGCAGTGATGGCCAATGTGGGCTGGGCAGAGACATGTTCAGCAGACAGAGGGAAAGGTGGTGGAGGCAAGCGGAGTGAGGTGTGAAGGGGGAGGGAGGGGGGGTCTGAGGAGTGCAGACAAACTTCCACAAGGCAAACCATCTTGAGACCAGACCTGTCAATGCTGAAACACGTAGTTGTGCCTCTAGATGGAAACCTCATACTCTCTTGTGTCCTGTGAAATGAGGACATAGTTCTGAATTAGGGACAAGCTTGTACACAAGAAGTTATAGTGAGACAGAAGTAGAGTAGATCATATTCCTACTATGACCACAAAGGCCATTCCTCTTTTTGTGAATGAGCCATGTGATAACTGACATCTGTTTGTAGACTATGATAGGGATATCACAGGGATACGTTTAGTGTCTGGAAGTGGTTAGCCCAAACTGTGAGGCTTTTCCATTGTCACCTGAGAGAGGGGACAATGACTTTAAATTGTCTATACATACACACCATTGTCCATACATACAATTCACATACATACATACAGTATATTTATTTATATTCCATTGCTCATTCTGATATTTCTTTTTAACTTTTAGATTATGTGTGTATTGTATTGATAATTATTGTTGGAGCCAAAAACATAAGCATTTTGCTGCAATTGCGATAACATCTGCAAAACTGTGTATGCGACCAATAAACTTTGACTCTATTTTCTATTTGATTTGAGAGGTTTGTACCTCTCCTCTGACCAATTTAAATGTACTCAACCTACTGTGGGCTTTAGTTCAATAAGCTCACAGTGTGCAATAGGTTCAGGCTGTAGAATCAGAGTGTGGAATTGATGAAGACTGATTGACACAGACTGGAGGCTAAATAAGCAGGTTGTAGCCCAACGCTTGGTCTCACCTCGTTGTTCTTCAGGAGTGCAGTCATGAAAGGATAGAGAAACAAACAGGCAGAGAGACAAATGTTAGTTATCTGAAAGCATGAGTATGAAAGCATCAGACCTGGGTAAAATATTTGACATCTTGCAAGTACTATTTGAACCCATGTCTGAACAATGTCATAGCACAAAAATAAAGCTATGCTTTGTCAAATGAACTAGGACACCTTTTGTTTGCATCAGGTGTAATGAAATGGCCCTTGTCAATGACTGAAGGTGAACGGAGTATACATTTACACCCCTCAAACCTATTTCTATAACATCACCTAACGGTAAATTAGATTTGGTGAATGAACCTGCAATATGGCAAACCAGATGGTGCTTTAAGTGCATCATCTCAGACACGGATGACAGCGCCTGATTTCAACCTTTTGGGAGGCTTACTAATTCCAACAGGCATCTCTGTATCAGAACGTACCATAGTCTCTGTTTTGTAGAGGGAGTTGTCGAAGGTGGACTCTCCTGGGATGTGGTCATATGGTAAGGAGGTGGACATGGGAAGACACAGAGGCTTCCCCTGAACCCTAGAGAACACACACATACGCAGTGGCTTTTTAAAAATGTTGTTACGTTATAGCCTTATTCTAAAATGGATAAAACCTTATTTACATCACTATTCAGACCCTTTGCTATGAGACTTGAAATTGAGTTCAGGTGCATCCTGTTTCCATTGATCATCCTTGAGATGTTTCTACAACTTGATTGGAGTCCACCTGTGGTATATTCAATTCATTGGACATGATTTGGAAAGGCACACACCTGTCTATATAAGGTCCCACAGTTGACAGTGCATGTCAGAGCAAAAACCAAGCCATGAGGTCGAAGGAATTGTCCGTAGTGCTCCGAGACAGGATTGTGTCAAGAAGTTTGGAACCACCAAGACTCTTCCTAGAGCTGGCCGTCCAGCCAAACTGAGCAATCGGGAGAGAAGGGCCTTGGTCAGGGAGGTGACCAAGAACCTGATGGTCACTCTAACAGAGCTCGAGAGTTCCTTTGTGGAGATGGGAGAACCTTCCAGAAGGACAGCCATCTCTGCAGCACTCCACCAATCAGGCTTTTATGATAGAGTGGCCAGACAGAAGCCACTCCTCAGTAAAAGGCACATGACAGCCTGCTTGGGGTTTGCCAAAAGGCACCTACAGTAAAGACATCTTAGACCATGAGGAACAAAATTCTCTGGTTTGATGAAACCAATATTGTACTCCTTGGCCTGAATGCCAAGTTTCAAGTCTAGAGTAAACCTGGCACCATCCCTACGGTGAAGCATGGTGGTGGCAGCATCATGCTGTGGGGATGTTTTCAGAGG
Source organism: Salmo salar (assembly GCF_965601325.2). Taxonomy (NCBI): domain Eukaryota; kingdom Metazoa; phylum Chordata; class Actinopteri; order Salmoniformes; family Salmonidae; genus Salmo; species Salmo salar. The sequence goes on from NC_138299.1 coordinate 142,248,461, forward strand.
CAGGAACTGGGAGACTAGTCAGGATCGAGGAAAAGATGAATGGAGCAAAGTACAGAGAGATCCTTGATGAAAACTTTCTCCAGAGCGCTCAGGACCTCAGACTGGGGCGAAGGTTCACATTCAAACAGGACAACGACTCTAAGCACACAGCCAAGACAATGCAGGAGTGGCTTTGGACAAGTCTCTGAATGTCCTTGAGTGGCCCAGCCAGAACCCGGATTTGAACCCGAGCTAACGTCTCTGGAGACCTGAAAATAGCTGTGCAGCAAAGCTCCCCATCCAACCCGACAGAGCTTGAGAGGATCTGCAGAGAAGAATGGGAGAAACTCCCCAAATACAGGTGTGCCATGCTTGTAGTGTCATAACCAAGAAAACTATGCTGTAATCGCTGCCAAAGGTTCTTCAACAAAGTACTGAGTAAAGGGTCTAAATATTTATTTTATTTGTAATGAATTATCAAACATTTCTAAAAACCTGTTTTTGCTTTGTCATTATGGGGTATTGTGTGTAGCTTGATGAGGGAAAAAACATTTAATACATTTTAGAATAAGGCTGTAACGTAACAAAATGTGGAAAAAGTCAAGGGGCCTGAATACTCTCCGAAGGCACTGTAGTGTCACAAGGGCAGCATAATATACTTACAACATTATTACAGAACATAGCTGGTCTATAGCTATCGATTAGTTTCAGTGCTTGACTTGGGCAGGAGCTCACCGAGTACCAGCACCTCAAATGTTCTACTGCTCGAGCTCCAAATTATTGTGGAGCTCCTGCACCCAAATATAAACAGTATCGGCACCCAAAATCTGTACCGGCACCTATTTTCAGTCCAAGACAACCCTTGGATAGACTACTAGGTACTATGGATGATGATAGCTTTCATACTTTCAAAGTATTTTATTTATTTATATAAAGTAAGAATACTAAACCTACTTAGAGAAGTAGAGGTAGATCCCGATGATGAAGACCATGATGAGGGCCACTGGTATAAAGACTGTTAGAGCTATGTTGGCTCGCTCCATGATGTAGTCTGTACTGGCAGCTGGTGAGCAGAGAGGTAGAGGAATCAACAGAGACACACTCAAGTGGTATGATAACCTAAAGATGCACACTTCAATGTAGCACACTTGAAGTTGCTGTGAAGTGCTGTATTTCGTTTTTTTTATTTGGTCTTGACTTGATATTTTAATTTGAAAGATCTAACGATTACTGTGCAGACTTGACGGCACTTACCGTCTAACCTGCGTTCATTTATTAACTCCATTGAGGAGGCTGTAAAGAAATGGAGAACATCAGAACACAGATGTTAAAATATACAGACAGATATATTGTTCATCATGAACTACTGAACAATGCCCGAGTGAACTACACACACAGGGGAGTATGTGTCTGCAGTTCCTACCTCCGCAGACAGGGGGTAGGCTGCTCCACTGTGACGGGTGTCCAGGGACACAGCGGAGGACAGGCTCCCCCAGCAGCTCATGGCCTCTGAGGCAGGAGAAGCGCAGCGTCTCCCCGGCCTGGTAGAGAGGCTTCTCTGAGATCTGGGTGCTGTAAGACGGGGTGCCAGGGTTCCTGCAAGGCTCATAGGTCACCGCTGAGAGAGGAGTGGACAGGACACACACAGTCGACATCATATAATGTATTTTTGTAAACAGCTAGTAGAACTCTTGGTGTATTGTATGAATTGGAAACACTGCCAATCCAGCTAGCACATAACGTTCTGAGAACCATTTCTTAGAGCTTGGTGAGATTGTGGTTGTCCTATGGTTATTTTGCATACAACCTTCCCACAATATTCTGTGAATGGTGCAGGATACCCAGCTAGCACATAACGTTCTGAAAACCAGGTGGAAATTGTAGTACTTCAGCATAAGGTTTCCTCATGGTTCTATTTAAAGTAATGCTCTCAAATTGTTCAGAATTGTTAAACGTTTTTCTATGAGAATTGTAGTGCTGCAGCATAACGTTTTGTGCCGGTTTCCTCATGGTTCTATTTAAAGTCATGTTCTCCAAACTTTATAATAGTTTGCCTAATTTCAATTCTGTGAAAAAACAAGCACTGTATCGTGTAGAGAATCATTGAGTTTCATTTTTGCATCTTTTACTTTTAGTTTTGCACACCAGCTTCAAACAGCTGAAAATGCAATAGTTTTGGTTATTGAAAAGGTATTTCACAGCGGTTTAGATGGTACAGTGATTCTCTACACTCTGAGTGCTTGTTTTGTCACATACTGAAATTATTAGAATTAGAACTATTCAAATTTTGGTGGAGCGATTCCTGCATATTGCACCTTTAATGAGGTGCTTATTTCTTTTGAAATAGAGTCTGTTTGAATAGTCTAAAATGAACAGCTTTCTATCAGTTACAAAAAGTGCCCCTGTGACAACAATTTTGGACCCCCTTGTGGCCCCCCTAAATGTGGAGTATGAAATAATTTTTACATAACAAATTTTTGCTATCATTCTTTTTTTTACATCCGTTATTAGACAGTGGCAACGATGATGATTATGAACATGGTCTTTTGCCTGCAATGCAGTGAAGAAAACGATATGACAACAATAATGTCTAATGTAACTGGCCCCAGCTTGGCCCCCCCAGTTGAAATGGTCTAGAATGTCTAATGTACAACTGGCCCCAGCTTGGCCCCCCCAGTTGAAATGGTCTAGAACCGCCACTGTATATATAGTGTTATTGACTGTACGTTTGTTTATTCCATGTGTAACTCTGTCTTGTTGCTTGTGTCACACTACTTTGCTTTATCTTGGCCAGGTCGCAGTTGTAAATGAGAACTTATTCTCAACTGTCCTACCTGGTTTAAATAAAGGTGAAATAAAAAAATAGATATATTACAAAAAAAATCGATTTGTGCCCGATGCCGCCCCTCATCTGATTCTCCGCTGGGCGCGCAATATAAATTGTGCCTATAGGCTATTTAGTGTGGTCTCAATCAAATGATCCATAGGCTATAGGCTATGAAGTGCATGTTTGGAGAAGCACAGAGCAAAGTTATATTTCTAAGGTAGCTGCTGGGATGGTGTAAATAAAACCAGGCTGCCATTACACACTACAATGGATGTTCCACCCCTGAGCCCAGGCCTGCTCTGCTCTTGTTGATCAAACAACGTTTTGTGTTGTGTAGGGCTATGGTGACAGTTCAGGAGAGAAGAAGGCTTCTTCTGATTAGGCCTAGTCCAAAAATGCACTATCTTGCGTACAGACTAGCCTATAGCCTATGTTCTGTTCAGTTTGAGAAGCAGAGCGCGATGGCCGGAGGTCAAATTTGATAGCTTGCTACTACTATAATTTATTTGAATAAAAACAATGTTTCTTGCCCATGATGTATTTATGAGTTATTGACCTCACAATAATCCAGATTCACGTAACGTGCATTGTGGTGATGAAGCAGCACCCGCGGCACAATCAATCACAAATGGAAAGCTCATGGTGCTGTAAGTAGGCAAATTCGAGTAGACATAATTTATTTAAACCGTCTTCATTTTAATTAGACTTCACTAACAACAAGAGGGCTTTGTGTTGAAGCCTATTTCTTTGACAGACAATTAGGCTATTGTGTGTCGGTCAATTCCTCCACCAACCATGCACTCTTTAAATAGCCTACCTCCGTGTCAGTGAAGGGCTGTTAAATTAAAACCCAAGACAGAGGGTATGCCATAGGCCTAGTTTTATTAAACAAAATTGCAAAAAGCACAAGCCTACCCCTTGTTAGTTGAAGATTTTGAAGAAAATAAAACAGATCTGATTATATAAAGTCTCTATAACAGCGCTTTGGTCAGCAATGCTTTATGCTAGAAACAAGCTGCAAAATACCCGGGAAAGACTATACTTTACTTGGGAAGTAATCTAATTCTGTCACTATCAATTGATTAAGCTATTCACTTCCTGTACAATAGAATATGTTTAAACCCAGACAGCTTTTAAGGAAACACTTGTGACCTTCTCTCGTTGGGTAAAGCAATGGAAGAAAAGTAGCCAGCATTTTTCTGCGTCAGTAGGTCTACTCTTTCTGGGGTGGAATGGTGGGCCTAAATTATGAAAGTAGCCTACCATGCTCAGACTCCTAATGAAGTCACCGATTTAATTATTTGCAAACAAGATTTGGCATTGGAGAAATATGATAAGATGAACACATAGCCCTATCTCTCTGTCCATTCTTAGCCTATCATTTTGGTAATTTGTGTGGTATTAAAATAATATTCCGCTAATGGGTAAAATTACGTAGGATTGCATGAAATGTTTATAAAAGGATTTTTTTTAATCAGACCTGCAAATACGATGATAGCATTGCATGAATCTATCTTTCTACCCCTACTCTGTCCATGGTGGTCTGCAAACCCACGACCTTCTAGCCCGCATCCTTGTGCGCTATCAACATTTCTGCATTGCCATCTACTGTTTACAGGATGAAGAACAGTTTCTAAAACTGCATATCTAAGGCTTTGCTCTGTCCAGGAAGCGAGGGTAAACAGTAGACATGTCCTCTGCTATCCACTTTGTTTTAATTATTATTTTGGTCATAGAAGAGGGTCACTTGTTTCTTTTTTTTTTTTCAAGAGTTCAGTGAGGGTTTAGGTAAAATATATTTAGCTGAAGGGAGGGTCATCCATTTTAAATTCAGAGAAGTCAGATTTTCTCCATGTAACCCTTATTATAAATAACAATCACTCCCTAAACAAATTCATTTACATGCGTCCTATCTCTGCTTGGAGTTAAACGGTTAACCCAAACTAAGCTAGTTGTGTTATTAAAAGTCTTATTGAAACAGATTCTCATAATGTTATTTAATTACCTTCAAATAACCTATAATTTCTGTTCTCAGAACAGAAATAAAACCTCCAAGGAAAACATTCAGGGAAACATAACAAAACGTTCTCAGAACCTCCCTGCAACCTAAAAATGTATGTTCCCAGAACAGGTGAAATTTCCACTTCTGTTCTCAGAACGTTTCAAAAAATGATGTTTTACCAGCTTTGTTCCCAGAACCAATGGGAAACCAAAAACGTATATACCCACAATGTCCAAGGAACCATGTGCTTGCTGGGAAGTGTGTATGATGGAGATGTTTTAGCAGGCTGAAGTTAGGGGGTACGTACAGCCACATTTGGGTAGCTTCTCGCTCCATTTAGGTCCGGAGGAGCCGTGGCTGTAGCAGGAGAGCAGGCTGTTTCCAGAGAGGGTGTAGCCCTTGTTACAGATGTATTGGATGGTGGAGCCTACAGTGAAACGCGGGCTGGACATCACCCTGCGACTGTGTTCCACAGTACCTGGGTCGTTACACGACAGCACTGACACACACACACACACACACACACACACACACACACACACACACACACACACACACACACACACACACACACACACACACACACACACACACACACACACACACACACACAGAGCTTTACTCATGTGCAGGGAATACAATTAGTTATTTTTTTTTAAATCATTAGCAGTTGTCAATGCTTATTTGTGGTTATCCGATGGGGCCAGAGTGGTGCCTGGACCTTTTTCTAATTAAAGCCTGCAGACACAAACCCACCGAGCTGGAAAATAAAGAGATCATCTCTGTGTCTCAGTCCCACACAACATCAAACCATGAACCCAATCCTGGGCCTAGTAGGACAAGGGTCAGCATGGTAACAATGTTCACGTGACAGACGTCCAAATGAGTCTCCAAACCCCTGTGTCTTGTTACAGGTCAGTGATGCCGTGCTTATCACTGTGTGGGACATGACCAGGACCAAGGACTCTGTCACACTATCCTGTCTCTACTCCGCAGCATCCAGGTCATCTGGATAGAACAGGAGTAATGTGTGGAGGAGCTGGAACACAGAGCCTACTCAACTCACTGATGCATTGGTCTATACAGAAAAAAGGGTTGTGTTGTCAGAAAAGCTTTTACCCATCAGTCTCTGGTCTAGCCTGTCCTTAACTGAAACTGCTTCTCACACCTAAAATGCACCTTCTGTGTGCCAGTGTGTGTGTGGTAGTTACCTCTCTCACAGCTGGGCAGGTCTCCACTCCAGGTCAGGTCCCACTGGCACATGAGCAGCTCTGTACCCACCAGCTGGAAACCTGGGTAGCACTGGTAGGTGACCACCGTGCCATGGACCAGCTCAGGGTGGGAGGTGCTCTTCCAGCCGTTGGTGATCTCTGGGAGCTCTGGACACGTGTCGTTACGAGGCACCTCTGTATCCATGAACGAGGGAGAGAGAAAGGAAGCCAGAGAAAAAGGCACTGACTTCACAGAGTGCACAGAGCTTGAGTGGTGTGGTTTTGCATTCAAATGAATGAACCTCAGGACAAACACAATAGAGGACATCCATTTTGTAGGAATTTCAATCTAGTGTGACAAGTGCCATGCAATGGGAGGTCTGTCTGCCAGGCAGCCTGGCGGTGCCCGTTCTAGCCACAGCAGAAGCCAGAGAGGGCAGGGCACCCTGCAGACGAGGCTAATGTGGACAAACACACGCAGTAATTGTGTTTGGGTCTCTGACGGGCACAATACCAGACAGCTGCACCACTTGGCTGGGCCTTGCTTTCCATCTCTGTCAGAGGCATGAACAGACTATAAATCTCTCTCTCTCTGACTTTTCTCTCTTTCTCTGCCTTCCCTTTGTCCCTCTCTCACTTCTCTCTTTCGCTCCTCTCTCCCAGTCATCAGTATTCTGCTGCCTCCTCTTTCTCCCTCTCTCTACATGGAATTCATTACGTCTTATCAGATGTCTGCTTTATGGGTTGGCTCCGCTCCGGTGTCGTGACGACCGTGCTGATGGAAGGGGCCCCTTCCTTTTTATGTTTAAGAGAGTCTCCTCCTCCTGAACCCTCTAGAACTCTCCTCCTCCTTATTCGTCTCCCCTCTTCACTGCCCTTCTGTCTCTTTAACTCTTTAATTCTGTTCACACTCTCTCCTAACTCACTCCGGGGCCTTACCGAAGAAGTGCACCACAAAGCCGTTGCCGTAGCCATAGATGTTGGTGGCCGGGTCAGACTGGAACTGGATGGTGACGTCGGCCATGGAGGTGTAGAGTTTGAAGTGTGGCCGTGAGCCGCCATACTGGCCCAGCACCGTAGCAGTCAGGTCATCTCCATCATAGAACGTCAGCAGATCGTTCTTCCCTATGTTGAGGCTGGAGCACAAAGACAGAAGGAAAATATATTTTGCCGTGCACAATAAATTGGTTTTCATGCACACTCTCACATTACTAGCTCATTTGACATATAGTTTCTTTGTCATTGTTTTCTGTATCTGTTTTAAAAACTTGAAAGCATCCTCACTAAAATACGTTTCTTGCTTTGAGACGTTCCGTTTAAATGTTCCATTTACTTTGGAGCACCATAGCTCTACTGAAAAGAAAGTGACAAAACCATGTGGTAATTTATCACATCATTTTTTTTTTTAAATCCCTTGTTTTAAATGTGTTACCTGAGACAGAGCCCTCTGCTTAAGCACCAGGACAGGATGTAAAGTAGGGAGGAAATTACACTCCGCCAGAACAGGGAAGTGACCTGTTACTCTTTCCTGTCTCAAATTAATCACAAGTGGCTCCTGATAAAACTCATTACAACGCAAGCAACTGAACTATTAATCACTTTGGAGCCTAACAGAAAGAAATCCTGAAAAATCTGAACGATAAAGAGATTTGGTTCTGTAACACAGTCGTGTATCAGTAGTTGTCACGCTCGTCGGAAAGGACGGACCAAGGCACAGCGTGAGTTGAGTTCCACATCTTTAATATACAGTGAAACTAAGAAAACAACAAACATGCAATGAACGTGAAGTCGTAGTGCTCAACACATTAACACAAAAACAATATCCCACAATGCAGGTGGGAACAGGGACTCCTTAAGTATGATCCCCAATTAGAGACAACGATAGTCAGCTGCCTCTAATTGGGAACCATACTCAAACCCAAACATAGAAATATAATTGACTAGAACACCCCCTAGTCACGCCCTGACCTGCTACACCATAGAGAACCAAGGGCTCTCTATGGTCAGGGTGTGACAGTAGTGTATTGTATGACATGAATAACAGAGAGAGTGTAAAAATGTCTCATTCTCATCAACTTGTTTGCACTCCGTAAACGGAGTTCAGAATCAAGACATTAAAGATATGATGCACATACGACTTGGCAAAGATCAGGTGTATCAGACTATTTAAATGTCAGTACAGCTTAGCCTACCCACTGGGCACAGACGTGAATTCAACGTCTATTCCACTTTGGTTCAACTTAATTTAATTGAAATGATGTAGAAACAACATTGATTCAACCAGTGTGTGCCCAGTGGGTATTTTCTGCTGATGCATCTGTATTACAGCTCCAGAAAAAGCTAAACCTGCAGTAATTAATTGACACCTGAAAATGCATCTCACCTCAACAGTGCGGAACAGATTGAGAAATTGTATCAGCTTGCATTAAATTTGTTGTGATGAAGTTAAACAAGCCTTTGCATAGCTGTGCTGCCGTATCTGCAGAGAAAATTAATCATGCTTTCTATTGTGTGGCAGTGATTTGATTTAGTGTAATTTAAACACAGGCTCAGATTGACTCGGCCCACAGGCCCAGCTGCCTGCCACCATGTTCCTTCACAATGCATTATCTCAGACAACTCCTCATCTGCAACGGCATTTTCTATTCTCCACCTCTGAGAGAACTTGACATTCATGTCCAGCACAAGTAAAATATAAGTACCACCTGCCCGTTTCTAGCTAGTTTGAGCAAAATGAATACCCCTCAATACAAATCACACTTCGATTAAACGCAGTCATTTGTGAGTCATGATGGCTGCTCAATGATCATTAGAATCCTCTCCTTTCATCTCACCCCTGCACCTCTTAATTCCCACAGACTAACCTGAATGAATGTTCTGATGGAATATCCCATTTCTAATCCACTCCTCTCTGGCTTGTGAGATCTTGGCTGGACGGGGATCCAGATCCACTGCCCTTCACTCCGCCTCAACTCCCATATTCAGACAAGCAGGCTCAGAGTCAACACAGTTATCAGCAATACTAGTGATGAAATAAGTCAATGAGTTCTCCTGACAACTTCCAGCCCTGGGGAGACAAACCTAATCAAGGTATAAGTGCTATAACTAATATTTGATGCATCAATGCATGAAATATCCTGTCGCTCTTCTCACTAAATTCTCACCAAAGGCAAAATACACTATAATGGCAGCCAATATGGAAACTACCAAAATCACTGTCTGTCTTTCACATCATATTTGACTTGCAAACTATTTCCTCCCTTATTAACACCATAGGACTACTGGGGTGGTGTATACAGTGTGTGTATATTGGTATGTACGTGAATGTATGCATGCATGTGTACAAATTATTTACATGAACTAGAACTGCCAAAAGTCACATGCATGGGTGTTTGTGTGCAGGTGTATATTCAGAATGTGTATTTCTGATAATCATCAAGGCAGAGACACAGCTAAATCCCATTCCCATACACTCCTAAACACTATTTAGGCGTTGGAGCACTCCGTCAACATTTGGAGCATCTGAACTTAGGCTGCTGAACTACACCCCAGGTGTACTATCCTCCACACCTGCATGTCCTTCACAGCCCCTCCTCCTGCACCTGAGCCCTTAACGGGCACCTAGCTAGCCCTCCTGGTTGGTTGGGATGAACCAGTCGTCATTAGAAGGGCCCCTGAATGAGTGTCCCAGCCGTCATTAGGGCCCCTGGTCCTGTGTGATTGTGGGAGCGGTGAACAGGACGCTGGGCGGTGATGAATGATCATAGAGGAATGAGAGTGTTCTCATTACCGTGGTAAAGTGTTCCTAAACCCTGGTAATGAGCTTCAGGAAGGCACACCGTGCAATTGTGTTCCAGAACGCTGGCATGACTAGTGGGCCAGGAGGGAGGCATCAGACATGGACCATGCGGGTTCATGGCACGAGAGTCTGTGTGTTCAGATTATCAGTGACTGGACTCAAAGCATAATCACTCCTTGTGCAGCACTGGTTTCATCACTATGATCAGAGACTGAATGCTTTCCCTGAGGATGTAATGAAGGATAACAGTGGTTTGAGTGATGCCTTTAAACTGAGATTTCAGATGTTAGGTTCTCATATTTCCCCCTATTCAGCATATGCTGATATTGATGTTCACATCAAAACTGAAGGAAATGGCGAGGAAATCCTGTACATTATCCTTAGATAGCTCTCTCTCTGTCTCACTCACATGCACACGCAAGCTGAATTCTCATCAATGCTCCGAGGTTGAGCTGAACGCGCTTCATCGTTGTCCCTGAAAGTCATATCTGCCCAAATCGCTTCACCTCTATATGAATAGGAAATTAATTATGTTGACAGCTTCTTGTACCAAACATGGGGGATGCCATTTATTACAATGCCTCAGAATGTACAACCACAGCTGAGGCGTTCCGAAGAGAGAGAGAAGAGCAAGAGAGACAACATATGCAAATGAGCCAGTTCTTAATTAAGGAAGCCAAATGATTGTACGCATGGTTAATCTATCAGGGTCTGACACAGCAGGGTCTTCTGTTCCCAGCCTTCACCTGACATCACTATCACGGAAAACACTCACTCCTCTCCCCTGCTCTGCTCAACCTATCTGATTCAGCAGAACACACACCACCTCTGTCCGAACCCCCGTTAAATAATTAGTTTCCGCTCCAGTTGGTAATTAACCTTTGTCTGCTGGTACTTATGTGTCCCATCCAAGAGCAAGATATTATTTTATCTTCAGCCCTTTTCTCTTTCATTTGTTTAACCAGTCACAGTGGGGTAGTTCTTTGCACTGGCAGTTTCTGTTTGAAGTCAGGCCTGTGTTTGTACATCAGCTGTAAAGCTTCTCCTAATGATCTGAGTGCAGAGATGTGCTGCAGAGCTCATGCGCGGGTAAAGATTCTTAGAAAGGTTACAGCTACTCTGTGGTGGGGCGTCCTCCACTTGAACTGCTATGGGGAGGGGAATGTGACGCCAGGATGTTGCTAAAAGGGTTCCCATAGCTAACATCCTTCTTCTGCATCTGTATAACATGTTATATCTTATATTCAGGAGAATCTAGTGTAGAACGTAAGAGCTAGTTAAGATACGTACACTTGGATGTCTAGCATGATCCTCCTGTCTTCCTCCACGTGAATCCCCCAGATGCAGTCCTGGCCACTATCGTAGGCCTCTGGCCAGTTAGGAGACAGGACCACTCCAGCAGAGTCAGTCATCTCTCCACTGCAAACAGCTGTAACACACACACACACACACACACACACACACACACACACACACACACACACACACACACACACTAAGCAAAAATACTCTGTGCAACAATATCATACGGCTCATTTCCTACACAGAACAAAAACACACAGCATACCTCTGCAGGCGGGCTCAGTCTCGTTCCACTGGGGGTTGTTGTGGTCCATGCACTCAATGATGACAGAGCCCTGCTCCAGGGTGTAGCCAGGGTCACAGGTGAACTCTACCACTGTCCCCACTGCCCACGTGCTGTCATTACTGGTGAAGTTACCGTACTTGACGTACGGCTCATAGCAGTGGCCCACTGCAAACGCTATGAAGGAGAGGATATGTGGATCAATCACAGAAGAAAGGCCAGACTGTGTCACTGAGCCCCATGTCTGCCATGCAGTGGGCCATTGACTTTGCCCGTTAGCTTGCCTCCTATCAGGGACGGAGCAGACCCAGAGGTTAATTTTATTGGAGGTCTGTTGCGTCAACCCACTGACTGACATGTAATGGTTCAAATCAGGGTGAGAGGAACACTATTAAATCAGTTACACCCTGTGTCAGATTGATGAGGGGTAATGCTGTTAAAGACAACCCACACAAGGTCCATTAGAATAAGCAGTGCTGCTCTCTCACAGCGTAATCCCATTTTCTACAGTAAATTGAAGCCCTAATCAGATTAAATTGATCTGATTGGATAATGACTCCAGGACCTGTGATGTGGCTCTGACTCCAAGCTCTGAACAGCCCTTGGAAAAGGCACCTATAAGAATGAGTTGCCACACGTAGAGAGGATGACTGGGCATGAGCGTGGAGAAAAATAAAACATTTGAGAGTTTGTAGCTAAACTAATTAGAGCAGAGGACTTTAATTGATTCTTATGTTTGACTTTTTTCCATTCCAATTATTTAGAGGAGGGAAAGATGAGGAGAGGGCCTGAGGCAGTCTTTTGTTTATACTAGTCTGCAGGGCATGATGCGTTTCATAAACAACAGGTTTTAGCTCCACCCATTTTACACTGCTGGAGTGTGTGAGGGAAGTTTGAGTGTCCTTGAGTACGCTTTCCAGAGACGTGAAGACTTGTGTTAGATCCCCATGCCTGGTCTTGTGGCACACAGGGAACCTACGTTCTAACCACTGTTCCTTCTCATTTTGGGGGGCACTGGGCTATTGTGGCTATTTGAGCATAATGTAGGAATACCAACAAAACCAATGGAGCAAATCCCATAACATTTTCACATGGAAATAGCTTTTGATTTCTATGATATATCCTATATGTGGTGTTCAATGCAGGCCTACATTGCATGAGACTTTTAAAAACGGTTTTACATTATGAAGGGCTTGACATTAATTAATGATATGACTTGGTCTGTAACACAATGGGCCAAATAGGTGACTGTAAATTGCATTGTATTGTATGATGCAAGAAACCACTTTACAAAATAAAATATACAATTATTACCATACAGAGAATTAGACAATGTAGGCTACCCCTCTGCCTATTGGTTTATTTGCATATCTCAAAATGTATTTGCATGTCTCAAAATACAACACTGCCCCTTCAATGAATTAAGACATAAGCGTTTTACCTGACTGGCTTTTCAAAAACAGCTTGAAATGTAGCCGACACGTTTTGTGCTCTTGCAGGAATCTCTTAATCAGTAACTCCCCATTGCTGACCTATACTTATCTATAACTGGGCTAATAACTCAATAATTAGCAAAGAATATCTACAAATGTGCACACATGCGACTCTGATCTTAAACTGATCTGAAAAGCGTTTTCACACGTGGTTGACTGAAAGACCCCTCGTGGGCTACCCCCGCCAATAGCATTCTACTCCGTTACGCTCTAACTCTGTCTATAACAAAACCACAGACTCAATCTTGTAAAGTTAGATTTCTTTTGGGGCTGATATAATGTTCATTCGATCACAGAAAAAACTGTGATCTATATATTGCAAACTCAATGAAGTTCAATCTCTTGCGTCTTTGCGCAGCATGGCGTTTCTTCTGCGTGGCAGTCATGGAGGAAGTGCGTGGGCATGCACGCACGCAGTTTAAAGTGGTTGGTTCTAACCCAGTCAGTAACATTGGCGCCATGACCTGGATGGGTCTCTGTGAGATGGAGAAGGTCAAAGGGGGGTCAGGTGTAACCGAGACCTGAAGAGTTGCGTTAGCTCCCATGGGGATGTGTCTACCTTGGTATCTGATGGCGATGCCGGTGGAAGTGCCTGTTCCGTCAGTGGTGAGCTCTATGAAGAGGGATCTGGAGGTGCTCACCAGGCCCTCGTTGGGCAGGTACTCTACCTCATATGAGTCATACATCGGAGGAGAGTCAATGTTCTTCCCATTTTTGATCAGAAGCCTGAAAGAAATTAGAAACCAATCAGTACCTGGTTGGATTTCTAAGACCTCGTAATATGCATTGTGGGCACATTTTCAGAGTTAACTCAGCCACCTGGACAGAAGTCCCTAATGAGATGATGCAACAGGAAGGAAAATTATACAGTATTAAAGCATTGGGCTGGACTGTTCTGCACAAATGGCATCATTCAGTACAGTTGAGCAGTTAGCCTACTGACCTGATTAAAAGTATATTTGTTATTGTCTCCAGACACAGCTGCTACCGCTCATAAAAACAACCTTATCTTAACTCAAATAAGCGTGTCCTTGTCAATTCAATTAATTCACTTGAAGCACCTTCTTGTGAAGTGTTATATTGCCTTACAAACATTCACAACAGCTTATAGATGCCATCATAGAGCATTAAGACTCCAATAAGGAACATGAATAGACAGTCAAAAAACAAAGTAGGAAGGTGATTGAAGTGAAATGTATCCGATTATTTCAGTATTTCTCTCTCTCTCCTTCCCTCTCTCACCATTTTCTCAAAATTGGATTTCCATTCTGACACAGAGACACAGATGTTCCACTGAATCTCTATCTCAGATGATGAGGCGATGCCCTGAAGTGTAGCAGAGGAATGGACTGGTAATATGACATGTGTGACAACAGAACCATGAGCCTGCAGTGAGAATCATGTCCAACTGTCACAGAGACAGCAGTAAGACTCTGTTGGCTGCTTGTTGAATGATTATTAAACTCAAGTGAACACTTAGAACTGGATAGTGTACTGGAGTAGAGCACTAAGGTCAGAACACTATAGCAGACTTGGGTTCAGACAGTATTTTCTTTCTTTTAAAACTATGTACTTTATTGAGTTAGCCTGGTGCAATACAACCAATGGAATAGTCCTCTAAGTGCAAACCCCACTCATCTGGCACCCAAGACACGCTTAATCGAAGGTCAAAATATTTGGAAGAAAATGAACACTATTTGAACCCAGGTCTGACTGAAGTAAAGTAAACCCCCTGACTGACACCACACCTGTCATCGTCCTCTGCCAGGGCCACCTTCTCAAAGTGGACGTGCACTCGCTGTCCCTCTGGGGCCTCCAGCAGCCAATGGCATGTCAGGTTGTTGCTGTAGTTGCTAGGGAAACCGGGTGACACAATGCGTCCAACCGTGGCATTCCGGACAATGCCACCACAAGCAGCTGGGATGCCCATGGAGAATGAAGTAGGAATGGCAGGAGAGAAGGAATATGGGATAGATGGGAGGAGAGGTGGAGAGAAAGAAGATGGGAGGAGGAGAGAAAGAAGATGGGAGGAGGAGAGAAAGGAGATGGGAGGTGGAGAGAAAGAAGATGGGAGGTGGAGAGAAAGAAGATGGGAGGAGGAGTGAAAGAAAATTGGAGGTGGAGAGAAAGAAGATGGGAGGAGGAGAGAAGGAAGATGGGAGGAGGAGAGAAAGAAAATGGGAGGTAGAGAGAAAGAAGATGGGAGGAAGGAGAGAAAGAAGATGGAAGGAGGGGAGAAAGAAGATGGGAGGAGGAGAGAAAGAAGATGGAAGGAGGGGAGAAAGAAGATGGGAGGAAGGAGAGAAAGAAAATGGAAGGAGGGGAGAAAGAAGATGGGAGGAGGAGAGAAAGAAGATGGAAGGAGGGGAGAAAGAAGATGGGAGGAGGAGAGAAAGAAGATGGAAGGAGGGGAGAAAGAAGATGGGAGGAGGAGAGAAAGAAGATGGAAGGAGGGGAGAAAGAAGATGGGAGGAGGAGAGAAAGAAGATGGGAGGAAGGAGAGAAAGAAGATGGGAGGAGGAGAGAAAGAAGATGGGAGGAAGGAGAGAAAGAAGATGGGAGGAGGAGAGAAGGAAGATGGGAGGAGTAGAGAAAGAAGATGGGAGGAGAGGAGTGAAGGAAGATGGGGGAGGAGGAGGAGAGAAGGAGGATGAGGAGAGAAGGAAGATGGGAGGAGAGGAGAGAAGGAGGATGGGAGGAGGAGAGAAGGAGAATGGGAAGAGGAGGAGAGAAGGAGGATAGGATGGAGAGAAGGAGGAAGATGGGATAGATGGGAGGAGAGGAGAGAAGGAGGATGGGATTGGAGGAGAGACGAAGTAGAGATAGAGGTATTTTAGTCTGGGAAAAACATTTGCTTAAATCCCAGTCAAACAGAATGTGTAACGACAGAGAATACCCTGGGAAACAATGATTATAGATAAACCATGAGAACACAATGAGTGGAGGTGGTGAGTAAGAGCAAGCTCTGAGTTTGTGTAAAGGGAATAAAAGAGAGAAGTGGGTCTGGTATTGATATCAGTGTATCACAACAGACGAGGTGAAGGTCAGCTAGGTAGACACGAAGCTTAATTAAAGCCTCAGCCCTAACCTTCCCTGTGGCACTCTGGCCTGCCATCAGTAATCACACCCTGCAAACACCATGCTGTGGGACCACTGTCTGACACACACACACACACACACACACACACACACACACACACACACACACACACACACACACACACACACACACACACACACACACACACACACACACACACACACACACACACACACACACACACACACACACACACACGCAGTTTAAATGGTTTGTTTGGTCACCCAGTATAAGGAGAGAGAATCCTTATACTCTCTCTCCACACATTTTCTAAACTATGCCTTCACGATGCCCAACGCTCGGAGGGAGCCTCCCTGCTGTCCATTCACTGTTAAAACAATGGGGAGACCTACTGTTCCAAACATTTATCTTATCTGACTAGGGCTAAAACATTCACTCACTATTCATGACTGGTGCTCATCTGAGCAGAAAAATTAGATCCTACATCTAAACTGTCTGCTTCTGAACTGTCCTCCACTGGGGATTGAACCCTGTCTGAATCTGTGCTTGTTATGCAAGATGAATATAAGCAGATTCAAGAGGTGAACTTCCTGGAAAAGAAAATATGATGCAGTCTCTGGTTCTCGTGGCTTGTTTTGTTTAGTTCTTTACTTCCTAGGAGAGGTCTGACTGAATAGGATTGTCTGTTTAACATTCACCATCCCAGTACAACATACACTGCAGCTCACACCATTAAAGCCCAAATCAATGATTAATAAACCCCAATTAACTTTTGAGCAACACCAAGCTGAGTAAGTGTGAGATCATTCTAGTGGAATTAATTGCTCCAGCGAGGACAACGTGTTTATGTACTTATACGCCTCACTTGTTGCAA
The DNA here is from genome assembly GCF_965601325.2 of Salmo salar. Taxonomy (NCBI): domain Eukaryota; kingdom Metazoa; phylum Chordata; class Actinopteri; order Salmoniformes; family Salmonidae; genus Salmo; species Salmo salar. The sequence continues at coordinate 142,265,292 of NC_138299.1, forward strand.
AGGAAAGAACTGTGTTGATGCTCTGGTAGGAATAGTTACAGGACAAATCACAGGGAATGTGAATTCATTTTGAAAGACTGTGATAAGGATTGAGAGGGGAAGAGTGTTTTGTCTATTAATATGTTCAACAACTGTGGAGAAAGTCTGTGTGCATAGCAAGGTGTACTGGTACCGTGGTGGTAAATGGATGTGAGACGTGTGTAGCTAGCTACCCCCAGCCCTCACCATGGCACTGCGGCTCCGTGCCGCTCCAGTAGGGGGTGCTGGCGTTGAGGCAGGTCAGTGTGTTGGTTCCCTGCAGCTGGTACCCAGTCAGACAGTAGAAGTAGGCCTCTCCACCAGAGTGGAGGCTGCTCACAGACACATCCCCACAGGCCGGCCGCTGGGGAAAGGTACAGCTCAACACAAAGGCTGTGGGACGAGAGAGAGGGAGGAGAAGAGAGGGAGGAGAAGAGAGAGAGAGAATGAGAGTTGGACACAAACGGCGACTAACAGCATCCACGCTGACTCAAAATAAAAGTGTAACAACAGAAAAATACTTTCTTGCTCATCATAAAGCCTTTTAGAGGGAGGGGAACCAAACCTAAATAATATAGAGAGAGAAGTGTGAAGATGAACACTGACAGGTCATAGACCCTATCCTACCAGAGTACAGTACAGGTCTATAGGACCTGTGTTATTCCAGAGCATAACCTTAGTGTCTCAGGATGATGGATTGGTCTGGCCATATACCTAATAGAGGCCATAAAACTGGCCTTTTTGTCCTCCTCCCTGCCTCTCCATTTAGGTACATTCATGACACACTACACACATACAGTATGGCTTCCTAATGCGTATCATGCTCAACAGAACGCATTGCTTGGCTGAATACCCACTGAGGGACGTAGATCAATAACAGTACTGTTTTTTACTCAAGCTGTGAACATGTAACAGGGACCTGGAGTACTGTCTGTATATCAAGAATGACCCACAAGGGGATCTTTAACAAACACATGGCAGTGTTTTTCCCCTCATCCCCAGCTATTTTTAACAGATATATGTGTGGTTCTCGCTCCAGGCTGTCTGTCTGTCTGTAATTGTTGCAGCTTCATTGTTATCCTGTTGGAAGGCAGTGCTGCACTCCACCATTGATTCTGTCTCAAGGAGACATTGCCAAGGAGGTGATGACAGTAACAGGGTACCCATAGAGAATATGATAACAGTAACAGGGTACCCATAGAGGATATGATAACAGTAACAGGGTACCCATAGAGGATATGATAACAGTAACAGGGAACCCATAGAGGATATGATAACAGTAACAGGGTACCCATAGAGGATATGATAACAGTAACAGGGTACCCATAGAGGATATGATAACAGTAACAGGGTACCCATAGAGGATATGATAACAGTAACAGGGAACCCATAGAGGATATGATAACAGTAACAGGGAACCCATAGAGGATATGATAACAGTAACAGGGTACCCATAGAGAATATGATAACAGTAACAGGGTACCCATAGAGGATATGATAACAGTAACAGGGTACCCATAGAGGATATGATAACAGTAACAGGGTACCCATAGAGGATATGATAACAGTAACAGGGTACCCATAGAGGATATGATAACAGTAACAGGGTACCCATAGAGAATATGATAACAGTAACAGGGTACCCATAGAGGATATGATAACAGTAACAGGGTACCCATAGAGGATATGATAACAGTAACAGGGTACCCATAGAGGATATGATAACAGTAACAGGGTACCCATAGAGAATATGATAACAGTAACAGGGTACCCATAGAGGATATGATAACAGTAACAGGGTACCCATAGAGGATATGATAACAGTAACAGGGTACCCATAGAGGATATGATAACAGTAACAGGGTACCCATAGAGGATATGATAACAGTAACAGGGTACCCATAGAGGATATGATAACAGTAACAGGGAACCCATAGAGGAAGTGATGCCACATACTGTACAGTTCAGACCATTCAATTCAAGTCACAGTACGCTTCACAGGAGCTCCTCTGAGAGTAAAACTTGGGTCCAGGTCTATCTCCCTGGGCCTTACTGGCTCGGTAAGAACCTGTCTGTCCTGAGGACAGCCTGTTGGACCTAGGCTAAATGATACCACCTCCTCCACTCCGTCCTCCCCCACTTAAAAACCAACAGCGATAAAAGGCCAGAAGGAGAAGGTCGTGCAGAGATAGAGGAGAGGCCTGCTGCTGACGGCTGTCTAATCTTTCTAGTGCATGCAATATGAAAGCTAAAAGCGCTTCTCTGAGTCAATGAGCCAATGAGCAGGGCCCAGACACTCCCCTCGGCTATCCATTTTATTTATGGTTTATTGTGTATCAGCACAGCAGGGCCTGGCTCAGGGGCGAAGGCATGGGGGTGTTGTTATAGCATCATCACCCTGCTGTTTCTGTTTCAATTAGACTAATACAGAGGGGGCACTGGAGGCTGGCCTAACGTGAAGCTGCTCCCAACCAGGTACTAAATCACACTAGCAGCCAGCCTCCTCCTCACCACTGTCTCCACAGCTTTCTCCTCCCACTGTGTTATAGAGGCCATAAAATGAGATGGGTTCACTACGGCTGGTAACGATGCCGTTGGAACAACTGGCGTGGGAGATTAGCTGGCGGCTAAGTAGCACTAGCAGATTCAATGGCCATCTTTATTTTCTGAGTAGCCCTCAACACCCCGGAGAGATATGACAGGGTACACACTGGGCCATAGAGCTCAGTCACACGCTCAGTCCACATTCAGGCCACCACACAGGGACAGCGGAACCAAATATAGCCTACAAAATATCACCACGTTTTTACCAAAATTGTGACTTTACAGTGTTGTCTGTAAAACTTTGTCACTACCAGAGCTTCGGACTATAAGGTTCTATCTACAAAAAGTTGATTCTGAGATAATTGGCTTTAAAGTTATGAACCCTCATTGGTTTGAATGGTGTCAACAATTGTTATTTTGTGTTATTTTGAACTTAACAACATGAACTGGGATATTTAGAGTACTATATAGGTAGAGAACATTGAACAGAACAAGGCTATGTCAATAACTACATTTAGACAGAAACGCAGATATAACTTTATTGTCCCAAGCTATCCACTAGGTAAAGACATTACCAACCTTTTCACAACCTATTTATAATGAAATGTTAACAGGATTTTCAGGCTAGTTTTTCCTCCTCATGTACCTGCTCTGCCAGAACTTAAACATGTTCACAATTTATACATTCACAACCCTACCAAACCAAACGTTGAAGACGATGCTAAGCACCCAGTCTCATTACTAATTCCAGACGTGCTGTCGTTTTAGGACAGAAGAAGAAATGCAGAACGGGTGGCAGTTTGCCGTCACAGCGGTCACCTCAGTCCCCTCAGCCATTTGACTCTTCTCTGCCTGCAATCAGAGAGAGGCCTGTCCTCATAACGCAGCAGCGCTAGCTCGCTAACAGAGACGAATGGGCTATTAAGACTCCTGTATTTTACATGACCTAATGGAAGATGCATCCTCCTCCACACCATCCACGGGCATTAATTATGAAACACAGAGGGGATTCATTTTCAGCCAGGCTCATCAGGCCTTATTGAGAATAACCGTGTGTGACAGGCTCACTGAGGAGAGAGGACAGGGGCATATGGGAAATCTGTTTCAGTGTTTAGATTGGATTAAACGCTGCCTCACATTAACCTCCACGGAACAGCGAGAGCAAAGGAAGGGTAAAATTACCTTACAGACCTGTGACTGTGAGTCTGAAGGCCCCTAAGGGATATGAAAGATGTGGTGGTGTGGAAGGGGTGTCCTTCTGCCCGTCATAGAAAGGAGAAAACACATGCGAGAATGACATTGAATCTACCTGGCAACTAGCATGCATCTCTCTGCCATATTCCCATGTTGGGAAATAGGGTACCATATTTATGCTGTACACTTAAAATAATGGTAAAAAGAGTGGACAGAAAGTTTTAGGCAGGAACAGAAATCATTTTTTTCTGATTGCATAGCTTCAAACTCTTACATTGTACCCTGGTCTTACAGAGACTTCATAGACACACACGTCTATCTCGTTCCCATGGAAATACTACAGTAGCAACACACCTCTCAATCCCACTCAAACCTCAGGTGCCAAAAGTACAAAGGCAATAAAAAGCTCATGCTTCATTAAATTTACAGCATGCTTTCATGCTCTCTCGGTAATGGGCGTATGGTGTAATAATGTGAATCCATGAAATGTCTCACTACAGCAGAGCACCATGGAGCACCATGGAGTTGCTATAGGAGCTAACTGCCAGCAAATATAATAACTTCATTAAAAACTTCATTAAAAATAGACTATCGGTTGCCGTTGCAGTTAAAAACCCACGATCCTCAGTTTTTATATGTCTTTGCTAATGCTAATGAGATTGTGATGTGGGGTCTATAAAGAAAAGGACCGAAGAGAGAGAGGGGGCTGAAATACAGCAGAACTTCAGAGGTTCACATCGAATGACTGAAAGACAGATTGACTGGACACACAGATGGCGTGGGTCTGTGAAATGTTGGGGTTTGATTGATGTCTCTTCCACATTCACTGGGCATCGAGCAGAGTTCAAGTCTCACACAGAAAAAGTCACCAAATGAACCCTATATTTTGTTTATTTTATGATTAGCTGGATGCTTAGCCGTAGGTTTGTGTTATTCTGAGGTGGCCTGGATGGATCACTATCACCAATAGACTTAAAACTTCCCATCATCACAGACTGACCTGCGGGGACAGAATCATTAGGATGCAAACACATGAAAGGCAGTAGAGGAGAATCGGTCATGCTACCTCTCTTAGTGGGATGATTATTGCTAGACATAATAATGCGTGGCGGACATGTTAATGTCTTCACTTCTGTTCTGCTTTGGAAATATGTAGACCAGAATCAGGATGCACAGATGGCCTGTTAATCAACCCTGACAAGGAACTGCAATGACAAACATTCTCATGAACCTTCCTCTGTGACTCCTCTGCTTATTGTTGTTATATTTCATAGGTGCCTTACACATTAGAGCATTAGAGTCAGCAGTTTGGCGGTACTTTGGAATTTGGTGTATTTTATTACCTTTACCTTACAAAACGAAATGACTAATCCTAACGGTAGTTAATTCATAATTACACTGCTGTGTTCATTGACAAGGCCCGTTTATTGTCGTTAAGCAGGGCTTGGTTCTTATCAGTCCATGCCTTGTTTATGCTTGACCGGCTCTTTTGAATACGTAATTCTGTTTGCTGCCGTTAAATTTCATGCTATTTCCCTTCTTATTAAGCATTAATATGGTGGTAATTGAATTTAGTAAGAATCTATTCTGTTCTACTATTAAGTTAACGTGAAATCCTCTGGCTGTAATTACTTCTCAACGATAGTTTAATAATAAGGAGATGGATCACTATTAACTGGGCGAGGATAAAGTGAATTTTAAAAATATCATTATATCAGTGTAAGTTTGAAATCAATTTGCCACCATTTTAATGGTTTTCATTAAAAAAGGATTAAGTTAAACATGGGGTTCTCGCTACAAGGGAATGATAAGCAACCAGACTTGTAGGTTACCAAACAGTGAAAGATAAGAGAGAGAGAGAGAGAGAGAGAGAGAGAGAGAGAGAGAGAGAAAGAGAGAGAGCGAGAGAGAGAGAGAGAGAGAGAGAGAGAGAGAGAGAGAGAGAGAGAGAGAGAGAGAGAGAGAGAGAGAGAGAGGACTAGACAAGAGAACAAAGATTGTTGTTGAGGGTCAGTGGGTCCTAATCTTGCGTCGTCCAGTGGCAGCATTTCTGACGTGTCTGTCTGACAGGGTGTCGGGGGACGCTTGTCTAACGTACTGCACGCCTGGTGGCTGTGATGTGAAGTGTGTCTGAAGACGGCCACAAGGGACCAAGGCCATGTTTGAAAGAGTTTGACAGAGATACACTCGACTTCAATCCCACTGCTCCCTCTGCCACCACACAAATCAGCCACACTACTGAGTCTGCTACTAATTCATGTCAATCTAAAATGCTCTCCTTTTCATTCAGTACTTTACCCACTTAAGCATCCGTGTGTGGAAAATATGCGCAATTCAATGACAGCCATTTGTGTATTGAATGCAGATATACAGTTGAAGTTGGAAGTTTACATACACCTTAGCCAAATACACTGCTCCAAAAAATAAAAGGAACACTAAAATAACACATCCTAGATCTGAATGAATGAAATAATCTTATTAAATACTTTTATCTTTACATAGTTGAATGTGCTGACAACAAAATCACACAAAAAGAATCAATGGAAATCCAATTTATCAACCCATGGAGGTCTGGATTTGGAGTCACACTCAAAATTAAAGTGGAAAACCACACTACAGGCTGATCCAACTTTGATGTAATGTCCTTAAAACAAGTCAAAATGAGGCTCAGTAGTTTGTGTGGCCTCCACGTGCCTGTATGACCTCCCTACAACGCCTGGGCATGCTCCTGATGAGGTGGCGGATGGTCTCCTGAGGGATCTCCTCCCAGACCTGGACTAAAGCATCCGCCAACTGCTGGACAGTCTGTGGTGCAACGTGGCGTTGGTGGATGGAGCGAGACATGATGTCCCAGATGTGCTCAATTGGATTCAGGTCTGGGGAACGGGCGGGCCAGTCCATAGCATCAATGCCTTCCTCTTGCAGGAACTGCTGACACACTCCAGCCACATGAGGTCTAGCATTGTTTTGCATTAGGAGGAACCCAGGGCCAACCGCACCAGCATATGGTCTCACAAGGGGTCTGAGGATCTCATCTCGGTACCTAATGGCAGTCAGGCTACCTCTGGCGAGCACATGGAGGGCTGTGCGGCCCCCCAAAGAAATGCCACCCCACACCATCACTGACCCACCGACAAACCGGTCATGCTGGAGGATGTTGCAGGCAGCAGAACGTTCTCCACGGCGTCTCCAGACTCTGTCACGTCTGTCACGTGCTCAGTGTGAACCTGCTTTCATCTGTGAAGAGCACAGGGCGCCAGTGGCGAATTTGCCAATCTTGGTGTTCTCTGGCAAATGCCAAACGTCCTGCACGGTGTTGGGCTGTAAGCACAACCCCCACCTGTGGACGTCGGGCCCTCATACCACCCTCATGTAGTCTGTTTCTGACCGTTTGAGCAGACACATGCACATTTGTGGCCTGCTGGAGGTCATTTTGCAGGGCTCTGGCAGTGCTCCTCCTTGCACAAAGGCGGAGGTAGCGGTCCTGCTGCTGGGTTGTTGCCCTCCTACGGCCTCCTCCACGTCTCCTGATGTACTGGACTGTCTCCTGGTAGCGCCTCCATGCTCTGAACACTATGCTGACAGACACAGCAAACCTTCTTGCCACAGCTCGCATTGATGTGCCATCCTGGATAAGCTGCACTACCTGAGCCACTTGTGTGGGTTGTAGACTCCGTCTCATGTTACCACTAGAGTGAAGCACCGCCAGCATTCAAAAGTGACCAAAACATCAGCCAGGAAGCATAGGAACTGAGAAGTGGTCTGTGGTCACCACCTGCAGAACCACTCCTTTATTGGGGTGTCTTGCTAATTGCCTATAATTTCCACCTGTTGTCTATTCCATTTGCACAACAGCATGTGAAATGTATTGTCAATCAGTGTTGCTTCCTAACTGGACAGTTTGATTTCACAGAAGTTTGATTGACATTGTGTTGTTTAAGTGTTCCCTTTATTTTTTTGAGTAGTATATATTTACACTCAAAATTTAAATTCCCTGTCTTAGAACAGTTAGGATCACCTCTTTATTTTAAGAAGGTAAAATGTCAGAATAATAGTAGAGAGAATAATTTATTTTCATCACATTCCCAGTGGGTCAGAAGTTTACATACACTCAATTAGTATTCGGTAGCATTGCCTTTAAATTGTTTAACTTGGGTCAAACATTTCCGGTAGCCTTCCACAAGCTTCCCACAATATGTTGGGCCCATTCCTCCTGACAAAGTTGGTGTAACTGAGTCAGGTTTGTAGGCCTCCTTCTTCGCACACGCTTTTTCAGTTCTGCCCACAAATGTTCTAAAGGATTGAGGTCAGGGCTTTGTGATGGCCACTCCAATACCTTGACTTCGTTGTCCTTATGCCATTTTGCCACAACTTTGGAAGTATACTTGGGGTCAATGTCCATTTGGAAGATCAATTTGCGACCAAGCTTTAACTTCCTGACTGATGTCTTGAGATGTTGCTTCAATATATCCACATAACTTTCCTCCCTCCTGATGCCATCTATTTTGTGAAGTGCACCAGTCCCTCCTGCAGCAAAGCACCCCCACAACATGATGCTGTGCTTCACGGTTGGGATGGTGTTCTTCGGCTTGCAAGCCTCCCCCTTTTTCCTCCAAACATAATGATGGTGATTATGGCCAAACAGTTCTACTTTTGTTTCATCACACCAGAGGACATTTCTCCAAAAAGTACGATCTTTGTCCCCATGCGCAGTTGCAAACCGTAGTCTGGCCTTTTTATGGCGGTTTTGGAGCAGTGGCTTCTTACTTGCTGAGCGGCCTTTCAGGTTATGTCGATATAGGACTCGTTTTACTGTGAATACAGATACTTTTGTACCTATTTCCTCCAGCACCTTCACAGCACCTTTGCTGCTCTTCTGGGATTGATTTGCACTTCTCGCACCAAAGTACGTTCATCTCTAGGAGACAGAACGCGTCTCCTCCTGAGCGGTATGACAGCTGCGTTATACTTGCGTACTATTGTTTGTACAGATGAACGTGGTACCTTCAGGCATTTGGAAATTGCTCCCAAGGATGAACCAGACTTGTGGAGGTCTTCAATTTTTTTCTGAGGTCTTGGCTGATTTTTCTTTTGATTTTCCCATGATGTCAAGCAAAGAGGCACCGAGTTTGAAGGTAGGCCTTGAAATACATCCACTAGTACACCTCCGATTGACTCGAATGATGTCAATTAGCCTATCAGAAGCATTTAAAGCCATGACATAATTTTCTGGAATTTCCCAATCTGTTTAAAGGCACAGTCAACTTAGTGTATGTAAACTTCTGACCCACTGGAATAGTGATACGTGAATTATAAGTGTAATAATCTGTCTGTAAACAATTGTTGGAAAAATGACTTGTGTCATACACAAAGTAGATGTCCTAACCAACTTGCCAAAACTATAGTTTGTTAACAAGAAATTGGAGTGGTTGAAAAATGAGTTTTAATGACTCCAACCTATGTGTATGTGTCACGTCCTGACCAGTATAAGGGTTATTTGTTATTGTAGTTTGGTCAGGACGTGGCAGAGGGTATTTGTTTTATGTGGTTCGGGGTGGTGGTTTTGTAGAAGGGTATTTGATTTATGTATTCCGGGGTTTTTGAGCACTGTTCTATGTTAATGTATTTCTATGTTTAGTCTAGTTAGTTGTATTTCTATGTTTAGGTTAATGGGGGTTTGGACTCTCAATTGGAGGCAGGTGCTTTCTCATTGCCTCTGATTGAGAGTCCTATATATGGGTATGTGTTTGGTTTAGTGTTTGTGGGAGATTGTTTCTTGTTTTGCCTGTGTGAGCCTTACAAGACTGTTTTGTTGTTCGTGAGTTCTTCGGTGTTTGTTATTTTGGTGTTCACTTTATTTTAAAATAAATCAAGATGAGCATCCACATTCCTGCTGCGTTTTGGTCCTCCATTCCAGACGACAACCGTGACAGAATCTCCCACCAAATATGGACCAAGCAGCAGAGTAAGGAGCAAAGGTATTTCGAGATGGACTGGCGGGAGAAATGGACCTGGGAGGAAATTCTGGACGGGGCTGGACCTTGGCACCAGGCTGGGAAGTACCGTCGCCCACGGGAGGAAATCGAGGCAGCCGAGCCGGAGGTACGAGGCCTTGTACGCGCTGAGGGAGAAGCACGAGAGGCACCCCCAATATTTTTTTTGGGGGGGGGCACACGGGTAGTTTGGCTGGGCCAAGGATGAGCCATAAGCCAGCTACCCGTGTTTATATGGAGGACCGTATGGAGTGGAGGGCGCCGTGTTTTGCTGAAGTGCGCACAATCTCGCCCATACGCACGCACAGTCCAGTGCGAGTTATTCCAGCCCCTCGCAGATGCCGTGCTAGAATGGGCATCCAGCCTGGTAGGAGGATGCCTGCGCAGCGCGTCTGGTCACCGGTGCGCCTCCTAGGACCAGGCTACCCTACTCCCGCTCTACGCACGGCAACCATCAGGCCCCTGCACAGCCCAGTTCGCCCTGTACTAGCACCCCGCTCGTACAGGGCTGCTAGTTCCATCCAGCCAGGACGCGTTGTGCAGGAGGTGCGTTCAAGACCGCCTGTGCGCCTTCATGGCCCAGTTTTTCCAGTTCTTGCCTCTCGTGCTGACCTGGAAGTTCGAACCCCTAGTCTGGCACGTCCAGTACCAGCACCACGCATCAAGCTTCCAGTGAGTCAACCCAGTCCGACTCGGCCTGTTCCCGCTCCCCGCACTAGCCCTGAGGTGCGTGTCCCCAGTCTGGCACGTCCAGTACCAGCACCACGCACCAGGCTTCCAGTGTGTCAACCCAGTCCGACTCGGCCTGTTCCCGCTCCCCGCACTAGCCCTGAGGTGCGTGTCCCCAGACTGGCACATCCAGTACCACGCATCAGGCTTCCAGTGCGTCAGCTCAGCCTCGAGAGTCCGGCAACAGTGTGCGGTCCAGAGTATCCGGCAACAGGGTGCGGTCCAGAGTATCCGGCAACAGGGTGCGGTCCAGAGTATCCGGCAACAGGGTGCGGTCCAGAGTATCCGGCAACAGGGTGCGGTCCAGAGTATCCGGCACCAGGGTGCGGTCCAGAGTATCCGGCACCAGTGTGCGGTCCAGAGTATCCGGCACCAGTGTGCGGTCCAGAGTATCCGGCACCAGTGTGCGGTCCAGAGTATCCGGCAACAGTGTCTAGTCCGGAACCGAGGGAGACTGCCTGCGACCCGGAACCGAGGGAGTCTGCCTGCGACCCGGAACCGAGGGAGTCTGCCTGCGACCCGGAACCGAGGAGGTCTGCCTGCGACCCGGAACCGAGGGGGTCTGCCTGCGACCCGGAACCGAGGAGTTCTGCCTGCGACCCGGAACCGAGGGGGTCGGCCTGCGACCCGGAACCGAAGGGGTCTGCCTGTGACCCAGAACCAAGGGAGTCTATCAGCATCCCAGAACTGAGTAAGTCTATCGACGATCCAGAACTAAATATAAGTAACTGTGTTTCAAATGAGTCTGTCTACAGTATGGAACAGACGAGGTCTGCCTACGATCCGGAACGAGGGGAGTCTGCCTACGGCCCGAAACTGATCAAGTCTGTCTGCATTCTGGAGGACAGTAGGCCGGAGCCTGAACCACCACCGGTATAGGTGGGTTGGGGAGGGGGGGTGTAGCACAAGTGCCGTCGGTGACGGCAGCCACCCTCCCTTCCCTCCCTTTAGTTTAGGGGGATTTTTTGTTGTTGTTGTTTTGTTTTTTTTGTTTATTTATGAGGTGCATCCGGGGTCTGCACCTTTAGGGGGGGGGGGGGGGGGGGGGGTACTGTCACGTCCTGACCAGTATAAGGGTTATTTGTTATTGTAGTTTGGTCAGGACGTGGCAGAGGGTATTTGTTTTATGTGGTTCGGGGTGGTGGTTTTGTAGAAGGGTATTTGATTTATGTATTCCGGGGTTTTTGAGCACTGTTCTATGTTAATGTATTTCTATGTTTAGTCTAGTTAGTTGTATTTCTATGTTTAGGCTAATGGGGGTTTGGACTCTCAATTGGAGGCAGGTGCTTTCTCGTTGCCTCTGATTGAGAGTCCTATATATGGGTATGTGTTTGGTTTAGTGTTTGTGGGAGATTGTTTCTTGTTTTGCCTGTGTGAGCCTTACAAGACTGTTTTGTTGTTCGTGAGTTCTTCGGTGTTTGTTATTTTGGTGTTCACTTTATTTTAAAATAAATCAAGATGAGCATCCACATTCCTGCTGCGTTTTGGTCCTCCATTCCAGATGACAACCGTGACAGTATGTAATCTTCTGACTTCAACTGTAGGTGAAAAGACTCCAATTCCATCTCAAAAACAGATTTTCCTGCCTGATTACCTGGTTCTGTAAATGCAGGTTTTACAAATCCTGCAAATTCCAAAAAGGCCTTTGTCTTATGGAAAACGGTCTGTTATTAACCTCAAATGATCTTCTAGAGCAGTGGTTCTCAACTGGTTTTGTCTCGGGACCCAAATTGTCTATAGAAGATTGCTGTGACCTTCTTGTCAATTGTTGGAAGCTTCATGGTTTGTTCTGAATTACAGTGAATTGTTTTGACATTTATCTGTCAGTAGAGATAGTGGGTTCAAGCCAATGACACTATTTATGAAAACCAGTGTCATCTAGTCTTACATGACCTTAGAGGGTGTGCCAAAACTATAACCCCTGTATTGCTGAAATTGGGCAGGAATTTCTAAGCTGAGTTAAGTCACTATTGATCGTTTCGGCAACCACTCCGCCCTTCTCCATATTTCATCAGTGGATTAATTGAGATGTATTTGTTGACAGGAGAGGCAGTAGAGACCTAATGACTGGCAGGCAGGCTAACAGCAGCATTTGGCAGGAGACTGAGGAACACTGGGGAATGTGGTGTAGGGGAGAGTGAAGGGTGAAACAAATATTGTTTTCCACATTAAATCACAAGAACTATACAGATAATACTGTTATGATCTGTGTGGGCTACAGTCTCATGAATGTTCAATCATAAAATGAGAAGTGTGTTATTTGTATTCTAATCCCATCTACTGTATATGTAATATGTGTGTGGATGGGTCTACTGTATATGTAATGTGTGTGTGGATGGGTCTACTGTATATGTAATATGTGTGTGGATGGGTCTACTGTATATGTAATATGTGTGTGGATGGGTCTTGGGTTGGCCCTGATCTGGCCTAGTCTTTGCACCATCAGACGGACTGTCTCAGTGGGAAAGCGATGGAGGGGCTGATAAACAATTGTGTGAGAGACCGACAGCGGCGTGGAGCTGGAGTTGTACCCCAGGGGACAGAGAGCGCCGTGGAACTGGAGTTGTACCCCAAGGGACAGAGAGCGCCGTGGAACTGGAGTTGTACCCCAGGGGACAGAGAGCGCCGTGGAACTGGACTTGTACCCCAGGGGACAGAGAGCGCCGTGGAACTGGAGTTGTATCCCAGGGGACATAGAGCGGCGTGGAGCTGAAGTTGTAACCCAGGGGACAAAGAGCGGCATGGAGCTGGAGTTGTATCCCAGGGGGCAGGAAGCCCTTGGAGCTGGAGTTGTACCCCAGGGGGCAGGAAGCCCTTGGAGCTGGCGTTGTAACCCAGGGGACAGAGCACGGTGTGGAACTGGAGTGGTACCCCAGGGGGCAGGAAGTCTTTGGAGCTGGAGTTGTACCCCAGGGGGCAGGAAGTCCTTGGAGCTGGAGTTGTACCCCAGGGGGCAGGAAGCCCTTGGAGCTGGAGTGGTACCCCAGGGGGCAGGAAGCCCTTGGAGCTGGAGTGGTACCCCAGGGGGCAGGAAGCCCTTGGAGCTGGAGTGGTACCCCAGGGGGCAGGAAGCCCTTGGAGCTGGAGTGGTACCCCAGGGGGCAGGAAGCCTGTGGAGCTGGAGTGGTACCCCAGGGGGCAGGAAGCCTGTGGAGCTGGAGTGGTACCCCAGGGGGCAGGAAGCCTGTGGAGCTCTGGGTCGAGGGGACGACACAGACAGATGTGACTGTCAGTAGTGAGACGTCACCAGAGGTGAGGGGAGCCTGGGAAGGGACATGTTTCTGCCGACTGCCCTCTACTTTAACTTGTGTATGTGTATACACGCATGGCACTCACACATACACTCTCTCTCTCTCTCTCTCTCTCTCTCTCTCTCTCTCACTCTCACTCTTCTCCTTCTTCATCTCTCTCTCCCTCTCTAACTCTCTTAAGTGTCTAACTTCTAAATACCAGGCAAGTAACTTGATGTTAATGATGATGATGCCCCAATACTCTCAGATAGTGGTTATGAAGAAAAGGAGACAAAGAAAGGAAACAAGTGTTGGGTAGGTTTCGTGCTGAGTTTCACACTTTCTCCCAAGTCTTTGAAAGGCTGTTACTAAACAGCTGCCAAGCGGAGGTGTCGGAACAAGGTCTTGATCACCAACTTTTATCCCAAATCTGTGTGGAGAGTGTTTTCCTCCACTTAATTCTTGTTTTCCTCTTGTTTCATTGATCTTAGTCCCAGAGCAGCTGGTAAATAAAGACTCTCTCCACTGATAGATGATGGTGATATTACCATATTATTACCTGCTGCTTAAAATCTATCCACAGGTAATTACTGCTCTTATGACTGTTGTCCAAATGGGAGATGGTAGCTGAAGCTTTGATAAACATTAGTGTGTTTCCATGCCAATAGAGCTACAGTACACTGTGCCAGTAATGGATGCTCAGAACTGGCCTTCTACACTAGATGACTAACATACAGCTCTAATGATGTATGATGAAGTAAAGCAAACTACATGAAGAGAGAGAGAGAGACAGAGAGAAGTATTTAAGGTTGTAACGGCAGTCGTAGAGAGGGGACCAAAGCGCAGCGTGTTGATTGCTCATGATGAATATTTATTATAACTCAAAACACTAAAGGAAAAATAACAAAGAGAAAATCGAAAGCGCACAGTTCTGTCAGGTACATAAACTAAACAGAAGACAACTACCCACCAACACAGGTGGGAAAAAAAAAACTACTTAAGTATGATCTCCAATTAGAGACAACGAGGACCAGCTGCCTCTAATTGGAGATCATCCCAAAAAACAACAACATAGAAATAGAAAAACTAGAACCTAAACATAGATATACAAAACATAGAAAAACACAAAACACCCCCTGTCATGCCCTGACCTACTCTACCATAGAAAATAACATCTTACTATGGTCAGGACGTGACAAAGGTACTCAAAATGGTGATAGAAAATAGATAAGACAAGACAGGAGAGCAAGCATTACACTTATCCTAGGCTAGTTGATTTAAATCAAAAATACCAATACAGAACTCATTTACATATGTGTGCTTCATAAATACTGAACAAATGTTCATAGCACCCGCAATGATCAACACAACTCGCTCTTTAGTTCCCTGGGTTTACTACCTTTTTATTTGGGCATTTTTATTGTTTAGAAATGTGGTGGGTACTCTCTTCGTTCACGGGACTTTATCCTGCTATCTGTTCCAAATGTCCGAACTGAATTTGGTAAAAGGGCTTTTATGTACTCTGCGCCATCGTCTTGGAACGCCTTACAAAATACTTTTAAACTGGAAGAACTTGTCCCGATTGGTATTTTTAAATCACTGATGAATGATCTTGAGACTGATTCCCTGACATGTCAATGTTTTTAATTTGCTGTTTTTGATTTTGTTATATTCTTTGTTAATTCTATGGTTTTTACTAGATTAATTGTAGTTTTTCATGTTGTTTGTCTGTAATTTTTGTAATGACTTGGCGCTGCCTATCTTGGCCAGGACGCTCTTGAAAAAGAGATTTTAAATCTCAATGAGCCCTTCCTGGTTAAATAAAGGTTAAATAAATAAATAAATAAAAAATTCACTGTTTGATCAATCTTCCTCCAGGAATGATCTAGTAAGACAGTATTGAATTCATCACCGGTTACCTCAGCCAGAGGAGATTTATTTTTTGAAATTTTATTTCACCTTTATTTAACCAGGTAGGCTAGTTGAGAACAAGTTCTCATTTGCAACTGCGACCTGGCCAAGATAAAGCATAGCAATTCGACACATACAACAACACAGAGTTACACATGGAATAAACAAAACATACAGTCAATAATACAGTAGAACAAAAGAAAACAAAAAGTCTATATACAGTGAGTGCAAATGATGTAAGATAAGGGAGTTAAGGCAATAAATAAGCCATGGTGGCGAAGTAATTACAATATAGCAATTAAACACCGGAATGGTAGATGTGCAGAAGATGAATGTGCAAGTAGAGATACTGGGGTGCAAAGGAGCAAGATAAATAAATAAATACAGTATGGGGATGAGGTAGGTAGATAGATGGGCTGTTTACAGATGGGCTATGTACAGGTGCAGTGATCTGTGAGCTGCTCTGACAGCTGGTGCTTAAAGCTAGTGAGGGAGATATGAGTCTCCAGCTTCAGAGATTTTTGCAGTTCGTTCCAGTCATTGGCAACAGAGAACTGGAAGGAAAGACGACCAAAGGAGGCTTTGGCATTGGGGGTGACCAGTGAGATATACCTGCTGGAGCGTGTGCTACGAGTGGGTGCTGTTATGGTGACCAGTGAGCTAAGATAAGGCGGGGCTTTACCTAGCAGAGACTTGTAGATAACCTGTAGCCAGTGGGTTTGGCGACGAGTATGAAGCGAGGGCCAAGCAACGAGAGCGTATAGGTCGCAGTGGTGGGTAGTATATGGGGATTTGGTGACAAAACGGATGGCACTGTGATAGACTGCATCCAGTTTGTTGAGTAGAGTGTTGGAGGCTATTTTATAGATGACATCACCGAAGTCAAGGATCGGTAGGATGGTCAGTTTTACGAGGGTATGTTTGGCAGCATGAGTGAAGGATGCTTTGTTGCAATATAGGAAGCCGATTGTAGATTACATTTTGGATTGGAGATGCTTAATGTGAGTCTGGAAGGAGAGTTTACAGTCTAACCAGATACCCAGGTATTTGTAGTTGTCCACGTATTCTAAGTCAGAGCCATCCAGAGTAGTGATGCTGGACGGGCGAGCAGGTGTGGGCAGTGATCAATTGAATAGCATGCATTTAGTTTTACTTGCGTTTAAGAGCAGTTGGAGGCCACGGAAGGAGAGGTGTATGGCATTGAAGCTCGTCTGGAGGTTTGTTAACAGTGTCTAAAGAGGGGCCAGAAGTATACAGAATGGTGTCGTCTGCGTAGAAGTGGATCAGAGAATTACCAGCAGCAAGAGCGACATCATTGATGTATACAGAGAAGAGAGTCGGCCCGAGAATTGAACCCTGTGGCACCCCATAGAGACTGCCAGAGGTCCGGACAACAGGCCCTCCAATTTGACACACTGAACTCTGTCAGAGAAGTAGTTGGTAAACCAGGCGAGGCAATCATTTGAGAAACCAAGGCTGTCGAGTCTGCCAATAAGAATGTGGTGATTGACAGAGTCGAAAGCCTTGGCCAGGTCGATGAATACGGCTGCACAGTAATGTCTCTTATCGATGGCGGTTATGATGTCGTTTAGGACCTTGAGCGGGGCTGAGGTGATGATGATGCATGATTTAATCACAGACACTAGCCTGGTTTCCATCTTTAAAACAAATCAGTCTCCTGCTCACTGGTTGTCTGATCACATTCTCCACACCTCATTACGGGACAAGGTGCTTTGCAGAGCAAAGAGATTGTAATATCAGAGCAATCATCTCAATACACGTAAAACTGTCAAGGTGTATAAATGAACATGTTACCACTCTCCCTCTCCTGCTTATGTCACCTAGCAGATAATCAGACTTTATCTTACTTTGAGATGAAATGTTATTAACATAGACGTTGGTGTTTAAGTGTTAAATATCAAATTACATATCTTTCTGAACAAATCAAGAGCCTCCTTGGATTAGAAATGTATGGAAGCTAACAGGGAACATTGTAGTATGCTCTTAAAAGCCTGACAATGTCCTCAAAGTGACTCCAAAGCAATTAGAAGAGCAATGTTTTGCCTTCAGAGCTTGTATAGGCAGCCTATACCAAAAGAAAAAAACTGCAAAGGCCAAAGTAAGTGGAAAACCATGAATATTGGTATTTGAGCAAACAATTCCCCTAACCAAGCACTGTCTTAGTGTAGGATAACTCTCATTCTGCCAGAGGCATGCAGAAAGATGGCTGACTACTTGATTTATGTATCCATAACTTAAATTTGATGTATTCTAATGGGAAGTCAATTTGTTTCCAGGCAGTGTTTCATTGAGATTTAATGCACTTGTGATTAAGGTGACCCCATTATATGCTAATTACTCAGCATGCCCCGAGAACCAATTTTTTTATTATTAACATTGAGCGAGGAAGGGAGGGAGTGAGAGAGAGGAAGAGAGCGAGAGGGAGATAAAGAGACAGAGAAAAAGAAGAAGAGATTCCCTCTATGAACATACCAGATGTCATCAAATTACTCTCCCTAAGTTATTTTATTTCTGTCTGCTACAGAACGCACCATACTGTACGTCACAGACAGGGGAAAATAGTTATAGGCCACCCTCATATAGCCAGCCTAGATCAGCACGACGCGCTGCTCAGAGAATATCAAACAGGTCGAGCAGAGGAGGGGGTGGGGGGATGGGGGTGGGGGTAGGGGGATGGTGGTGGGGGGACCACTGTGTCAGGTAATTGGAAGTTTTGTAAAGAAGCAGAAAGTTATTATCGGTGGCGCTGCGCCGTGCCCTGCCGTATGATTGCCATGCTATTTAATAGAGCAGCTGAAGCCTGCCACAGAAAGCCATGAAGGTCCCCCTCACTGGGTGGTGAATACCACCCACACAACTCGCTAAGAAGAGAGAGAGAGGAAAAGAGAGAAGGAGAGAGAGAGGAGGGGGGCATAGCATGATTCAGAGAGAGATGGATGAGCAGGAAATGCAATTCTTATTCAACCGGTAATCTAGGCATTGTTCGGAATGGCACTACCCCATTTACAAACCTGCCACAGTTCATTAACTCACAAAAACAAAAGAATCTGAAAAAAATATTTGTAAAGTTGCTTTTCTATTTTACCACAATGTGTAAGCAACAGGGCTCATAACTGCATGCAGTCTCCTTCTGACATGTCTGGTAAATGACAATTAGAAGAGCAGCGTCACAGCAATTTCCCCACCCGATTATACTGCCAATTGACAGCGGTGTTATTTTGTGGCTAACATGAGCACATTATGTTGACAAGGGATAACAGGAGGGTGAGCCCCAGTGTACAGGAGGGTGAGCCCCAGTGTACAGGAGGGTGAGCCCCAGTGTACAGGAGGGTGAGCCCCAGTGTACAGGAGGGCGAGCCCCAGTGTACAGGAGGGTGAGCCCCAGTGTACAGGAGGGCGAGCCCCAGTGTACAGGAGGGTGAGCCCCAGTGTACAGGAGGGCGAGCCCCAGTGTACAGGAGGGCGAGCCCCAGTGTACAGGAGGGCGAGCCCCAGTGTACAGGAGGGCGAGCCCCAGTGTACAGGAGGGCGAGCCCCAGTGTACAGGAGGGCGAGCCCCAGTGTACAGGAGGGCGAGCCCCAGTGTACAGGAGGGTGAGCCCCAGTGTACAGGAGGGTGAGCCCCAGTGTACAGGAGGGTGAGCCCCAGTGTACAGGAGGGCGAGCCCCAGTGTACAGGAGGGTGAGCCCCAGTGTACAGGAGGGCGAGCCCCAGTGTACAGGAGGGTGAGCCCCAGTGTACAGGAGGGCGAGCCCCAGTGTACAGGAGGGTGAGCCCCAGTGTACAGGAGGGCGAGCCCCAGTGTACAGGAGGGCGAGCCCCAGTGTACAGGAGGAGGCTGCTGGAGGAGGGGAGGGAGGATAGGATAAATCAACCTCTCAGTCCCTGTCTATATTGTCACTTCACATTGGTTACAACTCACATTCTGAAACTTGGTTTGTTGTTGTGCAGTATTTGATTAGGTTGATGGTCTAGTGCTGTGCTGTGGTGCTTGGTTGGTGGTTGTGCTAGTGCTTAGCGTTTGGTTGCCCTCGGGTCTTACCTTGGTATCTGAACAGGAAGGACCCAGGCTGGGTCTGTCTCTGGCTGTGGAAGTGGATGGTGATCTGGTTGCTCCAGCTGCGTACCACCAGGCCCTTCAACAGGATAGACTCGTTGGCCAGAACAGAGGGCTCCCCACCCCCCACGTCCTCAAACGTCACCCGCTCCCCCTCCCACAGGCTCACATTCATCACCTGCATGGACAAACACACACAGAGAGGACCAGTTCAGTAAAGGACACACATCAATACATACAGGTACATAGACTTGTAAAGAGGATGACAGAGAAATGTGGTCAGATGAAGCCGCCTGCCTCCTTCAATGAGGTTTTACCATCATACGATGGCACCTAAGAGATATGCCTCCATGTCACTCTGCATAGTTTATTCTCATATAAAACCCAGAGATATGTCTCAACGTCACTTCACTGAGTTTACTCTCATATAAAAACACTTAAGTGATATGCCTCCATGTCCCTCCATACAAAATCTTATCAACTACAGTACCTTCCCCCAGGAAGGGAAGAAACAGAAGTCAGTTTTCCGGGCTGTTAATCTAACATGGAAAAAGTAAAGACTGTATATATGAAATGACAGACAATTAACACTGAGTCCAATATATGTCAGAATCCATCAGCTGGAATTCCAGAGTACGATTGGTGAATGTTGGGTGACAGAAGATGGTTCCAGGCCTTGACCTGTGAAAGCTCTGTTCCAAAAGGGTAATAGACGTGTCAGATAGAAGGAGCAAAATCAAAAACAGCAGAATAAAAAACACCAAAATGCCCTGACGTGAATGAGAGACCAGATAAAAAGAGAAAGGGTGAGAGGTGAGAGGTGCACTGTGTGGGTGCAAGGTGCACTGCGTGGGGCCTTTAAGCTAGCACAAAATGATGAGTGGTAATCTGACGTGTTTATTAAACACATAACTATATAAAGTCTCTGTGATTGTGCTCTTATGAGGACAGTGCTGCTATAGCAACAACTGTCAACATTTTCCTCAGACAATACCTCATAACAACAAAGAAAAAACTTTTTTTTAAATGTTTGCTCATTTAAAATACCTTATTTACATAAGTATTCAGACCCTTTGCTATGAGACTCGAAATTGAGCTCAGGTGCATCCTGTTTCCATTGATCATCCTTGAGATGTTTCTACAACTTGATTGGAGTCCACCTGTGGTAAATTCAATTGATTGGACATGATTTGGAAAGGCACACACCTGTCTATATAAGGTCCCACAGTGACAGTGCATGTCCGAGCAAAAACCAAAAACCAAAGGAATTGTCCGTAGAGCTCTGAGACAGGATTGGCCGCCCGGCCAAACTGAGCAATCGGGGGAGAAGGGCCTTGGTCAGGGAGGTGACTAAGAAACCGATGGTCACTCTGACAGAGCTACAGAGTTCCTCTGTGGACTCCACCAATCAGGCCTTTATGGTAGAGTGGCCAGACAGGCACCTGATCGCCTGCTTGGAGTTTGCCAAAAAACACCTAAAGGACTCGGACCATGAGAAACAAGATTCTCTCGTCTAATGAAACCAAGTTTGAACTCTTTGGCCTGAATGCCAAGCTTCACGTCTGGAGGAAACCTAAACCTAACAACGACCCTAAGCACACAGCCAAGACAACGCAGGAGTGGCTTCGGGACAAGTCTCTGAATGTCCTTGAGTGGCCCAGCCAGAGCCCCGGACTTGAACCCGATCGAACATCTCTGGAGAGACCTGAAAATGCTGTGCAGTGACACTCCCCATCTAACCTGACAGAGCTTGAGAGGATCTGCAGAGAAGAATGGAAGAAACTCGTAGCGTCATACCCAAGAAGACTCAAGGCTGAAGTCGCTGCCGAAGGTGCTTCAACAAAGTACTGAGTAAAGGGTCTGGATAATAATGCAAATGTGATATTTCAGTAAAAAAAAATTATACATTTGCAAAAATGTATAAAACCTGTTTTAGTTTTGTAATTATGTGGTATTGTGTGTAGATTGATGAGGGGAAAAAACGATTTAATCAATTTTAGAATAAGGTTGTAACGTAACAAAATGTGGAAAAAGTCAAGGGGTCTGAATACTTTCCGAAGGCACTGAATAATGCACAACAACAAGTTGATGTAGTTTTAATTAACTCATGGCTACAGCATTGGATAAAAGTCCCATTAAACAAAGGTCATCACAACCTAATCACATTATCCTGAAATCCCCATGCCAATGAAATACTTCCAGAATACTGTTGGGATAATAGTCCCGACTGTCTACCTAACACTGATCTAATCCCTGGATCAGCACACGTCTGTCTGACAACACGGACATGGTTTGTTTTGTTGATATGCAAACAGGAGGTCAACAGCACGTTAAGGTTAAAAGCATCATAATCCCTTAAAGTCGAATTACTACAATATTAATTAGGCTCCTCCCCCAGAGTAAACAACTATGTCCCAATCACAACATTCTCGGTTGCTTACTATATATTTAAAAGCAACACATGAAAATGAAATAACTCTAAATAATTCAAGTGACACTTTCCAATAAAATAAACATCAGATTTTAGAGAGCATGTGGGGAAATGTATGCTTTCTGCTTCCTGTATCTCTCCCTGCAGCAAACCACTCCCCCTCTCCAGAGATTGCCCTTCTATCTCTACAGAGGTAAGAAGGAACAGAGGGAGGAGGGAGGAATAAAAGAAAGAGAATAAAGGAGAAAGCTCCTCTAATTAGGTATCTCCGTTCCCTCCTTCAAATGGTCCCACGTTGTGTGAGTGTCTGTGAGGGTACGTGTGTGAGTGTCTGTGAGGGTACTAGAGTATGTGGGCTGCTAGCTAATTATAGACAATGATTAAGTAGGGGGTAGGGAAGTGATAGAGCACCAGCACTAACATCTGTTCCAGACAGGAGAACTGGGCCATGAGGAGAGGAGAGAGAAGAGAAGAGAAGAGAGGGAGGAGGAGATGGGAAGGGTGGGGAGATAAAAAGACAGTCAGGGCCATGGAGAGTCATGGTTCTGCTGGTTAATATTGAGGTATTTCTGTCTGGGCCACCTGACACAGTGACACCTGGTCCAACACTGGACACAACACACACTGCTACACAACATACAGACCACACAACACACATAATACCATACACAAAAAAAAACTAAGATTTGTGTAAATCACAAGGTACAAATCCTGGCATACACACTGAAAAAGGGAGACTTTGTGTGATTTCCTGTGTGCATTCATATGCCTGTCCTTGAAATGGTCTGGCAAGGCTGTCACAGACAACAGTTGCTATTACATGAGACCTGAGGCCACTCAATGGTAAGAGAGAAGCAGTGATTAGTTAAGCTCTTCCAGAGGAAATTGAACACAGTGTCACCCTGAGCTGAGTCTTTCTTCCTTAAAGCCTGTTTCTATTTGATCGCCTGTTTCTATTTGATCGCCTGTGTAATCCTGGTTCGAGGGGCTGGTTGAATGCAGATCTGTTGAGGTTGTTCCTGCTGAGCCAAGGTCGGCTGAAGGTGAAGAGCTGAGTAGTTGTCTCCAGAGAGAAGAGATTACAGTATGTGGAAGCAAACTGGACAGCAGGGACCAAACTATACTGAACCAAAAAAATTACACAACATGCAACAATTTCAGCTATTTTGCTAATTTACAGTTCATATAAAAAAATCTGTCAACTGAAATAAATTCATTAGCTCCGTAATCTATGGATTTCACATGACTGGGCAGGGCCACTGAGGAGCAAGGCCCAGCCAATCAGAATGAGTTTACCCCCACAAAAGGGCTTTATTACAGACAGAAATACTCCTCAGTTTCAGATGATCCCACAGGTGAAGAAGCCGGAGGTGGGGGTCCTGGGCTGGCATGGTTACATGTAGTCTGTGGTTGTGAGGCCGGTTGGACGTACTGCCAAATTCTCTAAAACAACAGTGTAGGCGGCTTATGGTAGAGAAATTAACATTTCATTCTCTGGCAACAGCTCTGGTTGACATTCCTGCAGTCAGCATGCCAATTTACATACTCCCTCAAAACTTGAGACATCTGTGGCATTGTGTTGTGTGACAAAACTGGACATTTTAGAGTTATCTTTTATTTTCCCCAGCACAAGGTGCATCTGTGTAATGATCATGCTGTTTAATTGCTTCTTGATATGCCACACCTGTCAAGTGGATAGATTATCTTGGCAAATGAGAAATGCTCACCAACAGGGATGAAATAACATGTTTGTGCACAAAATCTGAGAGAAATAAGCTGGTTTTTTTTGCGTATGGAACATTTCGGGGGAAAAATCCAGTGGCCTCGAAAGACTCAGGTCCAGGCTCAGACAACTCCGACTGAATGTATCCTATCAGCTAGCTTTCTCATCCCACAGAGAGTATAAGAGCAACGAGGGTAAAAAACCCACAGGCTAAGCTTCACTCATCCTCCTAAGAGATGGAACATTCACATGCTTTCCGCGTCTGCACTTATCTCATTTTAACATTCACCTCAGCCGTTTCGATCTCATTATCACCACAATTCCTACACGCCTGTCGGAAAATTGGTTTTATGCAGCACGCCTGAATTAAGCAGGGAAATTATAGACAAGGGACAAAAAGTCGTAGGGCAAGGAAAGGCCAGCAACAACGTGAAAATAAGAGTTAGGTTATATGGAGTGAATGGAAATCATTTGTAGCCATGCTGTGAGAGGCCTATCATAATAAACTGAGTATACCAAACATTAAGAACACCTTCTTAATATTGAGTTGCACCCCGTTTTGCCCTCAGAACAGCCTCAGTTCATTGAGGCATAGACTCTACAAGGTCTTGAAAGCATTCCACAGGGATGCTGGCCCATGTTGACTCCAATGCTTCCCACAGTTGTGCCAAGTTGTCTGCATGTCCTTTGGGTGGTGGACAATTCTTGATAGACAAGGGAAAACTGTTGCTTATGGAAAACCCAGCAGCGTTGCAGTTCTTGACCCACTAAAACCGGTGCGCCTGGTACCTACTACCATATCCTGTTCAAAGGCACTTAAATATTTTGTCTTGGCGATTCACCCTCTGAATGACACACATACACAATCCATGTCTCAATTGTCTTAAGTCTTAAAAATCCTTATTTAACCGCTCTCCTACCCTTCATCTTAACTGATTGAAATGGATTTAACAGGTGCCATCAATAAGGGATCATATCTTTCACCTTGATTCACCTGGTCATGGAAAGAGCAGGTGTACCTAATAAATATGGAATACTTTATATTCAGTGTGACAGCATTTCAGTGGCAAATGTTGTTTCATGTAGTAGATGTCCATTAATCCACCTCTGTTCCACACAGAAACTTTTAATTGAAAGTTGCTTTTTCTGTATGCAGTTTATGTACTGTAGTGGTAAATCTGTATCTCCTCTACACTATTATTTCGAAGGTGGAGAGTAGAGCATCAGAAAAGCATTAGCTGTCCACTTATTCTCATTGTTGGCCTGTTTTACTGATGTTAATAGCTGCTGTATCCAGATCTCATTGTCCAAATGAGCTGAATTAAGAGGACAACATTCTGATCGAACATTAGAACAAATCCTAATAGAGAGGAAGGAGCCTACGGCAGTATTTATTAACATTGTGTTATATTGATCCTGTTAGTCATCCAACTGAAACACTCTGGAAGCCAACTCTGCTTCCCAATTCTTCTTCTTTCTCTCTCCCTCCCTTATTTATTTCCTTTCTTTCTCTATGTCCTCCTTGTTCTGTCTCTAAATCTCAGAAGACCTCTTGAATCCCTTTCTGATCTCTTAATTCATCGACTCTGTCCCTTTGTCGTTATGTCCTCTCTGAAAATTGTCTGTTAAGTCTCCAACAAGGTGACGTGGGAGAGGTAGGGAGAAGAGAGTGAGGGGAGCTGCCTTACAGCCTACAGACTTACAGCAGACTGAATCCAAGACAGGTGAGCAGGCTGAAGATACCTACCAACACTGACTCCTTGACCAGGACAAATCTTAAAAAAAAACACCAGAAAAGATTCTAAAGTGCTGTACTGCACTCTCCACATCTAAAAGCCCTGCCTCAGTCACATTGGTGAACTTCAAATCCTCTCCCAACAATAGCAAAGTACAAAAGAGGCAAACAGAGTGCAGAAGGAGAGATGAGTAATGGACTTTCCCTCCCTCTCTTCTTTCCTTCATTTCACACTCTCTCTTAGACTCTCTGACTATCAGCCATGGCACTGGAGATTGGCCTGTGTGGCAGCAGGTGTGACTGTGACTATAGCCACTTCCAGAGAGTGGCTGTGGTGTCGTGAGTGTCACCATGTGGGAGCAGTCACCGGTCAGTCATCTCATCTACTGCCTGATCCTGTCAGTGTCTGCCTGGAGACAGCAGGTGCATATCACAAAATGAGCGGCAACTCAGTATGTGAACTAACATGGCTGCCATCACTGCCACTTGTCCCGCTGAGTAAAGTGTTAGGGATAGAAATAAATAACGCTGAAAAAAAACAGCACTTCACTCTGAGTCAGAGGACATTACAGTCTTGTAAGGACCTTTGTTGGCTTAGCTGGAAAGGCCACATTCACAAACCGGGTGTCTGAGAGACTTTTTAAGTATCTGGGCTGCTGTTGGGCTGAAACAGACTATAGATTGTGATTCACATCCCCGCTTGTCTCAGTGAGGAAAGAGCAGTGAGAGAACAACAGTCAATGTAGTCACAGCGAGTTATTCACACCGTCACCCAGGTGGTGCAATGTACCGGTGCTCAGTAGTGCTGACAAGACAAACAAGCACAGTGAGATCACTGAGAGCTGGGCTCTCTCACTGCCACTAAGTGCATCTCCTTGTTTCTCTTTCCCCCAGTGTTGAATTCACAGAGCCCATGTGGAATCTGCTAATTGCACTTCTCCCAGCTCCTCTGTGGCCCCTCCATGGTTCCTAACAGGCATCAATCAGCCCACAACAGGAGGAAAACATACACTGTGACAAAGGAAAAACACAAGGGGCCTGGTCCAGAGAGAGGAGGGAAGAGGCGAGGGGAGGAGAGGAGAGGCCTGGTCCAGAGAGAGGAAGGGAGAAGCGAGGGGAGGAGAGGAGAGGCCTGGTCCAGAGAGAGGAGGGGAGAAGCGAGGGGAGGAGAGGAGAGGCCTCTGTAACACCAGCTTCCCCAAAAGCTGGATAGAAGTAGAAATGATGTTTTATAGGATGTGGAGGTGTGGAGGCAGCTGTTTGACAGCTTCTTCTGCCTGAGCTGAAACACCAGAGCCATTAGGGAGCGGAAATTTCAGGGATAGAGATATTGGTTTGACACACAGCACACATGCTACTCCTAAGACTGGGTTATTGTACAGTACATATTACTGGTGAGCTCTCAGTGCTGAAGATACTGCTCTCTCCCACAGACAATGACAGGTCATTAACAGGCCCTTGTTTTTACTTACCTCCAGTTCCCTAGTTATGATTGAGTTGTGGACTATCTATCAGGAGATGAGAGTGGATTGGGCCAGGGTATTGATTCTTGTCCCTCCAGCAGTAAAAGGTCTGAGCCGTGTGCTTTAGCGTACTGGGAGTCAGTGCGTCTGGCTAAGAACAGCTAAAGCCCTGTAGGCTAGAGCCTGAACTCTACTGGTGTTCAGTCAAGGAGGGAGCGACTGAACAGTCAGGCGACTGAACGCTGCATGCCTCCTCTTCCCCTCTGACACACGATAACCTAAAAAAATTGTCAAAGGTGCAGGACACACATCATATTTATGGTAATAAGGATCTACATGTTCCAGTTGTGTGTGGCTCATGGCTGAGGTTGATTCATCAATTATCCTCCGCTCCCAGGTTTATGTCATCTTCTGCAGTCTGTGGTGCACGTATGTCATTTCACTACGAAGTGTGTGCACAATGGAGAATTATTTGCATATGAGAGAAACAAATCCTCGACTCACAGAGAGAAAATGGAGAAACAAATGTGTTTGAACGTATATATTTTCGAGCAATTTTGTTGTAGCCCTAGTTGTAAAGTATATCAAGATGTCAATATTTCCATGTATTTAAATATGTCATATCATCCCAGACAGTCACTCTTTAGTGAAGGACTCTTCCTCAGTCCTCCAAAAAGTATCAGGGTGACACTTCTTACCGGATATTGAATTGACAGACCTCGCCACCCTTTATTAAATTGTCCAAGCAGTGACCAATGCATCCCAATCAATCTCTGCCATCAACCCAGACAGACTCTGCAGATAGAACTGTACTTTATTGAACTGTGCCGAGGTCCACTTAAGCCAGAGTAGTTGGGAATATTGACCCATCAGTCGATACTCTTCAGTACTACCCACCATGGCTTCAGTGAGCTGCTTAAAGGTCCTCTCCCACCACCTGCACACTTCTGGAGTGGACAGAACTACTGGGCTGGACATGTTTTAGCTTGGCCTGCAGTGTACTGATCTATGAACTGACACAGGCATGTGGCACTACAGCGGAAAGTGAATCAATCCTGACTATCATACTTTCACAAGACAACACTGTTGGGTGGTTAACAGAGGGTCTCTGACTTTCAACCAACTCCCACTCCTCCTCGCAGACTGCAGCTTAAACATGCTGTATATAACGGCACATGGTAAACCTGATGGGTCTTGCCTTTGTCTGGAGTTGTGAGGGTGGTACTGTATACTATATAGACTTGGGGAGTTTGAGAGCTAGAAACACTTTTCAAGCAAATGTCTCTCTCCATCCCTCCCTTCCTCCGCCCTGAGGCAGGGCCGGAGCAGTAAATACTGGGGACCCTATGGTCTGATGGAGCAGTGCACTAGGCAGGTGTGGGCCGTAGACCTCAAAGCAGGGCAAATAAACAAATGCTGCCCAAGGAATAGTCCACATCAGTCTTTATCTTCTAAGGCCTACATCAAGGCAACCATTTAAATCCATCTTATGCTAAAATGGATGATAACCTGGAGTTGTTAAGACCCACATTCTACAAAGCCCCCTGGTCTAGAGAAGTCTTTTGAAGTAGATTAATCCAAAAGATTTCCAGATAAAAGGAATTATCAACCCAGTCTTTTAGAAACAGGATGACACCACCTGAAGTGTAGAGGGGTGAAAGGGGTGTAGAGGGGTGTAGACTGAGTGTAGTGGGGTGTAAAGGGGTGTAGAGGGGTGTAGAGGGTTGTAGAGGGGCGTAAGGGAGGCGTAGATGGGCGTAGAGGTGCGTAGGGGAGGCGTAGAGGGGCGTAGGGGGGGCGTAGAGGGGCGTAGGGGAGGTGTAGAGGGGCGTGGTGGGGCGTAGTTGGGGCGTAGGGGGGGCGTAGAAGGTGTGGGGGGGGCGTAGAGGGGCGTAGGGGGGGCGTAGAGGGGCGTAGGGGGGGGGCGTAGAGGGGCGTAGGGGGGCGTAGAGGGGCGTAGGGGAGGTGTAGAGGGGCGTGGTGGGGCGTAGTTGGGGCGTAGGGGGGGTGTAGAGGGGGCGTAGAGGGGCGTAGGGGGGGCGTAGAGGGCGTGGGGGGGGCGTAGAGGGGCGTAGGGGGGGCGTAGAGGGGCGTAGGGGGGGGGCGTAGAGGGGCGTAGGGGGGCGTAGAGGGGCGTAGGGGGGGCGTAGAGGGGCGTAGGGGGGGGGCGTAGAGGGGCGTAGGGGGGCGTAGAGGGGCGTAGGGGAGGCGTAGAGGGGTGATCCACACATTGTCTGAATGCCACATTATTTAGTCAATCAACCTGAGGGTAAGGTATCTTTAACGAAGTTAAGAGGAGTTGTGGAGACATTTTAACAGGAAGGCATTAAAAGAGTCCCGTAAACAAGCAAAAAGACTGGACACATAATCCATAAGTAATTAATTAAGAGAAGAAGCTTCCTTACATCTAAGTCACATTGAATAATTCAAGACGAGAAGAGACGTATACTGAGTGGCATTACGTATACAAATCATTAGGAACACCTGCTCTTTCCATGACATAGACTGGCCAGGTGAATCAAGGTGAAAAATATGATCCCTTATTGATGCCACTTGTTGAATCCACTTCAATCAGTGTAGATGAAGGGGAGGAGACAGGTTAAAGAAGGATTTTTAAGCCTTAAGACAATTGAGACATGGATTGTGTATGTGTGCCATTCAGAGGGTGAATCGCCAAGACAAAAGATTTAAGTGCCTTTGAACAGGGTATGGTAGTAGGTACCAGGCGCACCGATTTTAGTGTGTCAAGAACTGCAACGCTGCTGGGTTTTCCACACTCAACAGTTTTCCCTTGTCTATCAAGAATGGTCCAACACCCAAAGGACATCCAGACAACTTGGCACAACTGTGGGAAGCATTGGAGTCAACATGGGCCAGCATCCCTGTGGAATGTTTTAGACACCTTGTAGAGTCCATACCCCAAATAATTGAGGCTGTTCTGAGGGCAAAACGGGGTGAAATGTAATATTAGGAATGTTTTTTACACAAATTTTATGTACACTCAGGGTATACATGTGCTGCTGTCCCGGGTGTTAGCAAGCGCAGGCAGGCAATGATAGGAAGAACAGTGGAGAGGAAGAACGTTCACCTCTCTCCATCCTCCTCCTCCTCCTCATTTTCTGTTCTTTCGCAGAAGACATGAAGCAGCTGGGATGCATCATTGAGAATGATTTGCGGTACATATTAATTTCATCCAAAATATATTAGATCAAGCATCTGGAAGGTCAGTGGGGTAATGGCTATTATATATTTTTTGAGAGCAAGAAGCTGAGTTGGAGAAGTAATCATGTGGATGAGGGGCTTCAGGTGGAGGTAGATGTCAGTTTCCTAAGGTCAGTCGCTGCACAATAACAGTAAATACCTTGGAACTGAGTGGACATCATCATAATTTTGAATGCAACATCCAAAAATTGCCATTTTGGATGTTGCATTTGGGTATCTGATGTAATTTCTCGACAGGGTGTGTCAGTCTTGTGTGTTCCTATGTTTAATCCACCATATTTTTTTATAGACAATCACTGTTGTTGATGTACAAAATTAACACGCTTCTGGCAATAAGAGTGGCGGTCTGACCTGTATCTCTACTCCATAGCCCGTGTAGACCGTGACGGTGTAGGTGCAGTCCACAGAGGAGTAGTAATGAGAGCTGGACGGCTGGGGCGTCTCTATGTAGCCCTCTGGTGCTGTCAGGTTGAAGATACAGGGAACTGCAAGGACAGAAGGAAAAACATTGAAGACCAGGTACACCCCTTCACTAACTGGCATGGGGTGGAGCAAGCTGGAGAAGACTGCCCAGACAGAGTTTGATGGAGAGGAGTCATTGATGGCCTATGCTCCCAAAGGAGCGATTGGCCTAAGTAAGTAAGACTAACCCTCCCTGGTCCCATTCTCTTACTCACTCACACCAGCCCCCCTACGTTAATAGTGTTTCAAGGTTTTCAAATGTTCTGCCCGAATCAACAGAGGCCCTCTCACTCTATCCTCTTTTGTTGTGTGGCTCGAGGGACAGATCAGGTGGAGGGAATAACCACAGACAATTTTCTGGTCGCCTTGAGGTCTTTCTGCTCGACCGCTTTATTTGATTTCTGTCTTTCTGAGTTTCCTCCAGAGAGAGGGATGACAACAGGAAGTTACTGTGTGCTTGTATGTGCGTGCTTCGTATGTAGGTGCGTGTGTAGGTGCTTGTATAGGCATGTGTGTACGTGTGTGTGTGTGTGTGTGTGTGTGTGTGTGTGTGTGTGTGTGTGTGTGTGTGTGTGTGTGTGTGTGTGTGTGTGTGTGTCGGGGGGGGGGGGGTGTGTGTGTGTGTGTGTGTGTGTGTGTGTGTACCTATGTTTGTGTGTCTCAGACATATTGGGAGATTTCCCCATCCTGCCCTTCGTTAGTTGTGAAGGGGTCCCCGTGAGTAAAGCACAAATGAAGCAAAGCCTGTGTCTGGAGCGTTCCACTCTAAGATTCCAACCTGGACTTAGAAATAGACGTAACATAGTAAACGTAAATCTGTCTCTCTCCAGTGTTTATGATATGTTATGTTTCTTATGGTGTGTATTCATTTGTGGATGTCCGTCATCCAATATGTATGACATGTTACAAATTACAATACGTATGACATGTTACTAATTACAATTCGTACAATAATGTTATGAATTTGCAATACCTGGCAAATGTTAGCTAGATGGCTAATGCGTACGTTAGCTAGGTGGCTAACGTTAGCTCGGCTGGGGTTAGGGTTATAGTTTAAGGGTTAGGGTTAGGTTAAAAGGTTAAGGTTAGGGGAAGGGTTGGCTAACATGCTAAGTAGTTGCAAAATAGCTAAAAAATGGTAAGTAGTTGCAAAGTTGCTAATTTGCTAAAATGTTAAAGTTGTCAGTGATGAGATTTGAACACACAACCTTTGGGTTGCTAGAAGTTCATGTTATGCTTCAACGCATTCCACTCCAACCAAACACCCTCCTTTTGTTTTTTGCCTTAGGTAACACTTTCCCTTCCCTTCTGTCTTATGTAACCATACCAAACATAACATGTCATAATAATTTGAGTGTCCTGTATTTACGTTTACTATGTTACATCTATCTAGTCTATGAGACCAGGCTGAAAATTCTCCTTCACTCCCACCATAACACAAATGTGTCTCAATATCTCATGTTTGCAATCTGGTTTCCACTCCATTTCAGGAGCTCTTGATTGAGTGTGAGAGGAGCAGGAATACTGATGTTGTAATTAATTTAAGCCCCTTGGCTGTTTAGATATGTGAGCTGCAAACAGAGAGGATTGAGAGTGTGAGCACAGTGGTGTCTCAGACAGACAGACACAGAGCTGCTGTGTTGGAGACAGTGAAATTCAGCCACTTTACAACTCACCAAGGCCCAGGATTATCTCTAGAACTGTATAATGAGAATCTGAGCATACTGTTCATTATACAGTATCTTCACAATGAAGACAGAATCATGGAAACTGGTGTTGGGTGTGGTGCAGGATGTTGTATTTGACAGTAATTCGTACACTGTATGTCTCTGGTTCAGAGTAGGTGATCATTAGAAGTGTGTAGCTACATAGCTTGGCTGTGTTACATTACCTGGGTTGGGCAGGCTGGAGGTGATGATGGTGGTTGTGGTTATAGTGGTCGTAGTGGTCTCATCATCCACATCACCAGATACTGCAGAAGTGTCCATCGCTACACCATCACTGGCATGGCTCATGTTGTGTTCTGCTGACTTCCCTTTATCCTTCTCCACTAGAGTGGTCAAGGCTGGGGGAGTCATGGTGGATGGGGAAGGGACCTCAGAGTGCCTGACACCCATAGGAGCAGCCAGGTTGTGGGTGTTTGAGTGGGGAGGGAGGGCAGAGGTGTGCATGACAGGAGTGGTCAGGGTATCCATGGCATCAGCTTCTTCCTCTGTCCTCCTCCCCCTGCTATTGGTCAACGCCCCTCTCTGAGTCACAGAGACACGCCCCCCTGGAACAGAGCTACCCTGTGTTGCCAACGGTGACGTGGCTGTTGCCACAGTGGTAGTGGTTGAGGCAACATCGGAGAAAGCCAGCGCTTCCTTGTGTGGCACCGTGTGAGTGGAGGAGGGGTCTCTGGCAAAGTGGGGACCTGAGGGTGGCATAGTGGGGTGGGTATCCACACCCCCACTGTCCTCAAAGAAATGCTGCTGTCCTTGGAGGGACTCCTGAAGGAGGAAGCCCTTGTAGAGAGTGTGATGGTTGGGGACATTCAGGGGAGGGACAGTTGTCACCAGGGGGATCCCTCTGTCAGTGTCCCGTGTGTTGGGGTGCGGGCTGGGGCCTCCACCCTCAGACTGTCCCCTCTGTGTGACGGACATCCCATCCTCAGAATAGGAGCCTGGAACAACACAAACAGAACACATGCAGTGAGTTCCAAA
This sequence comes from Salmo salar, assembly GCF_965601325.2. Classification (NCBI taxonomy): domain Eukaryota; kingdom Metazoa; phylum Chordata; class Actinopteri; order Salmoniformes; family Salmonidae; genus Salmo; species Salmo salar. The sequence goes on from NC_138299.1 coordinate 142,298,728, forward strand.
AGTACTGGGACAGTATGGTGGTAGAAATGACAAACTTTGTTATGCACATGCGCTGTATGAGCCTTGAACCTGCACATGCGCTGTATGAGCCTTGAACCTGTACATTTCTACTGTCTGTTTCTCTCATGTAAGAAGAAGCCAGTGTTTTTCCTCTCTTGTTTGTAAGTAACTTGGTAACGTGGCCAAAGACAAAGAGCCTCTGAGAGTGACCACAGTTTTTGAGTCCATCTTGATATTTTCGTATCTTTCAAGGGCACAGCTGTGTGGAGACTTGAAGAGATCAGAGGCTAGCTTGAGCTGCAGCGACAACTCTATCAGCAGAAATTAGTAATAAAACTGATGTTCTTATTTGTTTGTACACTATGTTCCCATCGTGATCTCACACACCTGCTAAACTGCCACGTAGACAAAGGTTATAAAAGCTGAGACCCAACTCTTGTTCGTTGGGCTCTTAACTCTGCACTGTTGAGTGGATTGTTCACTGCTCCAGATTTGCAAATCTTATAATAAAAAGTTGTTGTTTGAAGAATCTACAGTCTCTTCCTTTCTGGTTAGAATTTCCACAAAAATTCTTGCTGACGAGGATGGGATGGCTAACTCCGTTTGCTGATCGTTTCCGGGGACACCAAGGTTAACAACGTGCAGGGGCTGCATTAGACGTAGCTCAGGGAGCCCACACGTCGCCTGAGTGGAGCAGAAGGGACCCGCCTCGGACCTGCCAGCAAGCGTCAGTGGACGGATATGCCATCCCGAACAATAAAATTAAGGGTGGGGCAACTTAAGTGCACGGTAAAAAATAGATATTGTCTTTGTGACAGAATACTCTACTGTGTGCAGAGGAGAATTCACTGTGTGTGAGTTTCACTGTGTGTGAGTTTTCATTGTGTGTGAAGAAGACCATGTCTTAGTGCAAGGAGGGCTCTACTGTGTGTGGAGAAAACCCTGTTTTATAACAGAGGTATTCCCGGGTAAATGCGCATTATTGTGAACAAAATCCTGTGTTACATAGACAAGCAAAAACATATTTTTCAGAACAAGTGCCTATTTTTTTCTAACAATTAACCAATTCTTAGAAAAGGAAGTCGTTCCTAATCAAATATTGTTGTTTATTTTGGTTTTTGAGCGTGTGTGTAGACAGAGTTTTCCACAATGGGAGCCAAGAGCAGCAAAGGAGAGCTTTGCCTGTCTGACCTGCTGACTGGAGGTAATGGCGGATAAGTGGGGCAGGGACATTCTGGAACAGGTACCGCTCAGGGACAAGGTAGCAGATTTTCCCTTTAAAGTTGCATTAAGTGAAGCCTTATCAGCAGAATGTAGGAAGAAGTTGCAGGATTTTGAGACAACCAAGAACGGCAAAGCAAATAGGATAGATTGGGATGATTTCAGGAAATGGGAAAGAGAAGCAGAACACAGGACTAATAGGAAGGTTAAAGGCATAATGGTACAAGAAAGTAAGAAAGAAGGATAGATGGAAGAAGATAAGAGAAAAATAAGAAATAGGGATGATGACGACAATGATTTTCCACCCACATATTCCACCCCTGTTTCTCCTGCACCTCCCCAGCCAGTGCCTCCCGTTCCTACTCCTGCCCTAGCTCCAACAGTCCAACCGCCTATCTATCCTGACCTGAACCTGATTGACTTGGAGGGAGGGGCCAGTTCCCAACAAACCCCCCCATGAGGAGCCAGAATCCGTTTTACACACCACCCACATTGACTCCCATGTCTGGTGTTGATGGGCTCAGGGAACTCAGTCCACCATAAATGTCAAGCCCTAGAGGTCTGATTTGCTCTCCATCCCCCTCAACTGTAACAACAAGAACTGTCCCAAAAGGGGAACCCGACATAACCTTTCTCATCCAGGCACCCCTGGTAACATTCCCAAATCCACAACCTCGACCAGCTCCTGATGATCCTGGTCATGCTGATTGGCACCCAGAGGTCCACATCCAGAAGACAAGACGAGATGAAGGAGATTGCCAAGGACCTCCCTCACCCCACCAAGGACGCAGGTGATTTCACCACATAGCTGCTTAAACTGGTCAAGCTGTACAAACCATCTGCAGCTGAGGTTGCCCACATCTGGAAGGAAGATTCGATGAGAACCACCTCTGGGGTGAGAATGGAGCCTATCAGACTCAACTGACTTAATCGTATTAAAGAACATTACCCAGCTATGACTGATTGGGCAGCTGTCCATAGCTGCACACAAAAGGCCAAATATGTTTCTAAACCATTCTACATTAATGTGGATGCTACCATGATTATGGATAATCCTGAATCCTGAATATGTGATGAGTGAGAAAGTTACAGAGGCATAAATATCATCCCCCCTCCTGTTATTGTAATGGTGAGAGGTTAGCATGTCTTGGGGGTATGATATAAAATTCTAACCTCCCATGTTATTGTAATGGTGAGAGGTTAGCATGTCTTGGGGGTATGATATAAAATGCTAACCTCCCCTGTTATTGTAATGGTGAGAGGTTAGCATGTCTTGGGGGTTTGATATTTGTGCATCTGTAACATATTCTAATTTGAAATGACACAATACATTATTTACCATTTCTATTGGGCACAAAATAATCTGAAACACAACAAACGCATCCCACAAACTGAACTGAACTGACTGACTATATTTATATGACTTGTAAAAAAAAAAGCACAATATACAAATTTCTTCTTACAGGAGCAGCATGAGTTTTGTAAAATAATTCACTCCTTGGCTGGTATTAAATAAAATCCAAACTCAGTATGGCAATGACATGTGAAAGCTGTTGCCAGGGGAGAGAAGACTGAAAATACACACACAGAGATTGTAGGTATTGTAGATCCTTGCTGGTTAAAGTAAAACATCTTAAACAATACTGCATTTCAAATACTAATAGTATTGTATTAGTATTTGAGGCTTTACATCAAATGTCTGACTTATAATAGGGTCTCAGAATCAGATCTACAATAACAATTTACAGTAGTACTATCAAAGACATAGCAAACAGCATACTGTAAGGATCAAATGGTATTACCATAGATATATATATGGAATAACCTATATAACCACAGGGTATTTGTTATAAACCCTCTGCACATCTCCCTCTCTCCCCCTTTTCCTTTCCTTTGTCAGAAGCCAACACTTCAGGAGACATAGAGAGATTCACAGAGAAGGGAATAAACTTCAGCGGTACTTTGATGTTTATCATTTTAGTTTTCTAAAGGCACCACCAGAAAAAGAAAATTGGCTTATCTTGAATAAACCATGAATTCAATATAAACTCCATTGATTAAAGTTCTGAGAAACCTTAACATCATGGCTATGAGGTCTGGGCTCAAGGCTTCACAAAGCACGGAAGCAAAACTCCTTCCTAGGGAAGCATGGCCAATCCAGTTGAAAGAAATCCAGTAGATTCCTCTTGAAAGAAAAGACCCATACTCTTGCATTTTATTTTGAAACTACATTATGCGCGCACACACACACACACACACACACACACACACACACACACACACACACACACACACACACACACACACACACACACACACACACACACACACACACACACACACACACACACACACACACACACACACATTGAGTGAAAGTTGGCTACATCATCTCTACACTGTACCATGAATAATTGAACACCATGGTGATGTTTTAATCTGAGTAGCCTGGGTCTCGCTTGGGTCTGGGCCTGGGTGAGAATCTTAAAGCTGAGTGGTGCTCTCGCTCTTGAATCAACAGTAGTACACAGGGCATGTGTTCAGACCAGAGGTTGGAACCGGTTCAGGGAACAGAACCGAAAACCGGAAAATAACGAGATTTTCAGAAGAGGGAAAGAAAGTGATCTATATGGCTCTGGAACAGAACTGTTATTTTAAAAGCATGGGAACCGGTTAATAATAATGTTATTTTACGTTCCGGACAATTTTTTCCAGTCCCACAAAAAAAGCAACGAAGCACCTATGCAAAGCCCTCCCTCTGTTGACCAGAACTTCTTCCTGCGTCTACCTACCAGCTGAAAATCTTTGCCAGTGTGTGCATGTTGGCTACCTGCCCCTCCCCCTCCGAAGCATAGCTCTAGCCTGAAGTTACAAGCATGATTCAGAAGATAGGGAGAGAGATCTTTTATTAGAGATTAATGGATTCACTTTTCAATGCTAGTAAGAGATACTATAGTTATCACATTTCACATTGGATTTTTAAAACTTCTTAAGGCTAGGGGAAAGTATTCTGAAGTTTGGATGACTGACGTGCCCAAAGTAAACTGCCTGTTACTCAGGCCCAGAAGCTAGGATATGCATATAATTGGTAGCATTGGATAGAAAGCACTCTGAAGTTTCTAAAACTGTTAAAATAATGTCTGTGAGTATAACAGAACTGATATAGCAGAGGAGAATCCATAAGGATTTTTTTTTTTTTTTAGGTCACAGGCCATTCCAATGCTTGTCTATGGGATATTCAAAGGAATTCCTCCAAGATTGCAGTTCCTATTGCTTCCACTAGATGTCAACAGTCTTTAGAAAGGGTTTCTGGCTTGTTTTTTTTAAAATGAGGTAGTAGTTGTAGTTTTTCAAGGTGGCTCTCATTGGACTGTAGTCTTGTGGCATGGGTGGATGAGGGCGCGCACTTCGCTATTTATCTCCGGTATTGAACATACTACATTCCGTCTTAAATTGTATAGTTTATTTACATATTTTATTTACATATTAGGGTACCTGAGGATTGATTAGAAACGTTGTTTGACTTGTTTGGACGAAGTTTACCAGTAACTTTTGGGATTCCTTTGTCTGCATGTTGAACGGGTGGATTACTGAATCAAACGCGCCAAATAAACTGACTTTTTTGGGATATAAAGAAGGACTTTATCGAACAAAACAACTATTTGTTGTGTAGCTGGGACCCATGGGATTGCAAACAGAGGAAGATCTTCAAAGGTAAGGGATTTATTTTATCGCTATTTCAGATTTTTGTGACGCCTCTGCTGGTTTGGAAAATGTTTTAATATTGGTGTTGCGGGGCGCTGTCCTCAGATAATCGCATGGTAAAGCCTTTTTGAAATCTGACAACGTGGTTGGATTAACAAGAAGTTAAGCTTTTAAACAATGTAAGACACTTGTATTTTCATGAATGTTTAATATTACAATTTTTGTATTTTGAATTTCACGCTCTGCAATTTCACCGGATGTTGTCGAGGTGGGTCGCTAGCATCCCACCTAGCCCAAAGAGGTTTTTAACTACAAAAAAGGTAAGATTTTTTTTTTAATCCTGGTGAAGCTAGCTAGCTTCTCTGGTCCAAAGTTGAGCCAACTCTGAAGTTCAAAGACATTTAAAGTTCCTCCATAGAAGCTGCTCCTCAGTAGGTATAATTATGTGGGCCTAAAAGCCAATTTAGGCTTTATCTGAAAATGTGGTGGGAGGCGCCGTATGGATGGTGTGATGCCTCCGGAGGCATGCAGAGGCCGTGCGCCGCCCAAATTTTGTAACAAAGGGGAGGGCACTGTATAGCTCCGCATTGACATGATTGGTTGACAGTAGGGGGGAGGGGTCCTGTATAAACACAAACTCCCTTCCTTGATAACTTCTTTCACAACAGCCCTGCCCTGCTCTGCGAAACGCAAGATGTATGAATGCCCTGACTTCTGCAGAAGATTGAACATGCAGCGCCTTTAATTCAGATAATGCATGTCATTCCAAGATGTCCAGCGTTTCAAGCCAAGCCTCCTCCTCCACCCTCTCTCGCTCTCTCCCTACCCGCAAAATGTCTGTCACGCCCTACACTTGTCTTTCCATCACGCATGTAAACAACTCACTGAGATATAGCTTGCCATAGCTCCATAGCAAGCTGCTTTATCCACACAGCATGATTTGTGAAGTAATTAATGAAGAGCTAAATGTAAAACAATTATGATTTCAGAAGTTTAAAAAGGAAAAGAAAGGAACGACAAACTGTACAAAATATGTTTTGAAACGGTTCAGAACTTTATATTGCTGGTCGGAACAGTGGAACGGTTCCAAACCCTGTTTCAGACAGTGGTTTCTCTCTCGCACCTCCTCCTGAACCGCACAGTTTTCCTCCTTATCAATCACCCCACAAAGTCACACACGCACACACACTTATCGTGTGGAGCATCTTGACCAATGACATTCCTATTATGGAGGACATATTAAAAGTGCACTAGAGATATAAAACCAGTAAGAATGAAGAGGAAAAGGGAAAACTCTGACTGTGCCTCAAATGTAACGTCTTTGATTTGTGTCCTGCTAGATTGTTTCGCCCACTTAAGTATAACACACACAGGGCCAGATAATGAATCTTTTGAGATGGTACAGCGATAACGATGTGCTGCTAGTCTACTCTAATTACGTGGGCAGAGAAATCAGAGAGATGCTGTGCTGTAGCCCAGTTATCATTTACATTACACAGACCAAGCTTTCCACACAGCGCAGAACTACAGACAGCATGCATAACAGGGCACTAGACTCACACACACAATAGTGCCGTACCGCAGTTTCACGAGGCAATAATTCAAATACAATTTTAGATTTCAGAATAGCAGAGACATTTTCTCTCCAGCGTTACTTCGTCAAAGTATGATCATCTGTTTGTCTTGGAAGCACATAGAACATATTTGACATGTTACAGTTTATCACATACAGCAAAAGGCCATTTACAGCACCGGCATGAGATACTGATTCAACATGCAAACAGGAAGTGAGAAGGAAATGATGGGAAGCTTCCAAGCTTTGAGCAAATCAATCAAGTGGTGTGTGAAAAGAAATACCAACCAAAGATGTCAAAATAGTGTGTTCTGCATGGCAACATGCACAATAAGACCGTCTGATTAGATTTCTCTCTGTCTTTGGAGCTCAAATCAAATCAAATTGTCCGTTATCCTGTCTGAACAGGCTCTGCTTCCCTCCCTCAGAATATGAGGAGTAGGTAGATAATATCGTATCAACCATCAATTTCATAGTTGCATGTCTGAAATGTAATATTGACTTAACAAAAGTCAGACAATATAGGGCTAGAGGATAGCTCATATTGATTAGTTATGGTAGTACACAAACTAATAGAGCCCCACAGTGGAGGTGTCATAATATAATAAACCTAGCGGTTTTATGGGTATTATGACTCATACTGTGCTACTCTATAGGAGAGAATAGAGGCTGAGGCCAGAAACACATTCACACAGAGGCCATTTTCACTCTGGTCCTGTAAAACCATGTCCTTTACACTCACCCAATTACACCCAGCCAGGCACCTTTGGAAAAGGTCATTCTCTCATCTCCATAATGACCAGGGACAAAGCCCAAGCAGGTTATCTCTCATCTCCATAATGTCCAGGGACAAAGCCCAAGCAAGTTAGATCAATGCAAGGACACCTGCTATCAGTGGAGCTGTATTGATTTGTGGATCTGAGAGGAGAACACTGATGAACTCTGCTGAGGGGCACTGAGCCTGCTACTTTACCCAGGCAGAGAGGAGAGGACATGCTCCTTTCTTACAAGTGCTTGTTGCAGCGTTGTTTCAATGTTTCAATCTGAAATCATCAAATCTAAGATCCAAGAATGCATCAATATTCTTTGCTTTCTTCTAATGTTTTGAGTACAGTGGCTTGCGAAAGTATTCATCCCCTTGGCATTTTTATTTTGTTGCCTTACAACCTGGAATTAAAATACATTTTTGTATCATTTGATTTACACAACATGCCTACCACTTTGAAGATGCAAAATATTTTTTATTGTGAAACAAACAAGAAATAAGACTTGAGCGTGCATAACTATTCACCCACCCCCCCCCCACCCTAAAGTCAATACTTTGTAGAGCCACCTTTGCAGTAATTACAGCTGCAAGTATCTTGAGGTATGACTCTATAAGCTTGGCACATCTAGCCACTGGGATTTTGGCCCATTCTTCAAGGCAAAACTGCTCCAGCTTCCGCTGGTGTACAGCAATCTTTAAGTCATACCACAGATTCTCAATTGGACTGAGGTCTGGGCTTTGACTGGACCATTCCAAGACATGTACATGTTTCCCCTTAAACCACTCGAGTGTTGCTTTAGCAGTATCTTAGGGTCATTGTCCTGCTGGAAGGTGAACCTCCATCCCAGTCTCAAATCTCTGGAAGACTGAAACAGGTTTCCCTCAAGAATTTCCCTGTATTTAGCTCCATCTATCATTCCTTCAATTCTGACCAGTTTCCCAGTTCCTGACAATGAAAAACATCCCCACAGCATGATGTTGCCACCACCATGCTTCACTGTGGGGATGGGGTTCTCGGGGTGATGAGAGGTGTTGGGTTTGCACCAGACATAGCATTTTCCTTGATGGCCATAAAGCTCAATTTTAGTCTCATCTGACCAGAGTACCTTTTTCCATATGTTTGGGGAGTCTCCCACATGCCTTTTGGCAAACACCAAACGTGTTTGCTTATTTTTTTCTTTAAGCAATGGCTTTTTTCTGGCCACTTCCGTAAAGCCCAGCTCTGTGGAGTGTACGGCTTAAAGTGGTCCTATGGACAGATAATCCAATCTCCTCTGTGGAGCTTTGCAGCTCCTTCAGGGTTATCTTTGGTCTCTTTGTTGCCTCTCTGATTAATGCCCTCCTTGCCTGGTCCGTGAGTTTTGGTGGGCGGCCCTCTCTTGGCAGGTTTGTTGTGGTGCCATATTCTTTCCATTTTATAATAATGGATTTAATGGTGCTCCATGGGATGTTCAAAGTTTCTGATATTTTTTATAACCACAACTTTGTACCTGACCTGTTTGGAGAGCTCCTTGGTCTTCATGGTGCTGCTTGCTTGGTGGTGGCCCTTGCTTACTGGTGTTGCAGACTCTGGGGCCTTACTAATTATGTGACTTCTGAAGGTAATTGGTTGCACCGGATCTTATTTAGGGACTTCATAGCAAAGGGGGTGAATACATTTACATTTTTACATTTACATTTAAGTCATTTAGCAGACGCTCTTATTCAGAGCGACTTACAAATTGGTGCATTCACCTTATGCACGCACCACTCTACCGTTTTTTATTTTTTAGAATTTGAAACAAGTAATTTTTTTTCATTTTCTTCACCAATTTGGACTATTTTGTGTCTGTCCATTACATGAAATCCAAATAAAAACCCATTTAAATTACAGGTTGTAATGCAACAAAATAGGAAAAACACCAAGGGGGATGAATACTTTTGCAAGGCACTGTAGTAGCCAGTGAAGGATGGTGGTAAGAAGAGGACATGGGAAAACAAGGAAAGGCTATTGATTTTACTGAGTTACAGTTCATAAAAGGAAATCAGTCAATGTAAATAAATTAGGCCCTAATCTATGGATTTCACATGAATGGGCAGAGGCGCAGCTATTGGTGGGCATAGGCCCACCTACTTGAGAGCCAGGCCCAGCCAATCAGAATGAGTTTTTCCCCACTGTGAGGATCGACGCTGGAGCGGAGAAGCAATAAACAGACATGAAACAGAACAGGAACAGCGTCCGGACAGGGGAAAAATAAAGACATCAATGCTGACACAGGGAACAAACTGAGGAGCAGACAGATATACAGGGGGTAATCAACAAAGTAATAGAGTCCAGGTGAGTCCAATATTGCACAGCTGTGAGTAATGACGGTGACAGTTATGCATAATGAAGGGCAGCCTGGAACCCTCGAGCGCCAGAGGGGGAGTGCGAGCAGGCGAGACACCCACAGAAGGGCTTTATTACAGACATAAATTCTCCTCAGCACCCCCTCTTCCCCTCAGATGATCCCACAGGTGTAGAAGCTGAATGTAAAGGTCCTGGGCTGGCGTGGTCACACGTGTCTGCAGTTGTGAGGCCGGTGGGACGTACTGCCAAATTCTCTAAAATGACGTTGGAGGAGGCTTATGGTAGAGAAATTAACATTTCATTCTCTGGCAACAGGTCTGTTGGATAGTGCTGTAGTCAGCATGCCAAATATACGCTCCCTCAAAACTTGAGACATCTGTGGCATTGGGTGGCCTTTTATTGTCCCCAGCACAAGTTGCACCTGTGTAATGATCATGCTGTTTAATCAGCTTCTTGATATGCCACACCTGTCAAGTGGATGGATTATCTTGGTGAAGGACAAAATGCTCACTAACAGGGATTTAAACAAATATGTGCATAAAACTTTACAGCAATAAGCTTTTTGTGCATATGGACAATTACTGGGATCTTTTATTTCAGCTCATAAAATATAGGACCAACACTTTACATATTGGGTTTATATTTTTGTTACTGTATGTTGAAACATCTCTGTCAGAGAGAATGTACCACAAAACACAAACCCATTGACTGAGAAGACACAATGTGATGTTGGTAAATCAGAGAAGGCATCATATTGAACCCTGTGGTAGCCAGGACACTATGTTGTAAAGTGGACCAAATGGTCTAACGCTTACTCTTTAAAAAGTGGTTCATCAAAACATTTTTTTTATATTTTTTTGTGTCCGCCGCCCTGCCAAGTCCGTCTTCCTTCTGTGTCGGACCGATTTGCTCAGCTTGGTGTTTAGTTGGAAAGTTGAGCAATTTCTTTGCTTTCCAGGCATGCAGACAGAGAAGACACCACCAGTACATGAAAAACTGGATTACTGTTCTTGTGATGCAGCCTCTAAGAACTCAGAGAAACTGGATGACTAGACCACCACATCTGGAGAGGCTGGATACATATCTGCCATTGCTATGGCAGTAAGGTAATAATGTATTATGAAAAATAATCTCAGATTCAGATTACCAGTATACACTACGAAAATACTGCAGAGAGATATACGCTATGAACAAAGACCAAAAATTAAGACGTTAAATTAATGAAGTTCAAACAACACATTTCCACTCCTCAAAGAACCAGGTGCTTTTATATCATTATAAAACCAGACCCTCCTGGAATCCTTAATAGGAAAAATGTTTTTCTGCTATCAGCAGCTTCTCTAATTGAAATCCTGCAGTTTTATGCCAATTCCTTCTAAATCGTCTTCCAGGAAATGTTATTTTTCTTCTTCTAGATAGGCCTGTCTAGTGTACGTCTTTGTTTTGTTTGCTGCAAACATTCACCCCTGAGCTCCAGATTAGCGATGCTGGCTCTTTGTGAAGCTGCACAAAGCCAGGGCAATTAAAGGCTCTTCTCTGCCTTAACAAGCTCTAATCCAGACACGCTTTCATTTCATTTAAATTTCCCCTCGCTGGCTGGCTGTGCCAAAACACAGAACAGGCCTGCTAGGCTAGCGCTCACAGTGGAGCAATCATCTAGGAGAATTCATACTCAACTAAACTCAGTCACTTCTACAGCCAACAACTGTCTGCCTGCCACTGGAACTCAAAACGTCCCTCAAGAGTTAGAGTGTTGGGGAGATTGGAGATTCATCTATCCCAGTGTTTCCCAAACCTGATCCTCGAGTACCCCCCAACAGTACATGTTTTATTAATTGTAACACTGGACAAGCACACCTGATTCAACTTGACAACTAATCATGAAGCCTTTGAGTTGAATGAGGTGTGTTTGTCCAGGGCTATAATGAAAATGTACACTGTTGAGTGTACAACCACAAATACTCTACAAGTTTTACATTTTCACCATTGCAAGAAAGTTCTATTGCAACCTGATGATCAATTTAAGATCCTACATCTGTAGGCACAGTTAAATTATCTGGTTTGATATTTTTCTTGCTTGAGGACATACGTTAAAAAATAATACATAATTTAAACAATTATAGCCACATGACCAATTAGCATCTGATTCAAAGCCAATGCTGATTAGCTGGTGTTAAATACCATAGAAGTGGTCCAAACCATTATGTGGTCAATGAGGCAATTAGCTCAGATGGGCTTTTGTGGCTCATAAAAACCACTTAGTCCATCACTGCAGTTTGTTTGATGCCAAGAGCCTGACAGGTTCAGGAAACAGGACTTTGGGGTAGAGTGATTACTCCATCAGCCAGGGCTGGGATCAGAGTGGAGTTATGGCAAGGCCATGTCAGCAGTGCACACACACACACACACGCACACACACACGCACACACACACACACACACACACGGTGCTGTACTCTCAAAACTCCAGATGAGGGACCACAGGTGCAAATTAGCGTGATAGCCAAATCTGCTGATAAACCTGTTTGTGTGGAGCTGAACTGGTTGAAGGATGAGTGGAGCTGAAAGGAAGCCAAGCAGCCAACAGATGGAAAGTCAGTGTAGGATGAGAATGCTTTAGGGTAACACCACCATAATGCAGCTGTCTGTCAATACAGCTCCATGTATCTCCCACGTCACACTACAGAGGCCCCTCTCACTAAACACACAACACAGCCAACTGTACAGCACTGGCAACAAAGGCAGAAATGCCAAAGGTTTCTTTGGGAATGGGTTTGCTTGTCTGCCTGAATAAATACTTGTTACGTCTTTAAAACAAAAGGAAAAGTAGATGGTGTCACCCACCAACAAAGTCAACTACAGCACTAGTGAAAGAGAGGAAGAAAAAAAAAAAGTTTATGCTATCCGGAATCCTTTGGATGTTATGACCCTAAACCCTAACCCTTTTAAATTTCAACTTCAATGTGTGGGGGTTATCAAACTTTCAACAGCTACAATAATTATGCTGATGATTATTGTAGCTGTTGAGAGTTTGAATGGTACTGTAGCCACTTGCAACAGCTGCTGCATCTGGCTTCATCACTGTTTGAGCCATTGGCTGCCTGGTATGTAATAGAAGAACTAACATGCTGTGAAATGTACCAACATCTCATCAGCACAGTCATGGTTGTCGTTTGGTTCAGTGAATACATACCGTACAGCAGGGCTCTCCAACCTTGTTCCTGGAGAGCTACCGTGGTGTAGGTTCTCTCCAACCCAGTTCCTGGAGAATGAGCAGGGTTGGAGAGCCCTGCTGCAGAGACTGAGACAAGAGTAGAAGTATGTTTCTATTTAGATACATAGCTGGACAGATAAGGTTATTGAACCTGTAAGCCTTTTCTTGACAAGATACTATAGTTGACCTCCTAAGTAAACCAGCCCGGAGCCTGACTGTCACAGTCACTCAATATATATATATATATATATGTAGCTATCAGATACAGTCTCACCATTCTGAAGCCCCGTCCCTCAGGTGCACTGCAGTGGGATATCTGGAGCCAGGAGCAGATGCACCTGTCCTGAGCCCTTAATTGTAATAGAAGCTTCTGCAACTGTCTCTACTCCTGTCTGTCTCCAAGCATTTTTTTTACACTTTAGTAATTTAGCAGACACTCTTATCCAGAGCAACTTACAGTTAGTGCATAGCTTGGTGGAACAACCTCATATCACAGGCATAGAAAGTAAAAGTGTTCCTCAATAATGTAGTTGTCAGTAGAATCAGAGCTGGGGGGGGGGTCAAGTGCTGGTTAAAACTTGTTTGCGGATCAGTGGTACGCTCCCATTTCGACAACTTCCGGGTGAAATTGCAGAACGCCAAATTCAAATTACTATAAATATTAAACTTTCATGAAATCACAAGTGCAATACATCAAAATAAAGCTTAACTTGTTAATCCAGCCGCCGTGTCAGATTTCAAAAAGGCTTTACGGCAAAAGCGAACCATGCGATTACCTGAGGACAGCGCCTGTAACGGCTGTCGTCGGATTTAGACCAAAATGCAGCGGGGAAATGTGCACTCATCTTCTTTATTATATACGGACAAGGAGGAGAACCAAAACAAACACGTACACAAAGAAAACACAATGACTAATCACAGGCTGGTAAGCCACAAGGCTATACACAGAACAATCTCCCACAAAGCACTCAACAAACACATACCTATATATAGGACTCTCAATCAGAGGCAACTAGAAAACACCTGCCTCCAATTGAGAGTCCAACCCCAATTAACAAAACATAGAAATACACTAACATAGAAGAGTGCCCAAAACTCCCCGGAATACATAAATCAAATACCCTACTAAACAAACCACCACCCCGAACCACAAAACAAATACCCTCTGCCACGTCCTGACCAAACTACAATAACAAATAACCCCTATTACTGGTCAGGACGTGACAGTACCCCCTCCCCCCCCCCAAAGGTGCAGACCCCGGATGCACCTCACACAAAAAAAAACTAAATTACCCCAAAACAAACATAAATCCCCTAAACTAAAGGGAGGGAAGGGAGGGTGGCTGCCGTCAACGACGGCACCTGTGCTACACCCCCCCTCCCCAACCCACCTATACTGGAGGTGGCTCAGGTTCTGGTCTACAGCCACCCAGACTGTAGGCATACTCGCTTGGTTCTGGACCGTAGGCAGACTCACACGGTTCGGAGTTGTATTCAGACTCACTCGGTTCCGGACCGCAGGCAGACTCGCTCGGTTCCGGATTGTAGACCCATTCACCCCTCTCCGAACTGTGGGCCGTCTCACTCGGTTCTGCACAGTGGGCAGTCTCCCTTGGTTCCGAACTGTTGGTCGTCTCACTTGGTTCCGGGCTTAACACTCTTACCGGATACTCATGATGGGGTACTGTTGTCGGATACTCTGGACGGGGCACTGTTGCCGAATACTCTGGACGGGGCAGTGTCGTCGGATACTCTGGACGGGGCACTGTTTCCGGACACTCTGGACAGGGCACTGTTTCCGGACACTCGAGGCTGGGCTGACGCACTGGAAGCCTGATGCGTGGGACTGGTAGTGGAGGTACCAGCCTGGGGACATGCACCTCAGGGCTAGTGCGGGAAGCAGGAACCAGCCGAGTGGAACTGGTATTACGCACTGGAAGCCTGATGCGTGGTGCTGGTACTGGAAGTGCCAGTTTGGGAACACGCACCTCATGGCTAGTGCGGGGAGCAGGAACGGGCTGAGTTGGACTGGGCTGACGTATTGGAGGCCTGGTGCATGGTACTGGTACTGGATATACCGGGCCGTGGAGAAGCACTGGCGATCTCGATCGCACCTCCTGCACAACCCGTCCTGGCTGGATGGAACTAGTAGCCCTGTACGAGCGGAGTGCTGGTACAGGGCGAACTGGGCTGTGCAGGGGCCTGATGGTTGCCGTGCGTAGAGCGGGCGTAGGGTAGCCTGGACCTAGGAGGCGCACCGGTGACCAGATGCGCTGCGCAGGCATCCTCCTACCAGGCTGGATGTCCACTCTAGCACGGCACTTGCGAGGGGCTGGGATCACTCGCACCAGACTGTGCGTGCGTATGGGCGAGATCGTGCGCACTTCCGCATACCTCGGCGCTCTCCACTCCAAACGCTTCCCATAAAAAGCACGGGGAGCTGGCTTAGGTCTACTGCCTGGCCCAGCCAAACTACCAGTGTGCCCCCCCTAAAAACAAAATATTGGGGGTGCCTCTCCGGCTTAAATGCCAGTCGTGTTCCCCTGTAGCGTTCCCGGTCTTCGCTCCACTTTCTCCATGGACCTTCTCCGGCAATAATCTCCTCCCACGTCCACTTTTCCCGATAGTCCATATTATTCTCCCGTTGCTCCTTACCCCGCTGCTTGGTCCTTGGTTGGTCGGAGATTCTGTAACGGCTGTCGTCGGATTTAGACCAAAATGCAGCGGGGAAATGTGCACTCATCTTCTTTATTATATACGGACAAGGAGGAGAACCAAAACAAACACGTACACAAAGAAAACACAACGACTAATCACAGGCTGGTAAGGCACAAGGCTATACACAGAACAATCTCCCACAAAACACTCAACAAACACATACCTATATATAGGACTCTCAATCAGAGGCAACTAGAAAACACCTGCCTCCAATTGAGAGTCCAACCCCAATTAACAAAACATAGAAATACAAAAGACTAGACAGAACATAGAAATACACTAACATAGAACAGTGCCCAAAACCCCCCGGAATACATAAATCAAATACCCTACTAAACAAACCACCACCCCGAACCACATAAAACAAATACCCTCTGCCACGTCCTGACCAAACTACAATAACAAATAACCCCTATTACTGGTCAGGACGTGACAGCGCCCAGCACACAAATGCATAACAAATCATTTTCAACCACGGAGTTGCGACACAAAGTCAGAAATAGCGATATAATATATGCCTTACCTTTGAAGATATTCTTCTGTGGGCACTCCAAAAGGTCCCAGTTACATTACAAATGGTCCTTTTGTTCAATAAAGTCCTTTATATCCATAAAAACTCAGTTTAGCTGGCGCGCTTCAGTCAATAATCAACTCAATTACCCTCCTTCAAAATGAATCCCAAACGTTACCAATAAACTTATCCAAACAAGTCAATCAACGTTTATAATCAAACCTAATACGCAAATAAACGATAACATTTAAGACGGAGAATCGTTATTGTCTTTACCGGAGAAAAATACCAAAGAACGCGCTCTCATTTTTTTTGGGGGGGGGATGGTTTGTCCTCGGGGTTTCGCCTGCCATACTCAGTCATTATTTTAACAGTTTTAGGAACTTTAGAGTGTTTTCTATCCAAATCTACCAATTATGTGCATATCCTAGCTTCTGGGCAGCAGGCAGTTTACTTTGGGCACACTTTTCATCCGGACGTCAAAATACCGCCCCCTATCTGAAAGAAGTTAAGTGTTTTTGATGGGGGGGGGGTTGAGGTGAGGATTATTAAGATAGTGTTTGAAGAGGTAGGGCTTTGGAAGATGGGCAGGAACTCTGCTGTCCTGGCTTCAGGGGGAAGCTGGTTCCACCATTGGGGTGCCAGGACAGAAGAGCTGTCCTGGCCGTCTTGAAGCCTGACTGTTAGGGTCAAGAAGATCATTCTGAGAGAGATAATGAAAAAAGTTGATCAGAGACAGCATGCTCAAGTGTTTTGGAAAGAAAAGGGATACAGGTCTAGTTTTTTTTAAATCAGATGAGTCGAGTGTTGGTTTCTTGAGGGGAGCATCTCTGACCATTTTGAAGAGGGGATGCAGCCAGTGGTCAGAGAAAAGTTGATGAGGGAAGTGAGGAATGGGAGAAGGTCTCCAGAGATGGTCTGGGGAAAAGGGGATGAGGTCGAGCGGGCAGGGTGTTGGGCGGAGAGAGAGGAGAAATAGGTCAAGGCATAGTGTAGTTCTGTGTTGATGAGACCAGTGGACTCAATAGGCTGAGTGAATGAGTAGCGGATGTCGTCAACCTTTTTTTTCAAAGTGGTTGACAAAGTCGTCCACAGAGAGGGAAGGGGGAGGGGGTGGAGGATTAAGGAGGGAGGAGAACGTAGAAAAGAGTTGAGGCAGAAGCTTGAAATTTCAAGTGATAGAACGTGGCTTTAGCAGCAGCTACAGAGGAAGAGAAGGTAGAGAGGAGGGAGTGAAAGGATGATATGTACTTCAGAAGTGTAGTTTTCCTCCATTTTTGCTCAGCTGCCCGCAGCCCTGTACTGTAAGCTCGCAATGAGTCACTCAGCAGGAGGGCATGGCTGAACTGACCGGGAGGAAAGGGGACAGTGCGAGTCATAGGATGCAGAAAGGAAGGAGAGTAGGGTCGAAGAGGCAGAATCAGGAGAAACATTTAGCAGAAGGGAGAGATGATAGGATAGAAGAGGCGAGAGGATTGGGAGATAGTAAAGATTGCGACAGCGCACGGCCATCTGGGTAGGGCCTGAGTGGTTAAGGTTGGAGGAAAGGAAAACAGAAAATTAAACAAAGTAGTGATTAGAGACCTGGAGGGGGGTTGCAGTGAGATTAGTCAGTGAGTAGCCTCTAGTAAAGATGAGGTCAAGCGTATTGCCTGCCTTGTGAGTTGGAGGGGAAAGAGAAGGCAGACGTCAGGACGTTGAAGTACGAAGATCGGTGAGCCATCAGGAAATGAGCTTATCAAGGTGTCAAGCTCATTGAGGAACTCTAAGGGCATCTGCTGGGTGATTGATGACAATGTTAAGCTTGAGTGGACAATTGACAGGTGAGGGTAATTTCAAATGAGATGGACAGGTGAGGGTAATTTCAAATGAGATGGACAGGTGAGGGTAATTTCAAATGAGATGGACAGGTGAGGGTAATTTCTCCTACATTTAGGAGAAATTAGTAGACCAATACCACTACCTCAATGACGAGATGCTCTCGGAATATGAGAAAACAGTCAGATGAAGAGAGCAGCTGGGGTAGCAGTGTTCTCTGGGGTGATCCAGGTCTCCACATGGCCAAAACGTCAAGGGACTGAAGGGCAGCATAGGCTGAGATGAACGCCGCATTTTTTGACTGCAGATTGGCAGTTCCAAACACTGCCAGAGACTCGGAATTCCACATGGGTTGTGCGCGCAGGGTACACTAAATTAGAAGGGTTGCAGCCAAGGGGTGGGGATTGTCTGTAAAGCCTACAGGGAGAGGTGCAAACAGGTATAGAAAACACACACATAGTTGACAAGCTACAAAATAACATGAGATAATCTGTAAATAACTAGGTAAGATACTCAAGTGAGAGAATGGTATGTAGCCTTCCTCAAACAACTCGGCAGAACCGTATTTGTTTCAGCGACGGTCTTAGTTTTGCGACAAAACCGCCACTGACACAATCACTGCTTACAGCTGCTGCTGAGAAACCAGGGGAGTCTTAAGAACTAACAATAATTGCTAATTGCCTAGCTGAGAGCACGCCTCCCTGTACTAATTGCTGATTGCCTAGGAGAGATGAAACCACTCCCACAATACAGCCACTGATTACCAAAACAAGTCACAAATTGCCCTGCCCCTTGATCCTGGTTGATGTGTCAACTACTATCTGCAAGTTATGAGCAGTCAGCAGTTCACACACCAAGGAGGCTACTGGGAAGACAGGCAGCACTTAAAGGAGATGGCCCTAGCTAGCAAAAAGAAAGTACTAGACCACAACAGATAAAGACAACAACAAAAAACTATAGAATGAAGCACACTGAGATGGAGCCTGAGAAGCTGGTTATATACACTCAGAAAAGAGTCCTCAAGCTATAGAATCAAGCCCAGGTTTCACCATCATAACCCATATAACACACTGAGGCATTCAGCAATGACAGACTTTTTGAAAGCAAGTGGGCGGCTCGGGAGGAAAGAAAGCAGAAGAGAATAGAAGGGGGACAGTGAGATGGAGAGTGGCAGAGAGATGGAGGTTGGGTGAGAATCGTGAAAGAGAGGAACGTGAGTGTCACGACTCCCGCCGAAGTCGGCCCCTCCCTGTTCGGGCGGCGTTCGGCGGTCGACGTCACCGGCTTACTAGTTACCACCGATCGATGTTTCCCTGTTCGTTTGGTTTTGTCTTTATTGTGTACACCTGTTTTTGATTCCCTGATTATGTTCATTATTTAACCCTCTGCCTTTCCTGTTTGTCTTGTCTGTGATTGTTTCCTGTTTTGTGGTTGTTGGTGTTTCTCCCAACCATGTTATTTTTCTGTGAGAAGTTTATTGGAAATTTGTGTAAACACGTTTTGTTTACACTTATCCCTGTGTCCTGCGTCTGACTCCTCTAGTTCTCATAAGAAACCATTACAGTGAGAGAGGAGACTAAAGGACAGCAAGAGTAAGCAGAGGGTAATAAAGGAGGGAGAGATGGAGAGAAGGAATGATGTAAAGGGAAAGAAAGAGGTGCATACTTAATGATAGAGATCGGAAGATAGATAACTCACTAGACTAGGTTCTGCTTCCATTAAAAAGGGAACCCTGAGCCAAAGAGGAGCCTGAAAGAGAGAGAGGGATTCTGAGATACAAATGAGCTGCCGGCAGGCTGCAATGTAATTAGATGGTGAAGTATGGGGGTTGGACAGCGTATGGAGACACAGTGGGACCAGGGACCCATCAGTGGCTGGCAGCGTTAGGTAAGATCAAGCACCCTGCTGCTGCTGCCTCTGCTGCTGCTGCCTCTTCTGCTGCTGCCTCTTCTGCTGCTGCCTCTGCTGCTGCTGTCTCTCTCTCTGCCTCCTGTATACATCCCCCTGATGGATCACCTGCCAGATTGCCACAGCCACTCTACACCATACCCACAGACAGGATCACAGCCTCACCAGACACAACACCACCTCCATCACTACCATGCAGCTTTGGACTGGGCTCTTGACTAGAGGAATAAACAGATCTCACTGTTGACCCTCTCCTCACCTTACGGCCCTGCTTTAGTTTGGGGTATGTGGTGCCAATAGTAGTGGAAATAATTAAGTTAGGCATCCCCCCCACAAAATGTGGGAATTATCATTGAATAACATCTAAGGTTACCCGTCAATAGAGTACACATCAATTTCTCACATTTCAAGACAGAAAACACACCGCATAACCACTAAATTGCATACCGCCTCAACAGATCCACAGATGACGCAATCTCAATCACACTCCACACCGCCCTTTCTCACCTGGACAAAAGGAACACCTATGTGAGAATGCTGTTCATCGACTACAGCTCAGCATTCAACACCATAGTGCCCACGAAGCTCATCACTAAGCTAAGACTCTGGGACTAAACACCTCCCTCCGCAACTGGATCCTGGACTTCCTGACGGGCTTCCCCCAGGTGGTAAGAGTAGGCAACAATACATCTGCAATGCTGATCCTTAACACTGGGGCCCCTCAGGGGTGTGTACTTAGTCCCCTCCTGTATTCCCTGTTCACCCACGACTCATTAAGTTTGCTGACGACACAGTGGTAGGCCTGATCACCGACAACAATAAGATGGCCTATAGGGAGGAGGTCAGAGAACTGGCAGTGTGGTGCCAGGACAACACATTCTGAGCAATACAAAGGAGCTGATCGTGGACTACAGGAAAAGGCGGGCCGAACAGGCCCCCATTAACATTGACGGGGCTGCAGTGGAGCGGGTCGAGAGTTTCAAGTTCCTTAGTGTCCATATCACCAACGAACTAATATGGTCCAAACATACCAATACAGTCGTGAAGAGGGCATGACAAAACCTTTTCCCCCTCAGGAGACTGAAAAGATTTGGCATGGGTCCCCAGATCTTCAAAAAGTTATTCAGCTGCACCATCGAGAGCATCCTGACCGGTTGCATCATTGCCTGGTATGACAACTGCTCGGCATCTGACCGTAAGGCGCTACAGAGGGTAGAGCAAACGGCCCAGTACATCACTGGGGCCAAGCTTCCTGCCATACAGCACCTATATAATAAGCGGTGTCAGAGGAAAGACCATAAAATTGTCAGAGACTCCAGTCACCCAAGTTAAAGAGTTCTCTCTGCTACCGCACGGTAAGCGGTACCGGAGCGCCAAGTCTAAGACCAAAAGGCTCCTCAACAGCTTCTACCCCCAAGCCATTAGACTGCTGAACAATTCATCAAAATTGCCACCAGACAATTTACAATGACACCCCCCCCCCCCCCCCCCCTTGTACACTGCTGCTACTCGCTGTTTGTTTGTTACCTATGCATAGTCACTTCGCCTACACCTACATGTACAGATTAGCTCAACTAGCCTGTACCCCTGCACACTGACTCGGTACCGGTGCCCCCTGTATATACTGTAGCCCCGTTATTGTTATTCTTGTGTTACTTTTTTTTGTTGCCTACTTGGTAACTATTTTCTTCTTCTTGAACTGCGCTGTTGGTTAAGGGCTTGTAAGTAAACGGTAAAGTCTGCACTTGTAGTATTCGGCGCATGACAAATAAAGTTTGATTTGATATCAATATATGACAGAATAGCGTAAACAGGAATAACATTGTTCTCTGGGTGGAGCGTGCTGCTTCAAAACCCTTGGAGCCGACTCTATTCTCACTGCTGAGACAGAGTGTCACTAGTGTAGTGGTGTTCCACGTGGCTGCCTGTCTTCAGCGTACTAACAGACGCAAACATGAGAGTTTACTACTTTCAGGCACAGCAAGATGAGTCTAGAGATGGGCCTCTCTATTCCAACAGGTTGAGAGAGGTCTCAGATCACAGCACAAATGAGGGTGAGAGAGGGGGGAAATAGATAGAGCAGAGTCTGGACAAGAGGAGGGATGTGAAAGTAAAGACAGAGGAAAAACATGGTTTTAATGAATTACAATCTGGCAGGTTAAATCTCCTTAGTGCAGTTAACATGGCCATGAATTACCCTTTAGCGGGCGCACTACACTAGCTCTGCTGACGTCTGTAAGATACTGTACAGTATGCTCCATACACATAGGATGTAGAATCTTCATTTGAACAGTTTCTCACAGCAGGAAAATGATCCTGCAGCAACATGAAATGTGAATTATTGTGTGCATTATAATAAACTGACTTTTTTGTAGGGGTTGATAGATTTCTTGTTAGGGCAAATCAAGTCTGACATTTTTAAGTGGAAATTAAAAACTTTAGAAGGCTTTTTAAACCGCAAATACTCTACAAGTTTGTGTAATGAACACGAGGGGAGACAGAGCTGGTTTCAAGAGCAGGGCGCAGTAGGTGTTGATTTGTAACGGACCACAGGAGGAGGCAGGTAGCTGGGTCCAGGGGCAGGCAGAAGGTCATACACAGGGGGTCCAAAAAGGCAACAGTACAGGCAGGGAAAAGGCTAGTAACGTAGTCCGGGAGATCAGGCAATAGGTAGATAACAGGATATCTGATAGGCTAAAGTACAGACAGGGAATAGGTAAAAACTATCACCCACTGGAGGACTAAATTACAGTGACACCACCACTCTGCGTAGACGTGTGTCACAAAACAAACAATACCTCACAATGATGGGGTGCAAAGAACTGAACTAAATAGCGTATGATAATGACATACAGGTGTGTGAACAGGTGATCAGAATTCAGGTGATTGGGATCTGGAGAGTGAGCTGCATTCAGGGGATCTATGTGTTTGAGAGTGTGAGTTGGAAGCAGACATTACAGTTTGCAAGGAATTTCCTGCAACAACAGGGTGATCAAATTAAGATCCTATATCTATACCTGTGATATGGCTAATCTGTTAACCAGCCTTCAGTGTGTAAAGTTGCTAAGAAAATGTGAGGGCTTATCGTGTCAATCTATTTCACCTTTGATCGTGGCCCAGTAAGCACAACATGGCGGGACCTACTGAGATGAGGTGTTGGTAGACGTTCAGGCCTTGTGAGGAATGAGGTGGACTAGCAGGTGTGATAACGTGTGTGTGCATGCAGCAGTGGGTGTGTGTGTTCAGTGGTGTGAAACAGAGGAGGCATCAAGGATCTGTCTGACACAGGGGACAGACCTAGAGGAAACACTGCGGCTAGGAATGACTAATGAACTAGACGTGGTGTCTGTCCACTGCGAGAGCACTCAACAGGAAAATAGGCAATCAAGTCACCTGTGTTATTTCTTGTGGTTTGTCTGACTTGCCTGAGTGCAAGTTTTTTTTTTCTTGATTTCCCAAGTGCAAGCTGTAATCACGGCAGTGTGGGAGGAAAGTTGACTTAAGGGCTAAAACATTAGAAAAACAAACAAACACTGCAGTCTGTTTGTCTAGGGGCTATATTCTATGGGGGTTTTCGTGATTAGATAAGTTAGAATTGGAGCTAAATAAAAAGGGAAGTATTAGATGCTGATAATGACTTTCAAATTCCACCACCAAAGCTTTCTGCATATCAGCATAAAAAGCAGAATGAGATTTAATGGACAAGGACAGAGGGAGGGAAGGCAGTAGACACAGAACTCACAAAGCCCCGGGCTACGGACAGGTCTGCAGAGCAGAACACTCTCAGGCTGACCCTGAATGCACCCAGCCGTTTTGCATTAATGTGGGCGATGTACGATACCACAACATGTTTTCATTATATATATATGATCAGTCATTATCAGTATATATATATATGATTCATGTTTTCTATTATACATGTTATATATATATAATATATATATATGATTCATATATGATTCACAGTTCCAACAGAAAGCTGAAAAGACAGAAAGTTATCATATGCAATATGAATCAAGGCTTATGTTAAATGATGAATCTTATATGGTAAATAAGATATTGCAACCAAAGGCCCAGTTCAAATCAATTGAATTGTATTTCACCACTTGTCAAGTATCATTGTTGAGGGCAGAGTGACTGAGGGAGACTGAAATAGAACTGTGGCTTTTCCTGAAGATTTGACATGGCAAAATATCAACTTCACCAGTGGGTGTAGACTAGAGAGCTCTGCAATACCAATTGGAAGGCTTCAACACTGAGTTGTTGGGGATCTAAACACACTATCGTTCTTTGTTCAATCTGATAAAAAGCTTGCTTTCAGATGTTTAAGGTAGGCCTATAGTCTCAGAGCAGAGGGCTGTTACAGTGAACCAAATGAATTAACACATCCACTGGCTCTGCCGACCAACCATGCACTGCACTGTTCACATTTGGTGAGGCTCCAGAACTAGTGTCCCTGTAAATGGAGCCATTCCCACAGAAAGAATGCCATTAAATGCAATTGTCAGGGCTAATTTGTTTCACAACACAGGATCTGTGTGCTCTCTGTTTCTCTCGCTGTCTCTCTCTTTCTGTCTCACCCACTTTCACTCTCTCCCACTCGTTCTCTCTCTCTCGCTCTCTCATTGTTTGTGTCCTTTACAGGATCACAGGAGAGAAGGAGCCCTGTGATCTGGTAGGATAACATCTATGTTGGGATCAAACTGTGTGTTGTGTAATAGCATCCTGTGCCAGACAGATGTGGCAGTCTTATCAGAGCAGCCTGTCAGACAGACAAGCCACATCACCACCACCACCTGGCTGTCTGTCTGACACATCTAGATAACTGAGACCAGACAGACACACAGTGATTCAATCACAGATGTGCACACAACCACTCCTGCCTGCCCCCTCCAGCTCCTCATCTTCCAAAACAAATACCCACCTTCTGTAAGGAGTGACGCCGGACATGAGAAGCAGGGACGGACATAGAACACGACAGGACCAGCGTCAGCACACGGGTAAACAAGGACATATAACAAACATCAATCCCGAAGCAGGGAACAGAGCTAGGGAACAGACAGATATAGGGAAGGCAATAACACAAATAATAGAGTTCAGCTGAGTCCAATGAGAGCAGATGCGAGTGATGGGGAAAGGCAGGTGTGCGAACTGATGGTGGCTTGATTGCGTAATCCTGGAGAGCCTGGCGCCCTAGAGCGCCAGGGGGAGGAAGAACGGGAACAGGCATGACAGTACCCCCCACCTCTACCTGGGCGAGCCTGCCGAGACATGGGCGCGGGGGAGGAAGAGCGGGAGCAGGCGTGACACCTTCATCGACAGAGGGATGAGGGATGAGGGATAGACTGTATACCATAACTGGAAATGCTGGGGGAGCTTTCTCCAATGTTGTCATGTGCTATTGAATGAACTAGCACAGAGAAACATCTCTAAATAATCATTTGAAATTGTTATGGGACAAATGTTTGCTTTGGAAAATTAGCAAACGTCAACATTCCAGATTGCTGCTGTTTTAGCACCTAGCTATCTATCCATTGAGGCATAGCATGATTCCCACTGGGCAAAAATTGGTTGAATCAACGTTGTTTCCACGTCATTTCAACCAAAATAATCTATGTGATGACCTTGAATCAATGTGGAAAACCGATTGGATTTTCAAAAAGTCATCAACGTATGGGCATTATTATTATTTTCATCCAACTTTTAACCTAAATACAAAGACATTATGACATTTTTGTTGATTTCACTTTGAATTCACGTTAGTTGACAACTCAACCAATGGTAAATCAAAACGAGACGTTGAACTGATGTCAGTGGCCAGTGGGTCTGTTGTGACAACAGCAAGCAACCACTTCAGCCACCCAACTTTAGTTTCTGGCTCTAAGAAAGCATAAATTATTCTCCTCTGATTACTCTTGGCTTATAATT
Organism: Salmo salar; assembly: GCF_965601325.2. Lineage (NCBI taxonomy): Eukaryota > Metazoa > Chordata > Actinopteri > Salmoniformes > Salmonidae > Salmo > Salmo salar. The sequence goes on from NC_138299.1 coordinate 142,324,418, forward strand.
ATGGAGCTTGCAGGCCGGTCGGCTTTTAGCCTTAATTCAATAAGCTTGTTTGTGCATGGCGGTGACAGTGGCTTGCAGCTGTTAATTTGCAGCTGGGTGATGGCTGTGCAGGTGCAGGTGGTGCACATCCTCAGAGATGTTCCATCAGGCTCCTACTTCTCCTATAGTACCACAACATACTGTACCCCCTAAACTCACTGAAACTGACACACTCCCATTTAAACACCATGTTCCTCTGTGTCCACATCACTAAGGATCTATCATGATCCAAACACATCAACACAGTCGTGAGGAGGGCACGACAACAATTCTTTCCCCCAGGAGGCTGAAAAGACTTGGCATGGGACCTCACATCCACCAAAAATTATACAGCTGCACCATTGAGAGCATCTTGACTGTTTGCATCACCGCTTGGTATGGCAACTGCTTGACATCCGACTGCAAGGCTGGTAGTGCACACAGCCCAGAGGGTAGTGCATACAGCCCAGAGGGTAGTGCATACAGCCCAGAGGGTAGTGCATACAGCCCAGTACATCACTGGGGCCGAGCTCCCTGCCATCCAGGACCTCTATACCAGGCAGTATCAGAGGGAGGCACTAAAAATTGTCAAAGACTCCAGCCATCCAAGTCATAGACTGTTCTCTCTGCTTCCAAACGACAAGCAGTACCGATGTACCAAATCTGGAACCAACAGGACTCTGAACAATTATACCCCCAAGTCATTCAACTGCTAAATAGTTAGTCCGTGTAGCTATTGGTTAACTATTTAACTATCTGCATTGACCCTTTTCGTACTAACTTTGACTCACATACGCTGCTGCTACTGTTTGTTATCTATCCTGTTGCCTAGTCACTTTGTTCTTAGATATCTACCTCAATTACCTTGTACCCCTGCACAAATCAACTTGGTACTGGTACCATGTGTATATAGCCAAGTTATCGTTACTCATTGTGTATTTATTATTACGTGTTATTACTTTTCTATTATTTCTCTATTTTCTTTCTGTCTGCATTGTTTAGAAGGGCCCGCAAGTAAGCATTTCACTGTTAGTCTACACATGTTGTTTACGAAGCATGTGACAAATAACATTTTATTTTAAACACAAGCAATCTCAATGGGATCACCATGAATAAAGGATCAGTAAAATGGAAAGATCAGTCATGTGGAGAACATGGGAACAGCTCTACTTGTGATGGAGATGGAGTGGAGATCTCTCCAGACCTCTCCAGACCTCTCCAGATCTCTCCAGATCTCTCCAGACCTCTCCAGACCTCTCCAGACCTCTCCAGACCTCTCCAGACCTCTCCAGACCTCTCCAGACCTCTCCAGATCTCTCCAGACCTCTCCAGACCTCTCCAGATCTCTCCAGATCTCTCTCTCCAGACCTCTCCAAATCTCTCCAGACCTCTCCAGATCTCTCCAGATCTCTCCAGCCTAAAGGAGAAGAGATCTGGGAGGCAAGTGAGCTGATAAACTGATTGATTTGGGAGACAGACTGACCGGGATTGCGCTTGAGTGATGTGAAACTGATAAAAAACCTGTTGGATTTGTCTACACTGGAGAGAAAAACACAACCTTAACAAACTCAGTCAATCCAGTGTGTCTCTATAGTCAATCCAGTGTGTCTCTATAGTCAATCCAGTGTGTCTCTATAGTCAATCCAGTGTGTCTCTATAGTCAATCCAGTGTGTCTCTATAGTCAATCCAGTGTGTCTCTATAGTCAATCCAGTGTGTCTCTATAGTCAATCCAGTGTGTCTCTATAGTCAATCCAGTGTGTCTCTGTAGTCAATCCAGTGTGTCTCTATAGTCAATCCAGTGTGTCTCTATAGTCAATCCAGTGTGTCTCTATAGTCAATCCAGTGTGTCTCTATAGTCAATCCAGTGTGTCTCTATAGTCAATCCAGTGTGTCTCTATAGTCAATCCAGTGTGTCTCTATAGTCAATCCAGTGTGTCTCTATAGTCAATCCAGTGTGTCTCTGTAGTCAATCCAGTGTGTCTCTGTAGTCAATCCAGTGTGTCTCTATAGTCAATCCAGTGTGTCTCTATAGTCAATCCAGTGTGTCTCTATAGTCAATCCAGTGTCTCTATAGTCAATCCAGTGTGTCTCTATAGTCAATCCAGTGTGTCTCTATAGTCAATCCAGTGTGTCTCTATAGTCAATCCAGTGTGTCTCTATAGTCAATCCAGTGTGTCTCTATAGTCAATCCAGTGTGTCTCTATAGTCAATCCAGTGTGTCTCTATAGTCAATCCAGTGTGTCTCTATAGTCAATCCAGTTCTGCTGCCGGATATGAGGGCAGGGGCTCCTACATTCACTCCAACATATGAGCTCATGAATGAGAATAATAAATGACAATATGAGAACTAGAATATGAAAGCAGAATCCTTGCCATTTCCTCTTTAATAGACTGTCACTGATATCCAGTTCAAGGTCTCTGGGTCAGTCAGGCTTTTCCATTAGTTCAATTCAAACAGAGACAGGTACTTTAAACACCTTCCTTTTCTGTCATCTGAGGACTGCACATCTCTACCTGCCTGGTTCAAACAAAGGCTTCGGGTTGACACTCATATTAAGGAGAGGTCTTTTGACAAAGGCACTGAGTCTAATATTTTCACAGTTTGACAGCGCTTTCAAAAGCCTGCACCTTGAATAATAAGCCAAGTGACAAGACTGCAGTAATGGTCTAAAGAATATAACACGCAGGTAATACGTCTGGTGGGAGCAGATCTGCCATCACAGTATGGAGAAGTCCATTATGTTGATAAGTGCTGTCTATAGCCCTAGTGGGAGGACATTGCAGACATCATTGTTGAAGGCAGACAGGATTCATCCGACTGGAATCTCACCACAAAAGAAACATTTTAGGGGCTGGTTTCCTGGACCCAGATGAAGCATAATAACGGTCTCAAAAGCACTTTAAAATTAGATGTATTTTAGTCTAGGAGTAGGCGTCGTCTGGGTCTGAGTTACAGGCCCTTAGGTGACATCCATGGGTTGTAGACACTCCCCAACAGGCAGTCTAGTTGTGGAGATCCTGCTGCTCAACAGGACCATCCCTCATCCTTACTCCTCTGCCTCCCCACTCGGCCCAATGGAACAACAAGATAAAGAGGCTAGCTGCCCTGTGCTCCACGTAGCAGCTAATCAGTTCTCTGGATTACAGGATCAGTTGCCCAGCCAGAGACTAACTCCATATATAAAGCATTATGGACAGCTCGCTGCGCTGAGGGCTCTCTACACGTCGGCTCAATCAAAAATTACCTTTACATTTCTATTGCGCGATCTATAGCGCTTCAGCGATACAGACTGAATAGAGCCCCAACATTACAGGATCAAACACATCCTGATAAACCACAGAATATCACACAGAGGCTGGTTAAAGGAGACATACAGTGCTTTACTACAAACTGTGAACTTGAAGAAAGTGCAAGAAGACTTGTTATGACAAAATGTTTTCAATTTTTTGAAATTTGTGCTCTCTTTTTAGTAAACACAGCAAAATGAAAGACACACACATAAAAAGACACACAGGCCAGTGTTTCAGAGCTGAGTACTCCTCACATCCTTACAGGTTCCTATCAGAGCTGAGTACTCCTCACATCCTTACAGGTTCCTATCAGAGCTGAGTACTCCTCACATCCTTACAGGTTCCTATCAGAGCTGAGTACTCCTCACATCCTTACAGGTTCCTATCAGAGCTGAGTACTCCTCATATCCTTACAAGGTCCTATCAGAGCTGAGTACTCCTCACATCCTTACAGGGTCCTATCAGAGCTGAGTACTCCTCATATCCTTACAAGGTCCTATCAGAGCTGAGTACTCCTCACATCCTTACAGGGTCCTATCAGAGCTGAGTACTCGTCATATCCTTACAGGTTCATATCAGAGCTGAGTACTCCTCATATCCTTACAGGGTCCTATCAGAGCTGAGTACTCCTCATATCCTTACAGGGTCCTATTAGAGCTGAGTACTCCTCATATCCTTACAGGGTCCTATCAGAGCTGAGTACTCCTCATATCCTTACAGGGTCCTATCAGAGCTGAGTACTCCTCACATCCTTACAGGGTCTTCTCATTTGCAGCCTCTGGGCTCTCCCATGCTGTTCACTAACTGTTGTTCCACACCCTCTCTCATCTCTCCCTCTCTTATTCACAACCACTCCAGCTTCAGTGCTGAGTACTCCTCATATCCTTACAGGGTTCTATCAGAGCTGAGTACTCCTCATATCCTTACAGGGTCCTATCAGAGCTGAGTACTCCTCATATCCTTAGAGGGTCCTATCAGAGCTGAGTACTCCTCGCATCCTTACAGGGTCCACTCAGAGCTGAGTACTCCTCACATCCTTACAGGGTCTTCTCATTTGCAGCCTCCAGGCTCTCCCATGCTGTTCACTAACTGTTGTTCCTCCACCCTCTCTCATCTCTCCCTCTCTTATTCACAACCACTTCAGCTTCAGGTTGGTTTCTCCTGATGTGTAGACTAGCCACAGATGCATCCACCACTCCACCCCCTCCTCCAAAGCTCACAGTGTCCAATTCCTGTCTTTCAATTCCTTTTCGATTTCATTTCTTCCTACGCTCCTTTTTGCCTATCTATCTTGGCCCTCCCCTTGCCACTCAATCCATCCACTTTTCTCCCACTCTCCTCAGCTCTTCTGTGAGGTAGTGTGAGTGGGTTCTTCCTGTGCTGAGTGGAGGAGTTGAGAGAAAGAGAAGTGTGTATGTGTGTGTTGTAGAGTTATGAGTACTGTCCGCCAGGTTGTAATCAGCCTCTGCAGCCTGTTACTCTGTTCACAGAAACACTGACCTTTAACAGATAGAGCTAAACTCAAAGGTTTACCACGAGCACAGAGAGAAGCTCATCTGTTTATCAGAAACCCTGTCAACAGCCTACAGCCACAGTGACATGGAGATATGGACAGTATTAATCAAAGCACTGCAATACTCATGAATATCTGCTTCCAAGAACGGATTTGAAGAACAGCTTAAAGCTTAATTAAATGTAATTTCAACTTCCTCCTTCAATGTGAGTTTTGAAGGACAAAAATTGGGCATAGGTAGCCTACTACTGGTAGCACTATTTTCTCAGAGCAGCAAAAACTCCTAGCCTTCCAGAGCCAGACATGAACATCAGGCTAGATTTGGTACACTGTAGTATGTTGCTGTATTTACTGTGGGATCAGATCATTGGGAGAAGGCACCACAGCAACACTGGCTTTATCTACAGAGATGTGAAGCCAGACACTGTCAGATAGACTATCTGGAGGTGTGGCTCTCTCAATCCTGACAATCATTCTTAATGATACAAGCACAGGTACAGGAAGGTGTCGTTTTCACATAACTAGCCATTTCACTCTTTTGTTGGAGCACCATTTAAGATCAAAACTGTGTATTGCAGCCAGTAGCCGACAAGATAACTGCTGTTGTTTGAGGTGTCAAACTCCAGAAGAAGAAAGCAGGAAATATGTCTGTCTGGCCCTTAGCCTGTAGCTCACTGCGCTATTCTAATTACAACTACAAAGCCTCTCTTCAGATGTTTATCCAGGACATTGCAGGATTTATCTGAAAAACTGATGCTGCCGACACAAAAGTATCTACCAGAGATAAAACAGAGAGGGAAGGCTGATGTACAAATTCCCACAAGCCTGTGATCTGTACTATTTAAAAGTGACTGTGGGTAGTAGTACTCATCAGAATCTCACTTCCCACACCGTGCCGTAATGTCTTCATTAAACACTGGAGGACAGCTTGGGGAAAAACAGCTGACAACTGAGCAAGTGTTTCTCTTAAGATTGGGTGCCAATTTCCATACTAACCCAATATGGTGGGTGGCAGTGGTGTATACATCTGTAATATTTATACTCAGAATCGCTCCTTACTTTTGCTAAACAAAACAGCTAAAAGGTTAAAAGTGGAGCGAGTAAATCTACCCTCCCTTGGGCAAAAATGGGATCTATAGCATTAGCCAGCATGAACCCTGTGGTGGTCAGGTAGGAGAGAGACAAATACTGCCCATTAAAGTGACATTTATGGAAAGACAACTTTAAATCAGAGAACAGGGTTGGATTTGTTCTTCTTTTAGTATATTTTTGGGACTATTTTGCAGACAGAAGATGGCGTCCCTGAGATCTATGGTGTGATCATTACTATGACACTGTTCAAACGGAAGACCAGAAAGCATGGAAATAGAGTAGAATGTCAACAGCAAAGTAACTCTCCACAGCAGCAGCGGGCTCTGGGAAGCTGATATCAAGTCCAAACGGAAAGGAAAGCGGTTAGGAAGGAGAGTATTTTGTCTCAGGAAGTACAGGACGTTTAATGGGATTTCACCGTTGTCATCTGGGACCAGATATTGCAAATCCCCTCCACATCCCCATGGTTAAGACCTGAATGATAATGTCCAGTTATATTTAAGACACTAGCTGCTGCTGTTCAAGCGGAAAAAACAGGATAACACAAACTAGTGAAGAAAAGCTGGATCATGCTACAGTGTCAGATGGATAGGTCCCCAGTCGTTGTTACAAGACCAAGGGAGACTTGAGTCAAAATGGTGTAGGTCTGATGAAAATTACAAGGAAAGGGTGCACATGAAATAACGGAAAAAGTGTCAAGTTTTCTCTTTGTTTTTTCTCTTCAGTCCTCTCTGAAAAAAGCAGACATTGTACAGGTGCAAACCGTTCCTAAATTGGCCCTTGATGTACAGTATACAGCCGTAAGACCAGCCTGGAAATAACCTTTGCGTGCTTCACTGAGCAGTAACTTATTGAGCCTCTGCTGTACTTGGCCGTGCTAATCATTCCATGGCTTGAACGTGTCCTCTCCAGTGGAACATCATCATCTCATTATACTGTTCTGAGAGCACTCTTCCTCATCCTGGACCTGTCTGCTTAGCATGCCTGGAAATCACCAAGCCTCTCCTGCTCTGCCTGAATACAAATCAGCCCAAACCTGGAAGTCATATGTTTTAATCGGAGGTGCATTTTATGAATTTAAAGAATCCGCCTGAACACATCCCCAAACCTGGAAGTCATGTGTATTCAGATGGCGTGAATGCTAAAGTAATCATTCCAAAGTAATGAGGAATTTAAATATTCACACATGGGCAGTGATGTGTTCCTCAGAAGGAATAAGGAGTTAGCAAGGAGATGGAGGAGGAGGCAGAGCTCCCTCCCTGTGTTGCTGACCTTTCCTCCTCACAGCCAGATGAGTGGTAGTAAACTGCTCCTGAAGAGCTAGCTGTGCTCCATGGCCTCAGGGCTGCCACCAATACATAATCCTGCTGACATTTCAATATTCTGCCCTGCTATCCACCCCCTTACCACTACCCTCCCTCCCTCCATGCCGCACGCCACTCGCCAAGGCCTTTCCACAAACAATTATTTATCACGTCTCAGACAGGTCCCCAGGCCCAGGCTCTTCCTTCTTTCTTCCTAAGCTTCCTCTGATTTCTATCATTGAAAGCCACTCACACACACAGTGCTAGAAAAAGTACCCAATTGTCATACTTGAGTAAAAGTAAAGATACCTTAATATAAAATGACTCAAGTAAAAGTGGAAGTCACCCAGTAAATACTACTTGAGTAAAAGTCTAAAAGTATTTGGTTTTAAATATACTTAAATATCAAAAGTACATGAAATTAGTAAAATATAGTTAAGTATATAAGTATATAAATAATTTCAAATTCCTTATATTAAGCAAATCAGATGGCACGATTTTTATGGTTTTTTTTTTTACAGATAGCTAGGGGCACACTCCAACACTCAGACATCATTTACATACGACACATTTGTGTTTAGTGAGTCCGCCAGATCAGAGGCAGAAGAGATGACCAGGGATATTCTCTTAATAAGTGTGTAAATTGCATTCAAGATGTAATGAGTACTTTTGAGTGTCAGGGAAAATGTAAAAATTACAATATTTTATTTTAGAATATTGGAAAGTAAAAGTAGAAGTTAGTAAAGTAAATAGTAAAGTACAGACACCCAAAAAAACGACTTAAGAATTACTTAAGTATTTTTACTTAAGTACTTTACACCACTGCGCACACACACACACACACACACACCACACACACACACACACACACACACACACACACACACACACACACACACACACACACACACACACACACACACACACACACACACACACACACACACACACATCGTTTACAGGGTTTTTCATGTCCAAAGACAGCTCTAGGTGAAAGACGGTAGGGCTAATCACTATTGAGCTGTGTTTAAGCCATTTATGTAAAGCCCTCTAGATCTGTCTGCATTATGTAAAGTCCTCTAGATCTGTCTGCATTACGTAAAGCCCTCTATATCTGTCTGCATGATGTAAAGCCCTCTAGATCTGTCTGCATTACGAAAAGTCCTCTAGATCTGTCTGCAGTGCAATGATGTCCCTTGATTAAAGAGTGTGTGGAGCCAAGCATGTAGCATTGGTCTCTCCAGGAGGAGTATGTAGCATTGGTCTCTCCAGGAGGAGTATGTAACATTGGTCTCTCCAGGAGGAATATGTAGCATTGGTCTCTCCAGGAGGAGTATGTAGCATTGGTCTGAGTGGAGGAGTTGAGAGAAAGAGGAGTATGTAGCATTGGTCTCTCCAGGAGGAGTATGTAGCATTGGTCTCTCCAGGGGGAGTATGTAACATTGGTCTCTCCAGGAGGAGTATGTAGGATTGGTCTCTCCAGGAGGAGTATGTAGCATTGGTCTCTCCAGGAGGAGTATGTAGCATTGGTCTCTCCTGGAGGAGTATGTAGCATTGGTCTCTCCAGGAGGAGTATGTAGCATTGGTCTCTCCTGGAGGAGTATGTAGCATTGTTCTCTCCAGGAGGAGTATGTAGCATTGTTTTCTCCAGGAGGAGTATGTAGCATTGGTCTCTCCTGGAGGAGTATGTAGCATTGTTCTCTCCAGGAGGAGTATGTAGCATTGGTCTCTCCAAGAGGAGTATGTAGCATTGGTCTCTCCAGGAGGAGTATGTAGCATTGGTCTCTCCAGGAGGAGTATGTAGCATTGGTCTCTCCAGGAGGAATCCAGCCACACCGGGACAGAGGCAGAAGTCACGGAGCCCTTTAAATGTCATGAATACCGCCCAGCAAACCCACCAGCTCCCTTTAGCAAGGCCACCATTCCCTAAGGAAATACTCAACCTCACACCTATAGTCCAGTAGAGAGAGCCTCCCGTGACCTCAGTTCTACCCCTGTAGGCCTTCCTCACAGATTTCCTCTCTCTGTGTGTTTGAGGGTAAGAGCATCATACAGATCTCCGTAACTAGCAAAAACAATGATGACACTTGCAGTGGGGGGATTCTGAGTGTCTTAATGGAGGATCTTCCTGCTTTGTTCTGTGGAGAGCGTCCTCAGGAGATGCTGACAAACATCTCTTCTGTTTGTAATGCTGAAATCCAATTGAGGTTGGAGATATAGTAGGAAGTGCAACAACATGTAGAGATGTAGAGGCAGCCAGCGATGAGATTGAGAGAGATTAGGAGAAGAAGACCCGAGGGGGCAACATTCTAGATCGGGCAGGTAGTCAAAGCCGTAAAGCACATGACCCCTGGAGGAAATGGACCACAGATCAGATCTGCCTGTACTGGAGCTATAGACACCTGCTCTGCTCTGCTCTCTTCTTCAACCTGGCTATGTGCCTGTGTGTCAATACAATTCCTGATCAGCTGTCAAGGCCTGCTCTCGGGAGGCCAATGAAATGGCCTGACCTTGAGCAAGAGAGCAGATTGAACTAACATGCCAGCGGAGGGGAGAGGGGATTTCACCACCGTACCACAGCCTAATGGAATGCTTTCCAAGGAACGGTGAGTGACTGATGGCTCAGTGTCAAAGTGCCTCCCATCTGTACCCATAAACCTGCAAGACGTTAGAAAATAGTCAATAACTTTGCCCACACACACACACACCGTACAGACACACATACACACACACTGTAGTACACACACTCAGTATACTTCGTGTACACGTTGGCTCGTGTTCAGGGATGGATTCCCTACAGCTGGGACTTAATGCTCCCAAACTAACAGAAGAATCAAAGCAAGTCCTTGGAGTCAAGGTTGCTATCTAACAACCCATCGGAAGTAGAGACATAGATACTGATGCAGAGAAGTCTGGTCCCTATAGACTGACTGACACAGAGCTGGTTCCCCATGACAGGTAGAGACCGAAGATACAGCAATCCTCTATCACTGCTAATGTGCTTGACTGGACTAATCAATATCACTGTACAGTATGAGCACGTTATACGAGAGGCTGTTAAATGAATGGGAGTGGAACGGCCTGGAGCAAAGAGAGGTTTCCCTCCCTGCCTCCCTCGTATTAATCTTGGAGCTCCTGACATCTCCAGGAAGAATCAGTTTTATTTATGTAATCTGCATTAGGCTATTAGACACCAGTCAAAACGTTGGAGAAAATGTGGTCTAAATCAGATTGGAGATGACTGAGCTGTAGGCCTATTCTCTAGTCTAGCTGTTTTGAAGGGAATATAAATTACAAATTAAAGCAACACTTCATTGATCATCTTTTTGTTGTGTTTTATTGTAACTGATTATTAGGGTTAACGTGATAGGGTTTAATAATTTGGTATAGATTATTTGATACAAAAACGTAAATGAATGCATACATCTGGGGATGCATCCTCTTGTGTTGATATTGTGATGTGGGTGTTCATTTTGTTTTGGCTTCTGCCTAGCAGACGGCTCAATATGCATCATCCAAGTGTCGGGGGGAGGGGGGGGGGGGGGGGGGTGCTGAGAACTGATGCTATCACCCAACATCCTTCTGCTTTCCAGACAATTTGGAAGTGTTTCTTAATTAATAATGAAATGACTCGTGACTGGGTGCACCATTACTGTGGCTCAACTAATCATAATCAAGATGCTGCTGATTAACATGTAGTGCTCATTTAAAACAAGCTCTTGCAACGTTGGGTAAAAACAACCAGAGACGCACATTAAAACCCAATTATGTTTGTTATGATTTATTTGGGCTGCTGCGTCTAATGACGTCTGTGAAAACATGCCTTGATTAGATAGCATTTGTGAGAAAACCACAGTCTGAACTTACTTCACTGGTCAAACATATAGAGCTTAAAACACCACAGTGCAACCAAGGACTCATCATAGTGAACTGATTATGAAACCAACTCCACATTCTGCTATTGTGGGAAGCAAGAGCTTTGAGATCATTCGGCTCACATCCCTCTTGTCCCAATCTGAGACACAAATAAACAAAACACCACAAGAAGTCCAGAACAAAAACGTCTTTAGTGAGCTTAATGCTTACTCTAACGCCAGATGTCTATACAAACAACTCTTCAAACCAGAGCCTTCAATAGAAGCTCATCTAAAAAAGTAGTTGACTACTGTGCCCTACAAATACTGTAGCTTTGCGTAAGTGCAGAGTGAAAGCAGTGCTGCCTAAACCACTGACAGCATGTTAAACATAGATAATTAAACATAGATAATGGTCTCCACAAATGAAGGAATGTTCCTTTTCTGTTTTATCACAGCGGGCACCTTCTCTCCCCTCTACAGGAGACTCTCCTTCCCACCTCCTCCTCTCCCCTCACTCCTCTTCTCTCCCTCACTTCTCCTTTCCTCTCCTCCATTCTCCTTCTTCCTCCTCTCTCCCCTCACTCCTTTCCTTCCCAATTCCTCTCCCCTCACTCCTCTCCCCCTTTCATATGCATGGACTAGGGTAGGTTCATTAGCTGATTGGCAGAATGTAATGCTTCTCCGGACATTTACTTATCAGTCCATGTCCTCTTTGTAACTAAGAGCATTTTCACACATGGCTTTGAGCTAAAGTTTGGTTATTTGTTACTTTGTATTTTTTTATTTGGTCCAGGTTGGTTTCACATTGCCAAACTAAGATGCCTAAACAAAACCACGTGTTCATCCAAGTCATTTGTATCCTCACGTTAAATCCATCTATGATTATCATGAAGCATAACTTGTGTCCCAAACCTTATATGACCTTCACTTTGGTCTTCTAACAACATGCGGGAGGAAACAGCGCAATAGCCGTTCTGACTGCAACGGGAATAGAAGATATTCATTAGCCTGTATCCCCGGTATAGCCCTTGTCTCCCCTAATCTGCATCGGATGCACTCATAAATGTGCTGCTAGTGTTACTCACATAATGTTTCAGAGAAATCAAGGTATGGTACTGCGTGTGTCAGGAGGTCTATGTGGTGTATAAGAGTCAGGCGCAGGACAGCAGATAAGAGTAAATAAACTTATTTACTCAAAATATAATAAATGTAATACAAAAACAGAGCCCACAGTAACAGACCTACCTACATAGAAACAATCACTCACAAACAAACATGGGGGAACAGAGGGTTAAATAATGAACAGGTAATTGGGGGATTGAAACCAGGTGTGTAAGACTAAGACAAAACAAATGGAAAATGAAAAGTGGATCGGCGATGGCTAGAAGGCCGGTGACGTCGACCGCCGAACGCTGCCCGAACAAGGAGAGGGACCGACTTCGGCGGAAGTCGTGACAGCGTGCATTTAATCACACGCTGGCAGTCAGACAACCAATAGGCCTTATACTGCGCAGCTCTGGTTCTGGTAGAGCGGCAGGGAGCCTAGCGTTTAGAGTGTTGGGCCAGTAACCGAAAGGTTTGAATACCCGAGCCGGTGAATAATCTACCAATGTGCCCTTGAGCAAGGCACTTAACTCTAATTTGCTCCAGGGGTAATATGGTCCACACTTTAAAACAACACAGTGTGTGTGACAATAAAAAAAAGTATTATAAAAATAAAATTGAAAAAACGCACCCGAGTAGGAATGGAATCAGACTGAGACCATCCTTTCTGAAGGAACCACCGAGTGTTGTTTAGTGCGCTCCCGAGTGGAGATATAACCGAACTAAGAAGGAAAATGAGACAGATTTAGGAAAAACCGGTCCAAACCAATTTGGTGTGAAAGCCCCTAAGAAGGATGACAAACACAGAAACAGAGCAAAGCAAATTCACACACCAATAAAGCAGTAAAAACATGTAATGCCAGAAGGTGATGGTAGAATCAGCCTAGCAGAGCGTTCATCCCCCCTCGTTCTGCTAGAGAAACTAATCATGTTCTGAGAGAACGGTCTACACAGTCCATTCAACTGGAGCGGATTGAATTAGCAGGAGCAGAGAAGGCAGTCTCCCTCACAGCAAGGAGGCTGCTTGGCCTGGGATCAACAGAAATAGATTTGTATTCCTAGTTGGTGAGGAAACATGTAATACTGGATGTGTGTCTGTAATGAATGTGTACACACCATCCTCCCTAGCTAGCCCCGCCTCGCCAGCACACCAGCTGGACCAGCCCCAGAGTGAAACAGCAGCTCCCCAGCTCACCTCTGCTCTGAGGCAGAGCAATTCTTTGATCTCCCAGCCACCTGGTTCTCTCCTGTTAGGAGCCCACTCCTCCACTCCTCTCTGTAAACTGAGATCAAGGAGCATGGTTTAGCTGGAAAACCACCAGATGCAACAGCTAGAGAGAAAGAGAGAGCCTGAGCCTGTAACAGCGGTATCACTTTGAAAGCACGGGTCAGAACTTCACTTCCCTTTGAAGTCGTACCTCCCTATTGCTTTCCATTACATTTCATCACCCTAAAACTCCATGGAAACAATATGATTTCTTACTTTACATTTACATTACATTTAAGTCATTTAGCAGACGCTCTTATCCAGAGCGACTTACAAAATGGTGCATTCACCTTATGATATCCAGTGGAACAACCACTTTACAATAGTGCATCTAAATATTTTAAGGGGGGGGGGGGGGGTTAGAAGGATTACTTTATCCTATCCTAGGTATTCTTTAAAGAGGTGGGGTTTCAGGTGTCTCCGGAAGGTGGTGATTGACTCCGCTGTCCTGGCGTCGTGAGGGAGCTTGTTCCACCATTGGGGTGCCAGAGCAGCGAACAGTTTTGACTGGGCTGAGCGGGAACTGTGCTTCCTCAGAGGTAGGGGGGCCAGCAGGCCAGTGGTGGATGAACGCAGTGCCCTTGTTTGGGTGTAGGGCCTGATCAGAGCCTGAAGGTATGGAGGTGCCGTTCCCTTCACAGCTCCGTAGGCAATCACCATGGTCTTGTAGCGGATGCGAGCTTCAGTGGAGAGAGCGGAGGAGCGGGGTGACGTGAGAGAACTTGGGAAGGTTGAACACCAGACGGGCTGCGGCGTTCTGGATGAGTTGTAGGGGTTTAATGGCACAGGCAGGGAGCCCAGCCAACAGCGAGTTGCAGTAATCCAGACGGGAGATGACAAGTGCCTGGATTAGGACCTGCGCCGCTTCCTGTGTGAGGCAGGGTCGTACTCTGCAAATGTTGTAGAGCATGAACCTACAGGATCGGGTCACCGCCTTGATGTTAGTGGAGAACGACAGGGTGTTGTCCAGGATCACGCCAAGGTTCTTAGCACTCTGGGAGGAGGACACAAGGGAGTTGTCAACCGTGATGGCGAGATCATGGAACGGGCAGTCCTTCCCCGGGAGGAAGAGCAGCTCCGTCTTGCCGAGGTTCAGCTTGAGCTGGTGATCCGTCATCCACACTGATATGTCTGACAGACATGCAGAGATGCGATTCGCCGCCTGATTATCAGAAGGGGGAAAGGAGAAGATTAATTGTGTGTCATCTGCATAGCAATGATAGGAGAGATCATGTGAGGATATGACAGAGCCAAGTGACTTGGTGTATAGCGAGAATAGGAGAGGGCCTAGAACAGAGCCCTGGTGGACACCAGTGGTGAGAGCGCATGGTGCGGAGACAGATTCTCGCCACGCCACCTGGTAGGAGCGACCTGTCAGGTAGGACGCAATCCAAGCGTGGGCCGCGCCGGAGATGCCCAACTCGGAGAGGGTGGAGAGAGGAGGATCTGATGGTTCACAGTATCAAAGGCAGCAGATAGGTCTAGAAGGATGAGAGCAGAGGAGAGAGAGTTAGCTTTAGCAGTGCGGAGAGCCTCCGTGACACAGAGAAGAGCAGTCTCAGTTGAATGCCCAGTCTTGAAACCTGACTGATTAGGATCAAGAAGGTCATTCTGAGAGAGATAGCAGGAGAGCTGGCCAAGGACGGCACGTTCAAGAGTTTTGGAGAGAAAAGAAAGAAGGGATACTGGTCTGTAGTTGTTGACATCGGAGGGATCGAGTGTAGGTTTTTTCAGAAGGGGTGCAACTCTCGCTCTCTTGAAGACGGAAGGGACGTAGCCAGCGGTCAAGGATGAGTTGATGAGCGAGGTGAGGAAGGGGAGAAGGTCTCCGGAAATGGTCTGGAGAAGAGAGGAGGGGATAGGGTCAAGTGGGCAGGTTGTTGGGCGGCCGGCCGTCACAAGACGCGAGATTTCATCTGGAGAGAGAGGGGAGAAAGAGGTCAAAACGAGGATCGGATATCGTCAACCTTCTTTTCAAAATGGTTGACGAAGTCATCCGCAGAGAGGGAGGAGGGGGGGGGAGGGGGAGGAGGATTCAGGAGGGAGGAGAAGGTAGCAAAGAGCTTCCTAGGGTTAGAGGCAGATGCTTGGAATTTAGAGTGGTAGAAAGTGGCTTTAGCAGCAGAGACAGAAGAGGAGAATGTAGAGAGGAGTGAGTGAAAGGATGCCAGGTCCGCAGGGAGGCGAGTTTTCCTCCATTTCCGCTCGGCTGCCCGGAGCCCTGTTCTGTGAGCTCGTAGTGAGTCGTCGAGCCACGGAGCAGGAGGGGAGGACCGAGCCGGCCTGGAGGATAGGGGACAGAGAAAATCAAAGGATGCAGAAAGGGAGGAGAGGAGGGTTGAGGAGGCAGAATCAGGAGATAGGTTGGAGAAGGTTTGAGCAGAGGGAAGAGATGATAGGATGGAAGAGGAGAGAGTAGCGGGAGAGAGAGAGCGAAGGTTGGGACGGCGCAATACCATCCGAGTAGGGGCAGAGTGAGAAGTGTTGGATGAGAGCAAGAGGGAAAAGGATACAAGGTAGTGGTCGGAGATTTGGAGGGGAGTTGCAATGAGATTAGTGGAAGAACAGCATCTAGTAAAGATGAGGTCAAGCGTATTGCCTGCCTTGTGAGTAGGGGGGGAAGGTGAGAGGGTGAGGTCAAAAGAGGAGAGGAGTGGAAAGAAGGAGGCAGAGAGGAATGAGTCAAAGGTAGACGTGGGGAGGTTAAAGTCACCCAGAACTGTGAGAGGTGAGCCATCCTCAGGAAAGGAACTTATCAAGGCGTCAAGCTCATTGATGAACTCTCCAAGGGAACCTGGAGGGCGATAAATGATAAGGATGTTAAGCTTGAAAGGGCTGGTAACTGTGACAGCATGGAATTCAAATGAGGAGATAGACAGATGGGTCAGGGGAGAAAGAGAGAATGTCCACTTGGGAGAGATGAGGATTCCAGTGCCACCACCCCGCTGGCTCGATGCTCTAGGGGTATGCGAGAACACGTGGGCAGACGAAGAGAGAGCAGTAGGAGTTGCAGTGTTATCTGTGGTAATCCATGTTTCCGTCAGCGCCAGGAAGTCTAGGGACTGGAGGGTAGCATAGGCTGAGATGAACTCAGCCTTGTTGGCTGCAGACCGGCAGTTCCAGAGGCTGCCGGAGACCTGGAACTCCACGTGGGTCGTGCGCGCTGGGACCACCAGGTTAGAGTGGCAGCGGCCACGCGGTGTGAAGTGTTTGTATGGCCTGTGCAGAGAGGAGAGAACAGGGATAGACAGACACATGGTTGACAAGCTACAGAAGTGTTGTTTCTTGTATTATTGTCTCCTGTGTCTTTAGAGAACTGTTTCACTTTGATATCCTTTTTCTTCTGTCCTGATTTTCTCTTTCTTTTCTTCTGTTAACTAGATATTCTTTGTTGTTCTTCGTTAGCTAGCTAGCTTCTTCCAAAAGAGTCCCTAGCAACTGCTTAGCAACTGGTAAACAATTCAGCTAGCTAAGATAACTACAATTTTATGAAAAATTGTTATTTTTCAAAAGCCTATCTTCTTTGTTTGTTGCTTGTTTTTTCTCCTATTCAGTCTTGCAGTTTTCTTTTGCTTTTTTCCGATGTACTTCACTCTAAAAACCATGTAAATTTCAATATTTGTAGGAGCTCATTTTTCAGCTGCTGCTGCTCTAGCCACTGACAATACCAGGTTGTCCTATTGAGGTCAAATGCATCTTTTTCAAGGAAACAACATAGTGTGCTTCATAGAATTCTGGGCAAATAGAGGGCATTGAGTGTCAAATATGTAGGCCTAAGATGTATAAACGTCAGTCAGATGTTGGCTACAGCAGTGTCATTAAACGACATGGCAAAGAATTACATTTACTCATACTGCTGTAGTCTCTGTGGCATCGTCCTCATGATGTGTAGGTGGTAACAGCCATAGTGAACCAGGTAAGGCAGAGACAGTGAGCATGACCTGGGCTTAACGACACTTTAATGAGGAACTGATGGGGACTGTTGGAGACAAACCTCAGTGGATTCAGTCTCTGTTTCTATGGAGTCCACCTCAGAGTGAGAACGGACTCAATGAGCCATGAGAAACACGCTAATTGCAGTTTCTACCTCATACGGTCTGAGTGTGAAAACAGTCCTTATTACACAGTGTTGCCTTCTCTTCAGCACGGGGCTGACTGGGGCCTCTGCTATACACCTTATGACGAGATGCTACTATGGCGTACCATCTACCATGATGGTGGACAGGATGAGCAGGTTAGGACATTCATTGAAAGTCAGTGGCTAAGTGTAGACTAATGAGGAGTAATCATAGATGGTACGTGTTTGCACCACCATGTTAGCACCGCCATGTTGTGAATCACCACACGGTGTGACTCATTCTGAAGCACAGCTTTGTTTATTTACAGTTAGTAGTTGCTTGAAGGAAACTGGTAGTCTTTTATTAAAAACTAAAGAACACTGAAAAAAACATGCTCCAGCAATGGGTGGTTCCTCTTGACATTTCTACCTTAAGCCATTAATAATATACGAGACATTTTGAGGCCAAGGCTAGTGCACTGAATTAAAGGAGTAAGCGTTTCTCTCTTTTCAGTGGCTTTAGTGCATTCACTGACAAAGATTGCATTTGGTTAAAAAAAACAGTGTTACCACGAGTCGGAACTCTCTGAGGAAGAATCGTCAAGATATCTGAGCATCAGTGAAAGCAGTTGGAGCTCATAACAACGTGAAAAGCCAGAGGTTATTGCACTTTGTTTTCTGTTAAACATACTTTCTTGCCTCCGTCAGTTTACCTACTGCACACACAACAGCTTTTGAAAGTAACTACTGCAGGGGCAATCTTACGACCAGTTGTGTAAAGTACTTAAGTAAAAATACTTCAAAATACTATTTAAGTCGTTTTTTGGGGGAATCTGTACTTTACTTTACTATTTATGTTTTTGACAACTTTAACTTCTACTTCACTACATTCCTAAAGAAAATAATGTACTTTCTACTCCATACATTTTCCCTGACACCCAAAAGTACTCGTTACATGATAAATGCTTAGCAGGACAGGAAAATGGTCCAATTCATGCACTTATCAAGAGAACACGTGGTCATCCCTACTGCCTCTGATCTGGCAGACTCACTAAATACAAATGCTTCATTTGTAAATTATGTCTGAGTGTTGGAGTGTACCCCAGGTTATCCATACATTGGTGCCGTCTGCTTTCATTAATATAAGGAATTTTAAATGATTTATACTTTTACTTTTGATACTTAAGTACATTTCAGCAATTACATTGACTTTTACTTTTAGATCCAAATACTTTTAGACTTTTACTGAAGTAGTATTTTACTAGGTGACTTTCACTTTTACTTGAGTAACTTTCTATTAAGGTGTCTTTACTTTTACTCAAGTATGAGAATTGGGTACTTTTTCCACCACTGCTTTCAACACACTCCAGCTGTCACTACTTCCGCCGAAGTCGGTCCCTCTCCTTGTTCGGGCGGCGTTCGGCAGTCGAAGTCACCGGTCTTCTAGCCATCGCCGATCCACCTTTCATTTTCCATTTGTTTTGTCTTGTCTTCCCACACACCTGGTTTCAATTCCATCATTACATATTGTGTATTTAATCCTCTGTTCCCCCCTATGTCCTTGTCCGGAATTGTTTATTGTAGTGCTTGTGCACGTAAATGTAAATGTTATGCTGGTGTGTAACGGGTTTTGTTTACCCATTGATTTATTGTTCTGTTTACGGTGGTTTTGTTTCTTTGTGGTAGGCGGCAGTATTTTGACATCCGGATGAAAAGCATGCCCAAAGTAAACTGCCTGTTACTCAGGCCCAGAAGCTAGGATATGCATATAATTGGTAGATTTGGATAGAAAACACTCTAAAGTTTCCAAAACTGTTAAAATAATGTCTGAACTGATTTGGCAGGCAAAAACCTG
Organism: Salmo salar; assembly: GCF_965601325.2. Taxonomy (NCBI): domain Eukaryota; kingdom Metazoa; phylum Chordata; class Actinopteri; order Salmoniformes; family Salmonidae; genus Salmo; species Salmo salar. The sequence goes on from NC_138299.1 coordinate 142,343,778, forward strand.
AGAAAAATCCATCCAGGAAGTAGGATTTATTTATTTTTGTAGTTTTCTATTGAATGCCTTTACAGTATCCATTGACTTAGGACTCAAATTGCACTTCCTATGCCTTCCACTAGATGTCAACAGTCTTTAGAAATTGTTTCAGGCTTATATTATGAAAAATGAGAGAGTAAGACCAATCTGAATGAGTGGACACTACAGTGGCCTAGAGATTTTTCATGCGCGAGACCGAGAGTGCGCCTTTCTTGTTTACCTTTTATATTGACGACGTTATTGTCCGGTTGAAATATTATCGATTATTTAGGCTAAAAACAACCTTAGGATTGATTATAAACATCATTTGACATGTTTCTACGAACTTTACGGATACTATTTGGACTTTTCATCTGCTTGTTGTGACTGTGTTTGAGCCTGTGGATTACTGAACAAAACGCGCGAAAACTGAGGTTTTTGGATAAAAAGAGAGACTTTATCGAACAAAACAAACATTTATTGAGTAAATAAATGTCTTCAAAGTGCAACCATATGAAGATCATCAAAGGTAAGTGATTAATTCTATCTCTATTTCTGACTTCTGTAACTCTTCTACTTGGCAGGTTACTGTTTGTAAGGATTTGTCTGCTGGGCGCTGTTCTCAGATAATCGCATGGAATGCTTTCGCCGTAAAGCCTTTTTGAAATCTGACACCGTGGTTGGAATAACAAGAAGTTAATCTTTAAACCTATGTATAACACTTGTATGTTTTAGGAATATTTATAATGAGTATTTCTGTTCTTGAATTTGGCGCTCTGCAATTTCACTGGATGTTGGCCAGGTGGGACGCTAGCGTTGCACATATGTTTGTTTATGTCACTTTTCCTGAGTTTTCCCCCCATTCCCAGCATAAGGCGCTCGTCGATTCAGGCGCGGCTGGGAATTTTATAGATAGATCGTTCGCCCATAGTTTAGGGATCCCCATTGTTCCCGTGGCTGTGCCCTTCCCCGTTCACGCCTTAGATAGTCGACCATTAGGGTCAGGGTTGATTAGGGAGGCCACCGCTCTTCTGGGTATGGTGACGCAGGGGGGGTCACAAGGAGAGAATTAGTCTCTTCCTTATTGGCTCTCCTGCGTTTCCAGTGGTGCTAGGCCTACCCTGGTTAGCTTGTCATGACCCCACTGTTTCTTGGCCACAGAGGGCTCTCACGGGGTGGTCGCAATAGCGCTCGGGGAGGTGTTTAGGGGTTTCCGTTGGTGCTACTACGGTGGAAAGTCCAGACCAGGTCTCCATCGTGCGCATTCCCCCTGAATATGCCGATTTGGCTCTCGCCTTCTCCAAAAAGAAGGCAACTCAATTACCACCCCATCGACGGGGCGATTGTGCGATAAATCTCCTGGTAGACGCTGCACTTCCCAGGAGTCACGTGTATCCCCTCTCACAGGCGGAGACAGACGCTATGGAAACATATGTCTCCGAATCCCTGCGTCAGGGGTACATTCGGTCCTCCACTTCACCCGCCTCCTCGAGTTTCTTTTTTTGTGAAGAAGAAGGAGGGAGGTCTGTGCCCGTGTATAGACTATCGGGGTCTGAAACAGATCACGGTAAGGTATAGTTACCCGCTACCGCTCATAGCCACAGTGATTGAGTCAATGCATGGGGCGCGCTTCTTGACTAAACTAGATCTCAGGAGCGTTTACAACCTGGTGCGTATCCGGGAGGGAGGCGAGTGGAAGACGGCTTTCAGTACCCCCTCAGGGCACTATGAGTACCTCGTCAAGCCGTACGGGTTGATGAATGCGCCATCAGTCTTCCAAGCCTTTGTAGATGAGATTTTCAGGGACCTGCACGGGCAGGGTGTAGTGGTGTATATTGATGACATTCTGATATACTCCGCTACACGCGCCGAGCATGCTTGGTCGCCTGTTGGAGCATGACCTGTACGTCAAAGCTGAGAAATGCCTGTTCTTCCAGCAGTCCGTCTCCTTCTTAGGGTATTGCATTTCCACCTCAGGTGTGGAGATGGAGAGTGACCGCATTTCAGCCGTGCGTAATTAGCCGACTCCCACCACGGTAAAGGAGGTGCAGCGGTTCTAAGGATTTGCCAACTACTACCGGAGGTTTATCCGGGGTTTTGTTCAGGTAGCGGCTCCCATTACGGGGGCCCGGTACATTTGCAGTGGTCAGCTGAGGCGGACAAGGCTTTTAGTCACCTGAGGGCTCTGTTTACCTCGGCTCCCGTGCTGGCCCATCCGGATCCCTCTTTGGCGTTCATAGTGGAGGTGGATGCATCCAAGGCTGGGATAGGAGCTGTGCTCTCTCAGCGCTTGGGTACGCCACCGAAGCTCCGCCTCTGTGCCTTCTTCTCGAAGAAGCTCAGCCCGGCGGAGCGAAACTAAACTATGACGTGGGGGACCGGGAGCCTTTGGCTGTCGTCAAGGCAGCCTGGTGGCGCGGTAGTGTGGGAGCTGGAGCTGGACGCCCGCTCCCGTCCAGTGTCCCTCTGGGCGTCTTTACGTCCCGTCTGCTGTTCGTGACCGGTTGATCTATTGGGCCCACATGTCACCCTCCTCTGGTCATCCTGGGATCGGTAGGACAGTGCGCTATTTGAGCAGGAGGTACTGGTGGCCTACCTTGGCTAAGGACGTGAGGGTTTATGTTTCCTCCTGCTCGGTGTGCGTCCAGTGTAAGGCTCCTAGGCACCTGCCCAGAGGGAAGCTACACCCCTTACCCATTCCACAACGGCCTTGGTCGCACCTGTTTGTGGATTTTCTTACTGATCTTCCCCCCTCACAGGGTAACACCGTGATCCTGGTCGTTGTGGATCGGTTCTCTAAGTCCTGTCGTCTCCTCCCTCTGTCCGGTCTCCCTACGGCCCTACAGACTGCGGAGGCCTTGTTTACGCACGTCTTCCGGCACTACGGGGTGCCTGAGGATATAGTGCCTGATCGAGGTCCCCAGTTCACGTCTAGGGTCTGGAAGGCGTTCATGGAACGTCTAGGGTCTCAATCAGCCTTACTTCAGGGTTTCACCCCGAGAGTAATGGGCAGGGGGAGAGAGTAAACCAGGATGTGGGCAGATTTTTGCGGTCCTATTGCCAGGACCGGCTGGGGGAGTGGGCGGTGTTCGTGCCCTGGGCCGAGATGGCACAGAACTCGCTTCGCCACTCCTCCACTAACCTCTCTCCCTTCCAGTGCATACTGGGGTACCAGCCGGTTCTGGCGCCTTGGCATCAGAGTCAGACCGAGGCTCCTGCGGTGAACGACTGGTTCAGGCGCGAGGAGGAGACATGGGAAGCTGCCCGTGTTCACCTTCAGAGGGTCGTGCTGCGCCAAAAAGAGAACGCAGACCGTCACCGCAGTGAGGCCCCGGTGTTCGCACCGGGGGACCGGGTCTGGCTCTTGACCCAAAACCTGCACCTCCACCTGCCCTGCCGGGAAGCTGGGTCCGCGTTTTGTGGGGCCATTTAAAGTCCTGAGGAGAGTGAACAAGGTTTGTTATAGGTTACAGCTTCCCCCCAATTACCGTATTAACCCATCGTTCCATGTGTCTCTCCTCAGGCCGGTGGTGGCTGGCCCGCTCCAGGAGTCTGAGGTGTGGGAGGTTCCTCCGCCCCCTCTGAACATCGAGGGGGCCCCGGCGTACTCTGTTCGCTCCATACTGGATTTGAGGCGTCGGGCGAGGGGCCTTCAGTATCTCGTGGGGTAGGAGGGGTATGGTCCGGAGGAAAGGTGCTGGGTTCCGATCGAGGACGTGTTGGACCCTTCAATGCTGCAGGAGTTTCACCGTCTTCGTCCGGATCGCCCTGCGCCTCGCCCTCCGGTTCGTCCCCGAGGCCGGTGTCGGCACGCTGCTGGAGCCGCGTGTCAAGCAGGTGGTACTGTCACGACTTCCGCCGAAGTCGGTCCCTCTCCTTGTTCGGGCAGCGTTTGGTGGTCGACGTCACCGGTCTTCTAGCCATCGCCAATCCACCTTTCATTTTCCTTTTGTTTTGTCTTGTCTTCCCACACACCTGGTTTCAATTCCATCATTACATGTTGTGTATTTAACCCTCTGTTCCCCCCATGTCCTTGTCCGGAATTGTTTATTGTAGTGCTTGTGCACGTTATGCTGGTGTGTAACGGATTTTGTTTACCCATTGATTTATTGTTCTGTTTACATTTACGGTGGTTTTGTTTATTAAACTGCGCCGTTGTAAATCAGTTTTTGCTCTCCTGCGCCTGACTTCTCTGCCGCCAGTACGCACCCCCTACACCAGCTTTCAAATAAGGTGAACATTGAGAAATTAGGCTTTGAGAAATTACTTTATATTGCATATTGAGGTTTACTTTTGTCTTCCAAATTATTATATAGCTACCGTCTACACTGTAGTTGTCAATGTAGACACACCATAACTGCTGTAATTCAAAGAGACATTGCACAACATTTTATGAAGAAAGGGGTATCAACTGGACCCCAATCACATGAACTACATACAGTGGTCAGCATTTGTTGAACAGGTAAAAGGTCATGTTTAGGGGGAAACAGAATGGAGAAAGAGAAAAGTTTTACAGCAAGGGAAGGGATAATCCCTGTCTCTGTGTGAGGATAGCAGGTGAAGAGCTCCACAGGGTTAGTGTGTGTGTGTGTGTGTGTGTGTGTGTGTGTGTGTGTGTGTGTGTGTGTGTGTGTGTGTGTGTGTGTGTGTGTGTGTGTGTGTGTGTGTGTGTGTGTTGGACAACAGCACAGCACTTTACTGTAGGATGCTTAACATCATGGAGCAGGATCAGAGGTCAAGCCACGGTTAAGGCTGCTCCAAATTGCCTTTCCTTATAGATTTTCTACTATCAAGGCTGGAGAGAGAGATGAGGAGGTCATGTAATGGAGGCAGAGGAGAGAGAGAATAGGAGGTCATGTAATGGAGGCAGAGGAGCGAAGGGGAGAGAGAGAGATGAGGAGGTCATGCAGAGGAGAGAGAGATTAGGTCATGTAATGGAGGCAGAGGAGAGAGAGATGAGGTCATGTCATGGAGGCAGAGGAGAGAGAGATGAGGTCATGTAATGGAGGCAGAGGAGAGCGAGATGAGGTCATGTAATGGAGGCAGAGGAGAGAGAGAGATGAGGAGGTCATGTAATGGAGGCAGAGGAGAGAAGAGAGAGGTGAGGTCATGTAATGCAGGCAGAGAAGAGAGAGGTGAGGAGGTCATGTAATGCAGGCAGAGAAGAGAGAGGTGAGGAGGTCATGTAATGCAGGCAGAGAAGAGAGAGGTGAGGAGGTAATGTAATGCAGGCAGAGAAGAGAGAGATGAGGAGGTCATGTAATGGAGGCAGAGAAGAGAGAGGTGAGGAGGTCATGTAATGGAGGCAGAGAAGAGAGAGATGAGGAGGTCATGTAATGGAGGCAGAGAAGAGAGAGATGAGGTGGTCATGTAATGGAGGCAGAGAAGAGAGAGATGAGGAGGTCATGTAATGGAGGCAGAGAAGAGAGAGATGAGGAGGTCATGTAATGCAGGCAGAGAAGAGAGAGGTGAGGAGGTCATGTAATGGAGGCAGAGAAGAGAGAGATGAGGAGGTCATGTAATGGAGGCAGAGAAGAGAAGGGGCAGAGAGGACCAGCTGCTATACATGAAAAGGAAAGGAGGTAAAAAGGGATGGAGGGGAAATGATGGCTTGCTATGCTTACTTTTTAAATCAATACAATTACCGACAGACCTTATACTGTCCAAAAAGGTATGCCTCAGACATACAGATTCTAATTTCATTTCCAGCCTAATGTACACTGATGTACACTAATGCCTCATATCGATTATGTTTAATAGTCCAGAAATATTATGATTTCAGCAATTCCACATCCATAATAAGTCCTAAACATTCATCCAGTAAGTACATAAACAGTGTATTCGTCACTTGTGTTCACAGTAGTTCCAACAGCAGAGTGACTGTTAATTAACCGTGGGTAATTGAGCTGAAGCCAGGCTGTGTTGTTGCTGAGGGCCACTGGTCTACCACTGTACTCCCTGGACAGCTTTCAGTGCACCCAGTTAAACACAAATGAGTGACATATTGCAAATTAAAGCAAATCAATGAAAACAATACACCACTATCAATATAATCTGCCTGCTCCCAGAGTGGGTTGGAGGGAGGTGTGTGTGTGTGTGTGTGTGTGTGTGTGTGTGTGTGTGTGTGTGTGTGTGTGTGTGTGTGTGTGTGTGTGTGTGTGTGTGTGTGTGTGTGTGTGTGTGTGTGTGTGTGTGTGTGGTGTGTGTGTGTACGTGCGCTTGTCACAGTCCTCCATCAGCACAACCAGCAATGGAACCAAGGACAATTACATAGATGGAATGAAGCAATTCCTGGCTGGAACTCTTCTCCTTCAAACACCACATTCCACTCTCTCTTTCTCTCTTTTTCATTTCCTATTCACCCCCTGTCCTTTCTTCCTTACAGAGGGCTCCTGCAACAGGGAGATTGCTATAGCCCTTCACTCATGAATGAAAACGTGCCTTTTTCAAAGGACTGATGCACAGATTTTCTGCACGAAAGCACAAGACTTTCTAAGTGTTATTCATGGCAGAGATCCTGCCTTTTTTGATCAGTTCCTACCTATTAGCAGCTACCGTCTTGTGGATGCGGTGCACATGATATTTTGTCACAACACATTTTGTCTCAACTCTTTCCATACAACAAACACAAAGCAAGACTGTTATTAATTCCACACAAAATTATATAAGGCTGAAGGACTAGACACAGAGTCCCTTAGCAAAAACACATTTAATTGGCACATCCTTCCTTTTCACAGGGCTGTTGATCTGGTCCTGCAACTGTCTCTATATATCTCCATCCTTGTGTTTTTTATGTTAGTTACTATAAAAAAATATATAATAATCTTTTAAACTGCATCGTTGGAAAAGGTTCGTAAGCAAGCATTTCACTGTAAGGTTTACACCAGTTGTACTCGGCGCATGTGATAAATAGAATTTGATTTGATTTGTCCTTAGAGCAATAGCATCCTTGTTTCATTCTCTCTATGGCATGAGGGTGCCTGTCAGTCATTTCAAAGGTGTTTCTATCCCTCTGTACAATAGTATACAACTGTACCCGGCTGTGTTGTCATGGGAACTAAAGTCAAAGCAGTAAGATTTGGCCATTCAACCTGTCATAGAAGGTCATACCATGTTGTAAGTTTGACAATCAGATTGCCTTTTAATCACAGGGTGGACGGTGGGGGCCACTATCACCACAAAACAAATGAAACACTGACAGCTGAAGCTGAAGCTGCATCTTCTATCGGGAAATGAATGTGCACTAGAATAACATTTCCAGCACAGATTTCAAGTATCTCAATCTAAAAGTTCTGCTCAGCCCACTTCTATAACGCATTTACTTGCTAAACCCTAGCCTCTGCACAATGAATGCAGTGGACCCGTTCAAGATCGATAGCCATGGCCTTCACAAAAGAGGACCGATCTCTCCAGCGCTCTCCATCTTTTCCACTCGAGAACCCTTTAAATCAGAGTACAGAGGGCCCTCGTACACGCCTCCAATCTTTTCTGACAGAGGTTAGGGCCAGTTTCAGCACGGTCAACTGACTGCGGTGGCAGTAGATTGCATTGCGGCGGCCATGGTGGCTCTGTGACTCTGTGGAGCCGGCTGGGGATTGAGGACGACACGTTGTTTAATGGAGGTTCCACCGGGGGCAGGGTTGCAGAGCTGCAGGGCCACAGTGAGCAGCTGGTCGATTTCCCTGGGAGCTGCACAGTTCAGACCGTGAGTTTCCATAGAAGATCCCTCATTTAGTTGTGTTTTCAAACTGTGTATTCTAATGGATCTAGCAATTACAGTGGGGCAAAAAAGTATTTAGTCAGCCACCAATTGTGCAAGTTCTCCCACTTATAAAGATGAGAGAGGCCTGTAATTTTCATCATAGGTACACTTCAACTATGACAGACAAAATGAGAAGAAAAAAAATCCAGAAAATCACATTGTAGGATTTTTAATGAATTTATTTGCAAATTATGGTGGAAAATAAGTATTTGGTTAATAACAAAAGTTTCTCAATACTTTGTTATATACCCTTTGTTGGAAATGACACAGGTCAAACATTTTCTGTAAGTCTTCACAAGGTTTTCACATACTGTTGCTGGTATTTTGGCCCATTCCTCTGTCGCTGGGCAACACGGACTTTCAACTCCCTCCAAAGATTTTCTATGGGGTTGAGATCTGGAGACTGGCTAGGCCACTCCAGGACCTTGAAATGCTTCTTACGAAGCCACTCCTTCATTGCCCGAGCGGTGTGTTTGGGATCATTGTCATGCTGAAAGACCCAGCCACGTTTCATCTTCAATGCCCTTGCTGATGGAAGGAGGTTTTCACTCAAAATCTCACGATACATGGCCCCATTCATTCTTTCCTTTACACGGATCAGTCGTCCTGGTCCCTTTGCAGAAAAACAGCCCCAAAGCATGATGTTTCCACCCCCATGCTTCACAGTAGGTATGGTGTTCTTTGGATGCAACTCAGCATTCTTTGTCCTCCAAACACAACGATTTGAGTTTTTACCAAAAAGTTAAATTTTGGTTTCATCTGACCATATGACTTTCTCCCAATCCTCTTCTGGATCATCCAAATGCTCTCTAGCAAACTTCAGACGGGCCTGGACATGTACTGGCTTAAGCAGGGGGACACGTCTGGCACTGCAGGATTTGAGTCCCTGGCGGCGTAGTGTGTTACTGATGGTAGGCTTTGTTACTTTGGTCCCAGCTCTCTGCAGGTCATTCACTAGATCCCCCCGTGTGGTTCTGGGATTTTTGCTCACCGTTCTTGTGATCATTTTGACCCCACGGGGTGAGATCTTGCGTGGAGCCCCAGATCGAGGGAGATTATCAGTGGTCTTGTATGTCTTCCATTTCCTAATAATTGCTCCCACAGTTGATTTCTTCAAACCAAGCTGCTTACCTATTGCAGATTCAGTCTTCCCAGCCTGGTGCAGGTCTACAATTTTGTTTCTGGTGTCCTTTGACAGCTCTTTGGTCTTGGCCATAGTGGAGTTTGGAGTGTGACTGTTTGAGGTTGTGGACAGGTGTCTTTTATACTGATAACAAGTTCAAACAGGTGCCATTAATACAGGTAACGAGTGGAGGACAGAGGAGCCTCTCAAAGAAGAAGTTACAGGTCTGTGAGAGCCAGAAATCTTGCTTTTTTGTAGGTGACCAAATACTTATTTTCCACCATAATTTGCAAATAAATTCATAAAAAATGTGATTTTCAGGAATTTTTTTTCTCATTTTGTCTGTCATAGTTGAAGTGTACCTATGATGAAAATTACAGGCCTCTCTCATCTTTTTAAGTGGGAGAACTTGCACAATTGGTGGCAGACTAAATACTTTTTTGCCCCACTGTATGTATTCTAAAATGTATTTGTCTTGATCAGGGGTGGCAAGCTTCACTGGTCCTCAAGACCCAGAGCACTGCTAGTTTATGGCTTTGCCTTTTAACCACAAATTGATTTGTGTATTTTAGTTCAGATATTATCTCAAATGGAAGGTCGTGTGCTTTGACAATTATATACCCCAATAGCAACTTATGTACCTTGAAATGGCTTGTCACGTCAAAGGAAATGTTTTTTCCAGTTTGATGGTGACTGAGCTGGAGGAAATATAGCACTTCTTCTGGGTGAGCAGTTCTCTGAAATACAGGTTTCACAGAGACATCCAGAAGTCTGAGGTCAACAGGGGCACAGCAATGTGTCCCCTGGTAAGTAATCAATATCTCAGACAGCATGGTGTATGTCAATAGCTGTCTCCTATGGGATAGATGTGTACAGTCAGCGAGGAAATGAACCAGGCTACAGAGAGATCCATGAAAATCCCTGAAGAGCTTCAGATTGAAGATTTAAGAGAAACACTATTGCTGAGGGGGTTGGATAAACCACCAAACAGGCAACCCCACCATTGTTGTGTTCAATTACAGTACTAGATTAATTGTATCCCTCAAATTACTACTTTCAGGGAAGGGAAATATCTCTAAAACAGAGATTCCCTGTCTTTTATTCAGGTTTCTGAGAGACATATAGAGACAGGGTGTTTGATCAAGGCAGAAAGACACAAAGACCCATGTCCAAATAACCATGTACAGCCCCTCAGGCCTGCCTGCTTTCTACAAATATTAAGCAAATTACCCTAACCAATCAGCATTCAGGATTAGACCCACCTGTTGTATCATTCTAAATAAATAAGTCTTGGGGAATGGATTGAACTAAGTGCTTTTCATTTGCCTTTCTCCTCCATCCATGCCCAGGTGGTGCAGAGAAAATGGAGTGCTTGAGTGTCTTTATGTTGAGAGAAGACAGCCGGTAATGTTCAACATTGGAAGAGAGCTCGATGCGCTGTGGATGAATGCAGGTGGTTGTCACTGTAGTCTCTCTCTCTCTCTCTCTCTCTCTCTTTCTCTCTCTCTCTCTCTCTCTTGCTCTCTCACTCTCTCTCTCTCTCTCTCTCTTGCTCTCTCGCTCTCGCTCTCTCGCTCTCACTCTCTCTCTCTCTCTCTCGCTCTCTCTCTCTCTCTCTCTCTCTCTCTGCATGTGGCTCATTCACATCCTCTAACCACTCAAGACAGCATTTTCACTGCAGAGTTAATGTGTCCTGCATACTGGGTAAATAACCTCTTTTCATTGACTTTCAGAAATGTCCTATTAAAAAAAACTTGTTTGAAATCCAACTATTATTGACGTGGAATGCAGCAGTCTTCCCAAAATAACTAGCAGTGCCAGTTGTTGTGTTAACTTTGAAAAGGAAGATTAAAATGAATGACCTTTAGCCATTGAAATATTCTTCACATTATCTAAATTAGGTAAGCTATGCTCAATGAACAGGCTAAAAGTCCAGCCTCAGGTGTCTCTATGATTCCCTCTGTGTAAAACCCCACTATTCTGTATACAACCTGAACTGAAAGTGTATGTCATAAGATTAACACCTAAACCCTGAGCTGCAGCATTTGTCTTACTTATGCATCTCCATTCTTGGGGCCTTCAGTGGCCATCTGTTTACCTCTCTGTGCTGAGCTAGAGCCAGCCTGACAGCAAGGTAAATAACGACAATGCTGATTCCTTCCGATGGGATCCGCCGCCGTTTCCAACGATTTGCATTATTCATCTTTATTACTGTAGAGACTAGGACTCCAAGGATATCTGACACGAGCGTTTCATATGGTCAGTTCATGACAGACAGACTGTTCTGCTCCACAGGCATGGGAGAAGGGACATTTAGTCTCCCTTTCTACTCATATAATTGCCAATGCCAACCTTGATAAGCCCAGAGTGATTCCTCCTAAAAGAATATCCTTCAAAAGGTTCAGGGCCAACATTCACTCACAATCTCTGTGTTATGTTCCCTAAATCAGTTGTGAAGAATCAAATTCACAGGCTCAAAGCATCCATTTAAACGTACCATGTCTTACACTTTACCATTTACAACCATGTCCAATAAAAAACATGTTTTAGAACTTTGATGTAGATATTTGAAAACAGAAGGGGGGTGGGGGGTCTCTGTTGTATTCATATGGCAACATCTCCCCACAGCAGCTTGCATGACAGTCTCTGCTTTCATATCATCCTCAAGGAGAGAATGACGGGTTGGCTAACTGTTAATAAGCAAAAGCTGTGAAACAGCATGACTACAAAGTATGTACATATGTGGCAATGAACAGAGGGATACTGAGAATAACCCCGACAGAACGCTACTAGAACTTTACACCAAAACGTTATCATAGCTTGAGTCTGTCAGAGCTGCATACATCCCCACTACGAAGGGCATGAACAGAGCTGGCTAATAACGCTCACTAAAAATGCTCATTCAGAAAGAGAGAGAAAGGAGAGGGAGGAAGGTCTCTTGTTATCTAGTAACAGCTTTAACTAACAATATTTTTGCATTTCGGCCTATTGCTAGTAACAATGTGATGTCCTTTACGTAAGCCCTGGACGTCTGAGTTGTACTCCGAGCAGGAGCAAGAGTCCCGTAGGACTGCCTTAAAGCATATAGAGTGAAGTGAGCAAAATCCACAGCAACACATTAATCACATCTTTATGGGGACTGAGAGACTTTATGGTAAAAGTCAAGTGTGAGGTGGGTGTGATGGTGGGAAATTACAATTACAGTACAAGTGGTAGAGGGCCCATATTCCACCAAATGGATTCAGGACAGTCAGTCTTGTGGTTGTCATCATGGTAAATAAAAAAACATGACTGGAGTTGACCAACTAAGAACAAACAAACAGCACTGTCACCCCTATCTACTTGACCCCTCCTGCATAAAACACGAAGGTCCAAAACATGTCTGATGAGAAGAAACAAAGTGTGTTGTTTACTTTCAGACGAGTTAAGCAAGTGTTGACCTGCTGCCTGTGGAAGTCTTGATCTGCTGCCTGTGGAAGTATTGACCTGCTGCCTGTGGAAGTGTTGATATGCTGCCTGTGGAAGTGTTGAGCTGCTGCCTGTGGAAGTGTTGATCTGCTGCCTGTGGAAGTGTTGATCTGCTGCCTGTGGAAGTGTTGACCTGCTGCCTGTGGAAGTGTTGATCTGCTGCCTGTGGAAGTGTTGATCTGCTGCCTGTGGAAGTGTTGATCTGCTGCCTGTGGAAGTGTTGATATGCTGCCTGTGGAAGTGTTGATCTGCTGCCTGTGGAAGTGTTGATCTGCTGCCTGTGGAAGTGTTGGCCTGCTGCCTGTGAAAGTTCTTACCTGCTGCCTGTGCACACGACCACAGCTGATTTCCTCCAGGTCTGGTCTGGTCTGATCCTGGTTCGCCCGTCTAGATGAAGAGCCCTCCAGACATGACCTGGCAGTGTGAACCAAGCGTGGGGAAAAGAAAGAGAGCTGTCCAAGGGCCTAATGGTTCCAGAGAGGCCCTCAGCTCTGCATGTTTACCACATGCCAGCCCCAATTAGCCAGGTGTACACAGTTTCCCAATCCATGAGAGGAGAGGAGAGGATGGGTTGGTACTGATTCCCTGCACTAACGTTTGCTCTCCTCCTCGATGATCAGATCGATAGACTGACCGAACTTCATGGTGAGGACGGATGAGGTAGCGAGGGAGGAGGGAATAGAAAAGCAGATGAGGAGTGTGTGAAAAAAGAAACCCCAAACTTCATCTTAATAAGAACAAATAAGGAAAAAGAAAACCGTCTAGCTCCGGAAACTTTTCTAGTGGATTTCAATTCAAGCATGATGTTATGTCTCTTACTGACTGTGCGTCAGGTCATTATCCCAAGCAACACAATACAAATGGGAGGCAGGATTTATTTACATTATGGAGTAGAGCCATACGCCAGGCGGAGACAGCCTGGAGAGTAATGCATGGGGACATACGGCCAGAGTGCAGACCAAATTGGCCATTGATTTGTAATGAACGTCCCCAAGCCTCTCAGCAGCCAGCTAGCCGGGAGAGAAACCAAAGGCTGCTATGTGATATCACCAGTCATTCACACATGAATAGTGTTAATGTTCTATAGCTCTGCTTTCAGACCAGACCCACGGTACTGAGTGTTCAAGTAGAACAGGAGAAAGAACTGGAGAGCCACAGGATGGTACTGTGCAGTATGGAACAAGGAGGCAGGACAAGAGAGGAACAGGTTTGTTTCTGGTTTGGAACGGTACAAGCCATGCAGAAATACACTGGAGCATAAATGACGTTTGAAGATGACAGGGGGCTGCATTCCCAGTAATGGAGCGTAAACAGGTAGAACTACTCAGATGTTTACTCGGATGTTTACTCAGATGTGTGACTTTATCCTCATATACTATAACTCGAGGGCTTTTGTCACAAAGGAGACGTATTGTTCCATTCAGAGATGGAGATATAGTAAACCAGATGAACACAGCCTTCAGGAAACCGGCTTTCACTGACAGCAGCTAGGGTAAACATTTCTCAGGGGCAGTGGCTCGATTCAGAGAGACACGCATGCAGAGGGGAGAAGACGGAGGAGAAGAGAATGACAGCGTTCAGTTCCACCGTCCTCTCAGTGCCTCGCCGCACCGCCTGGGATGTGTCAAAAGATCTATTCAGACTGAGCCCTCTTCCTTCCTTCCCCGGGGGACGGGCACCAACGGCTGCTTTACAATAACACTCATTTCCAATTGAGTGTGTCAAAAGGGAAACTCTGAAACAATTTGGAGGGTATACATGGTCTGAATAGCCTCTGATGGCACAGGGAGGAGCTCGTTGGAACAGGTCAATCACCGGTAATAGAAAAGCATGTGTTGGACATTTTCAATCCTCCCAAATTATATAATCTTCATCAGATCTCAAAGCATCTATGGTGTTTAATTAAAGGAGATGTCCCCTCTTTCCAGCTTTTGTTTTATTTCCCTACATGCCGTGAAGTAATGCTGATTGCATCAGATCACTGACACACAGAGCAAATTGCTTTTTCTCTGCGGCGGGGACAAGGAGAGAGGAACGAGAGAGAGAGAGAGAGAGAGAGAGAGAGAGAGAGAGAGAGAGAGAGAGAGAGAGGATGGAAGGAAGCTGGGTGGAAGTTTAGCCTGTTTAGCCTATATTCAATATCCTTGTTTTCTGTCACGCCCCTGATCTGTTTCACCTGTCCCTGTGATTGTCTCCACCCCCTCCAGGTGTCATTTATTTTCCCCAGTGTATTTATCCCTGTGTTTCCTGTCTGTCTGTGCCAGTTCATCTTGTATGTTTAGTCAAGTCAACCAGCGTGTTTTTCCCATACTCCTTTTCTATTCTCTTTTGATAGTCTTCCCGGTTTTGACCCCTGCCTGACTCTAGACTACTTTCCCGCCTGCCTGATCATCCTGCCTGCCCTGACCTTGAATCTGCCTGCCCTTCGGTGCCTATTGGACTCTGAACTGGTTTTGACCTTTTACCTGTACACGACCATTCTCTTGCCTACCCCTTTGGATTAATAAACATTGTAAGACTCCAACCATCTGCCTCCTGTGTCTGCATCTGGGTCTCACCTTGTGCCTTGATCGTTTTCATAAAAAGTCTGTCATCTTCACTACAATATCTACACCAGCTGCAGCGTGTCAAGGAACATGGCATCCTCTCGGACGATGAGAAATACTCTTTCTAAAACATCACCTCTCATCACAACCTCCAAGATCTATATTCGTACTCTTTTATATAAGATGAATGGCAGTAAAATGTTACTCTAAAAGACAAGCTTAGAAGAGGGCTGTATAAACGGGGGCGCAGATTTTTAATAGCCAGTAATTAGGGGGGAGCTAAAAAAGCTGAGCAGAGCTCGATTATGATTTCTCCTTGCAAGCGTGTGTGTGTGTGCATACACACACACACAGACAGATGCAGTGTTTGCGTGCTATAGGGAGAAAAACAACCACTACAATTAGAAGAAAGTAGTGGTAGTGGCATATTCAGGTCAAGCTAAGAGCTCCAACATGGAAAGCTTAACTTAATAAAAACATAAAAGACAGCAAAACACGAGGCCTTCATAATTGGACTCTGTGTGCCAAGCCTCAGACATCACACATGGCTTTAGATTGATGACACTTGTTCTAATATTGCAATACAGAGTAATTGACAACGACTTCAAATCTGGGAAATGTATCATCGCTCAAACTGATTCTTCTTGCTTTTACAAACACACACACACAAAAGCTTGTTCTCAAACCTACCCTTCCGCCCACGTATGGTTGTCAGGGGTAATTGATCATTGAAAATGAAAAGCTGTGCTCTGCGCCCACACAGATACCAACGGGGAATATGGGCGGGCGCTTTTGTTCAATTCACTACATCACATTAACATTTTTCTGTGTTCAGATCTACTCGATTCAATAAGTTAAAACAGGAGGATTCATTCTTGTGTACATGTGTGTGTGTTTCCATGTGTGTGTGTACTCCAAGGGTGTGCATGTGTGTGTGTGTGCATGTGTTTGATGTTGTTCTAGCTGTAGCCAGTCTTTCCTGCACCAGCCATTTGACTCAGCTCGCTCGCTCTCTCTCTCTCTCTCTCTCTCTCTCTCTCTCTCTCTCTCTCTCTCTCTCTCTCTCTCTCTCTCTCTCTCTCTCTCTCTCTCTCTCTCTCTCTCTCTCTCTCTCTCTCTCTCTCTCTCTCTCTCTCTCTCTCTCTCTCTCTCTCTCTCTCTCTCTCTCTCTCTCTCTCTCTCTCTCTCTCTCTCTCTCTCTCTCTCTCTCGCTCTCTCTCTCTCTCTCTCTCTCTCTCTCTCTCTCTCTCTCTCGCTCGCTCTCTCTCTCTCTCTCTCTCTCTCTCTCTCTCTCTCTCTCTCTCTCTCTCTCTCTCTCTCTCTCTCTCTCTCTCTCTCTCTCTCTCTCTCTCTCTCTCGCTCTCTCTCTCTCTCTCTCTCTCTCTCTCTCTCAGCTAGCCGTAATAATCTTCTATCAGACCTGTGTCAGTAGATGACAGAGGTGGCAGTGCAGGGAGTCGCCTCCAGACCCCCAACCCCCCAGACCACCAGCCCTCCAGACCTCCACACTACCAGCCCTCCAGACCGCCAGCCCTCCAGACCTCCAGACCGCCAGCCCTCCAGACCTCCACACCACCAGCCCTCCAGACCTCCACACCCCCAGCCCTCCAGACCGCCAGCCCTCCAGACCTCCAGACCGCCAGCCCTCCAGACCTCCAGACCGCCAGCCCTCCAGCCCTCCAGCCCTCCAGACCTCCAGACCGCCAGCCCTCCAGACCGCCAGCCCTCCAGATCCCCAGCCCTTCAGCCCTCCAGCCCTCGTAACCTCCAGCACCCCAGCCCCCCGGCTCTCCAGACCGCCAGACCACCAGCTCTCCAGACCACCAGCCCTCCAGACCACCAGCCCTCCAGACCCCCAGCCCTCCAGACCCCCAGCCCCCCGGCTCTCCAGACCGCCAGACCACCAGCCCTCCAGACCACCAGCCCTCCAGACCACCAGCCCTCCAGACCACCAGCCCTCCAGCCATCTAGCTCAGCGCTAGGCTAGGTTTTTTATCAGGGCATCAATATGGAGAAAACAGACAGAGCGGGACCCCAAAGCTCACAGACATTACTTGGTACATCTATTTCATCATTCCCATCTAGTGTGGATGTTGACGGGAGAACAACAACAAAAACAGCTGATATTGTCAATCATTTTGCTGCTTTTTACTTTGCTATAATGCTCCCCAGATTTCAGCTCCACTGAAATACAGATTTAATTGGTTTGTGAGTGTACTATTTTTAGATTTTAGTGCAGCATTTGATTTAGTGGATCATGAAATAATTTTGACAAGATTTTTGCATTATGTTAAGGAACAGCATTGAATTGGGTACAGTCGTATCTAACTGACAGGAAACAGTCCACCTATATCAGTGGTTCATTTTCTTCCCCTTTTAAACTGTGGAATATCGCAGGGCAGCTGCCTTGGGCCACTATTTAATATATACCAACAAAAAAATTATAATTCATGCATGATCAGAAGGATAGCTAAATATTTACTGGGAAAGATTCTTAAGCAAACAACCCAAGCATTAATTGGCAGTCAGGTGAACTACTGGTCTGTGGTCTGGGGTCATGCATCAGCAAGTTCAATTAGGAGGCTGGAGGTGGAGATATGGTTCTTCTGTTGTAGTCATGCTCAATGCTCTTGGTTGGTCATCAAGCAACAAGATAATTGAAAAGAACAGGCTTATTTCATTTAAAACGGTCAAACTCTATTCACAACAGTATTCAGTTAGTCAGAGGCAGACATTCACGAAATACCAGGAACAGATTGTCCACAATCTGTGTTATCCAGACAGAAAAGAGAAATAGGCAAAATAACATTTTGATTTAGAGCAATAAAGAAATTGAATAATGTATCTGAGCAAACCAGAAACCTTTCAATATATAAATTCAAACAATATTTTAGAACCATTCAAATATAATATATTGGAAGGTTGTGTGGGACTATGGTAGATGAAGGAATCAATCTATACTTTCAGACAGTTAGAGTATTTATCTGGTCAATATGTCAGTGTATTATATCTGCTTGTAACAGTGTGTTACATGTGAAAATGTGATCGTATAATAAATTGTATTTTCATGTTTAAGGACTCTTAGAAGATTAGTCCAAATGAGGACTAAAAGAGATGCTAATAAAATAAGATCAAAACTCCCCTTTCCAGTCCACTGTCCTCCCACTCATACTTCGTGGTGCCGGAGAGTTGTGGGAAGTGTCCGAGCACAGGGATCCGTCGCACAGGGACAGTATAACGGGCAGAGAGGAATAGGATGTTCCTGTTCCCATTATGATTACAGTCCACCCTGAGGACCATATCAAGAGGGGACGCTCAAAAGCGGCAGCATCACTGGCCTCATGTGCCCCCTATCGGCCAATAAAGACACAGCACCCTGCACTATCAATGATCGCGCTGAGATTTGTATTGTAATTTTCATTATAATTAGAGAGGAGTAGCAGGGGTTATGCCTTCTCGCTGTGAGCAGACACAAACTTCTTCCTCCCCTCTCTTCCCCTATGATTCTCACAAACACAGCATAAAACCAGTAGAAACACACAATGTGCTGTGGAACAACATGTTGACATTAGAGCCCCTGACACACAACTACGCAGGCTTTTGCATCCCGCCCTCAATTAATGCAGCCTATGAGATTAACTATATCTATGGACAGATTGTAAATACACTCAGGGTACAAAATATTAGGAACACCTTCCTAATATTAAGTTGCAACCCCCATTTGCCCTCAGAACAGCCTCAATTCATTGAGGCATAGACTCTACAAGGTCTTGAAAGCGTTCCACAGGGATGCTGGCCCATGTTGACACCAATGATTCCCACAGTTGTGTCAAGTTGGCTGGATGTCCTTTGGGTGGTGGACCATTGTTGATACACACAGGAAACTGTTGAGCATGAAAAACCCAGCAGCGTTGCAGTTCTTGACTCAAACCGGTGTGCCTGGCACCTGCTACCATACCCTGTTCAAAGGCACTTAAATATTTTGTCTTGTCCATTCACCCTCTGAATGGCACACATACACAATCCATGTCTCAATTGTCTCAAGGCTTAAAAATCCTTCTTTAACCTGTTGTTGATACATCCCCTTCATACATCCCCTTCTTTAACCTGTTGTTGATACATCCCCTTGATACATCCCCTTCATCTACACTGATTGATGTGGATTTAGCAAGTGACATCAATAAGAGATCATAGCTTTCACGTGGATTCACCTGGTGTTCTTAATGTTTTGTACACTCAGTTTACAGTACATTGATTCAACAACAAAAAAACATGGAGGATTACTGACCAACCTTAAGTCAACCTATATTTACCCTCACCTATTCTTCATCAATTTGTCACCCATTTTTAGCACAGCACAATGCTATCAATTTAATATGGGCTCCAGCTTTTAGCACACTGAGCCTCTCGCTCAGTGCTCAAACTGGATTGATGGAGCCTCACATTAGCTAGAGTGCTTTTACAGGTGCTTCTGTTCTGCAGTAAATTGCAGCTTCAGAGGTTCAATAGAAGGTGACTGATAAGGACAGGACTTCTGAGGTCAAAAGGTCAGGCTGATACTGTGATGTGGGATCAATGCAGAATATGAACATTCCCTCTGGGGCCACATTCCCTCTGGGGCCAGGTTTTCCCAGCTGCAGGCATGACGGAGCCGTTTAATAGCTATTAGTCTTTATAATATCGGATATGTATTCGTGGATCTAAAAAGCTGTATAAATTGGGGTTATAATAGGTTGATGTATTACTTTATCAAATAAATATGTGCATGATTCTGCCAAAGTCTGACATCTTTTCCCACAACATAGATACCCTCCCTTTTTCTTCCTTTGTTCATACCGTTCTATTCTATTAAACATCTACTCAAAATCATTTTTTCTCTCTCAGTAAATTCAGGATATGAATTGAAAGACCAATTATTTAAATATTGCACAGTATTTATCTTCAATTAGAATTTGTATTATTTAGTTGGAATTTCAAACCTTCCTGATGTGACGCAAACTGAAATGTAATAGGTTCCAGCCCTGCACAGGGGCACTCAAATATGGGGTAAAAAACAGAAGCAAACATATTCTGCAGATTGAACATAATGTACATGTATGATGGGTCTGCCATGATCGACGTTGTGTGACATGCATGCTTACGTGAGACTCGTGTGAAGTACACCGTGGGTGCAAGTCAAGACCAACCTTTTAATAACAAATATTTATGTGGGTAGAATTATCAGATGCAGGCCAAGAAAATATTGTCTGGTTGTCTTTATAGGTGTATTTATTCCAAACTATCCTAACCCCCCCCCCCCCCCCCCCATACAATGCGCAGCTCGAGGATTTTCAATAAGATAGTACTTTATTCAGTAATGTTGTCAAATCAAAGGCAGGAATAGTGCAGCCAGCGTTCCAACGTTCTTAGAACTAATATACATGTTATTTCATGATTAGATCTCCTTTGAACACATTTCTTAAAATATGAGATAGACGTTGACACGATATTCATGAATTATTAAAAATGATTGGCCCACTGCCAAGCAAGAATTAATTACATTTTCCATCCATGTAGGTTATATATGGGCCTATAATGATTACCGATTAAAATACACTTCAAAGGACATGATATTTGACACAAATTAAGATAAGTTTACCACACTTTATTAGTCTACGATTGTTTAAGTTTTTACAATACTTACAATTATTTAAAGTTTGGATTTGGAATTTGCTTAAATGATTTCTAAATTACCATCACTAGTTAATGTATAACTTTTTTAAATAAATGAAATGAATGTGTTTAACTAACCGGATAGCCAATTGCAATTAGTATGGCTTGTGGTGAATTCTTCATTGCAGGCAATACATAGGCTACTGTATAGCCTAACACTATAATATAGCCTAACACTATAATATAGCCTAACACTATAATATAGCCTAACACTATAATATAGCCTAACACTATACTATAGCCTAACACTATAATATAGCCTAACACTATAATATAGCCTAACACTATCATATAGCCTAACACTATAATATAGCCTAACACTATAATAATAGGCTACAACATCTGCCGTTAATAAACGATATATCCTCTTCTCCACATGAGTTATTTGAGAAGAATTGCGGTAAGGGGACCATTTAAACCTCAGTATAGGACGAAACACGACCGATAGCCAACTGTGACTGACCTCCCACAAACACATCTTCATCTGTAGTTTCCCAGATGGCCTACCAACAAAAAGAGTCACACATAATTGGATACAGTGGTAAGATAACACCGGCGGGTCGGAAACAGAATTGCATTGCAATACACATGTGCACAAGCGACCAAATAGCCTTCCGTTATATGATTGAGCATCTTACCTTCAGCGCCTATGTCCGTCATCATTGCAAAGAGAACCATCATAACGACTATGTAATCTCGTGCCGCACTCATGCTTCCTTTCAGTAGCGGTCCTCTGCTCACAGAAAGGAATGTCCTTGGGATCAACACTTTTCCTTAAAATGAAATAGAGACTGCTCGTGCTCTGCAAACGCCACTTGCCGTGAGACCTCGGGATCGCACACTGCGCAGCACGGGCGCTCCACTCTTATGAGAGCTATGTCCTGATGTCGTTATCAGCAGATAGACAGAGACTGTTCAATTCCAACGCTCGCTAAGTCGATTTCTCGTTGGGTATGCCGTTCTCTTTCTTCAAGTCAGCTCACCATCGTCGTTTCAGCACCGCGGACAGCTCCTAGCGACAGCAACTGGAACAACTGAATTCGGCACTGTGGAAAGTTTGTATCGTTGCCGTACATACTGTAATACTGCCCTCGTGTAAATGACCTTCGTATGGCGATGACTGTGTTCAGTTCCTTAACTTTGATAACAACATCAATAGACAAATCGATTACAGCCGTTTCCAATCCATTACAAACTCACTAACAATGATTGTGAACGCTAACAGTCTTGTTAACTGGCACGCTGCAGCACTAGCATTGCAATGAAAACATCATATTGCTCCTACACGTAGAACTCTAAATAGGTTGTTTGTGTTATTAGTGAAAAAGTATTAGTATTTGGAGTTTCAAGACAACCAACTCGAAAAATAAACATTTCACCATAATCACTCCTTCAACACTTTTATGTCTGGGTTATTATACCAACATTCTAAACGTTTTTGGAGAAGAAAATCAAAAGTTTTGAAAAACATATTTTACAGATATGACCTATACAGTGAGTTATTTCTCATTAGTACGTTGTACTCTGGAAATAGCTACGTCTGCAGGAGAGAGAGAGCAACACGTTCAAATCAAACATGGCAGTAGACAGAGGGGTTTATGGACGTAATCTAGAATTGTTAAGTGATGCTGCCAGTGCTAAAATATTGGGAATGCTATTGATTGAATGGTAACGCAGGTCGCCTCTCCACTGTGTGTTTCCTCTTGGAGTGTATCGGTTTCTGGAGGGATGTGCTTTCTTTCTCCTGAAACCTCTTTGCTGTTTGTGGGACCACACACTGGGCGCACTGGTTCAGATTCATGACCATTCAAAGCCTGTTAATGAAACTGGTAATTATGGCTAAATAGAGGGAAATCGTTTGAAGACTTTAATCTCTAAAACTCTTCATGTGTAGTACAGTCTTGCCTCACATTGGATTTGTTTTTCCAGGCTTTTGTGTGTGTGTGTGTGTGTGTGTGTGTGTGTGTGTGTGTGTGTGTGTGTGTGTGTGTGTGTGTGTGTGTGTGTGTGTGTGTGTGTGTGTGTGTGTGTGTGTGTGTGTATAAGGGGTTATTTGTTATTGTAGTTTGGTCAGGACGTGGCAGGGGTGTGTTTGTTTTGTGTTGTCAAGGTTTTTGGGTTGTGTTCTATGTTTCGTATTTCTATGTTCTATTTTCTAGTTTTTCTATTTCTATGTCTAGTTTATTGTTTTGACCTTCAATTGGAGGCAGCTGTTCCTCGTTGCCTCTAATTGAAGGTCCTATTTAGTAGGGCTGTTTTTTCATGGGTTTTTGTGGGTAGTTGTTCTTTGTATAGCCTAGTAGCCTTACAGGACTGGGTCGTTGTTGTTTTTGTATACGTGTTTATTTTTGTTTTCCTTCTTCAATAAAAAAAGAAGATGAGTATACACGTTCCCACTGCGTTTTGGTCCAATCCTTACAACAACCGTGACAGTGTGTATGTATGCAGGGCTCCCCTGCGAAAGAGAACTAGGCCAGTAACTGAAAGGTTGCTGGTTCAAATCCCCAAGCTGACTAAGTGAAAATAATATGTTGATGTGCCCATTAGCAAGGCAATTAAACCCGATTGCTCCTGTAAGTCACCCTGGATAAGTGTCTGACAGAAGACATTCATGTAAAATAGGTATGCCTTGCTTTACTACAACTGAGAGTGATGAGCACTGAACAAGAGTGGCCCACTGTGCTGACACAGAGCAGACTCTGGGTAACTGGTCTCACTGGCTACATCACTGGCTGTATCTGAATGGTACCTTACTCACTACATAATGCACTACTTTAAACCAGAGCCCATAGGGTTATGTCCAAAGTAGTACACTAGATAGGGAATAGGGTGCCATTTCAGTCACAACTACTGTCTTAGTTTGCAGCTCTGATGCACCTTAGTTCTGGTTCCGTCCTCCCAGCATGTGTCGACCCTCAGCTATCGATTGTCTCACCATGAGAATGATGTCAACAACATTGTGTGGTATGGTGTTTTTACTGAGACAACATTAGAATCCAAACAAACAAATGTATGCTGTGTCTCAAAGTAGCCTCTGGCATAGAAACTAGATTTAAATTCTCAATGCTGGCCTTGTATACCAAATAAACTATAAGGATATATACACACACACACACACACACACACACACACACACACACACACACACACACACACACACACACACACACACACACACACACACACACACACACACACACACACACACACACACACACACACACACACACACACACACTGTAAACAAATATGGTCATGCATACTCAAATAATACCAATATGATTATAATCAAAAGATGACTCCATGAATAATTGCATTCACACTGTCTTAAAATTATGCACAAGAGTGAAATCTTATTTCATAGCATCTGATACATTTAAGTACTGTAGCTTCTACAATCCTTTCCTGTATGAGGCTTCTTCCACAAAAAGAGTTGTCTCTTTGTCAATTTGTGTAATGTCTTGAGGAATCTAATAAGCCACAGATCGTATTTTGCCAGTCATGGTTTAGCTCTGTGCTCAGCGAGTTAGCTGTCTTTAGATGTTGCTCTGCTCTGGTTCTGCTGAAATCCTACGCTCTCCCTCATTTCCTCTCCATTCAGAGTCTGCCAATCACACTGTCACTTACTGTCCCAGCGTAGACAGCAGCTATTGGAACAGCAAATCAAATCAGTCAAATACATACACTATAAGCTCGTCATTGTGTGCTGTGATGAAAGGCTGCAAAAATCTAGGAGTGAGAAACTGTACATATCCAAGGTTTTGGACTTGATTGCTTTTTAGATCATAGGGTTGACCTACGACTGGGTGACCAACTACAAAAGTAGGCCTTGTGTTATATTATCCAATAAATAAATCAGATCCTTATACTCCCTCCTGCAAGTAACACTAATTATCTCACCTCATTGGCTACACATTATTTAATTAAATGCAAAATGAGAGTAATCTAAGTAATACTGGCACAAAATACCTCCTCTCCCCCTACCCTCCCCCACTCCTCCCTCCCTCCCTCCCCCCCACTTCTCCCCTCCCCACTCATCCCCTCTTCCCTTCCTCCTATATTAAAGCATCTCTCCACCTTCAGGGGCTTATTTGTCTTAATAAGGAAAGTGTCCTTGCCAGCTCTATTAGACATCCATCCCCTGAATTCATTTCCATTCTGCCCCAAGGATAGATCCCCAGGCGCTTCCTTCCTGATGAAGATATTCTGGCTGCACAGCCTGTCTGGTACAACAAGGGAATAAGGGAAAAAGAGATAAAAAGCAATCTAATCAAGGTTTTATTCAGCATGATATGCTATGTGGTATACATAACTAGTTTTCTTTATGCCTCACTACAGACACGGCCTGCTTGCTAAGTGCAATACGAAGTCTGTACACAATATATCAAGGTGAGACAGAGGGAATTATTAGGGTTTTGAGATATCGATGTTTCTGGTCATAGAATATCATGTACCAATTGCTTTTGTTATGTTGTTCATCCATTAGTTAGAAATAGATTATAAAATAAAGATTTTAAAGGGACATAATCCAACAATTCGTATGCTATATCCACAGCTAGTTTTTAATCCATTAAGAATTTCCGCTGTTTGAAAATTCCAACTATGCTCTGCTCAGTGAAGAGTGCCCTGGTAATTTTCCCCTCTCTCAGCGCGAGGCAGACTGACTGCACCTTGACCAGGTGTGACCTGCATACCCAAGACTCCCCTCACCAACCTTGTTGTCACAATGCTATTAGTCAAGAGAGAGGAACTGTCTGGAGTCCCCTGTCTCTGATCTAGAGTTGGAAAAAGAAGGAAAAGACACAAGGCCACAGACACAGATCATCATCCTCTGGCTCTCCTCCTGCCACCGCCCCCACCTCCACCCTCCCTCCCTGGGGACACATTCATCTCCACCACCCCCACCTCCACCCTCCTTCCCTGGGGACACATTCCTCTCCACCACCCCCACATCCACCCTCCTTCCCCGGGGACACATTCCTCTCCACCATCCCCACCTCCTCCCTCCCTCCCCAGGATACATTCATCTCCACCACCCCCACCTCCTCCCTCCTTCCCCAGAGATACATTCTTCTCCACCACCCCCACCTCCTCCCTCCTTCTCCAGGGATACATTCTTCTCCACCACCCCCACCTCCTCCCTCCTTCCCCAGGGATACATTCTTCTCCACCACCCCCACCTCCTCCCTCGTTCCCCAGGGATACATTCTTCTCCACCACCCTCACCTCCTCCCTCCTTCCCCAGGGATACATTCTTCTCCACCACCCTCACCTCCTCCCTCCTTCCCCAGGGATACATTCTTCTCCACCACCCCCCACCTCCTCCCTCCTTCCCCAGGGATACATTCATCTCCGCTGGCCAGATATTTGTTATGCCGACGTCCGTGTGCTTGGTCTCCCAGATAAATGCAAGAGGAAGCAGAAAACATTTAGCTTGGGGGAATGGAGAGCCTTGCACCATGGCGACACCTTTCCCAAAGAATAATTGTTTCACATGGCACTTCTGTGTATTCTGACTGGTTCAACAAAAAAAGTAGAATACTTTTTTTGAATTAGTTGGGAGAGGATGAAAACAACTGAACTTGCAACTTTTGTGCTCAAAACTCATGTTGCGTTTTATTTTGCATGCCCACCAGTTTTGACAATCTCTTCAGGTGAGCCGGTAATCTCCTTGAACTTGAAAGCATCCCAGATGCCAAAAAAGTCTCACTATTATGTGATGAAAAAATCTAACATAACCCTCTGCTTTAGCTGACTGGTGTTTCAAACAGCATAACACATCATATAATATGACTTCCTTAAAATGATGCACAAACTGCTGCACATCTTGTCAAGGCATAGGGCACTCTACCAGGTAAAGTTCTGACAGTTGTCAACAGACTCATTGCTCTACACATCTTCACATCTTCCTGCTTTCTCAGACCAGCAGTTTTATTGTCACTGTGCGCTGCAGAGCCTACAACAAATCTGATCTGCACTGACATTCCTCATCTCCATATAAAAGCTAAAGGGCGAAGTTCATCTGTACTGTCTTGGACACAGCCTGGGGGCAAAACCACGACACGGAGAGGTCACTTTGAGTACAGTTTCACTCATTTTGGAGAACAGTGTTCAAGAGGACTTTTAAGTGGTCCCAGTGACCAGATCAAGTCCACTACAGATGTAGACCTACATGAAGCAGCAGCTCACAGGCATTCACTATAACAAGTGTTATTATGTAACTTTCTATGAGATTTAAGGTTGTACAAAATGGATGGATTTCAATACAATGTGTGTAACATGAACATAGTCTTAGCATTCTTAACACCAAATTCCATTGAACAGTAGAAGTTACCTATGTAAGTTACTAAATATAAAACAATCCTTTTGTAGGTTGATTCTACCCTTGGTCCCCCTGTGTTTTTCATTAGTGAATCTAAGCTTGTCTGGCAGCTCCAGAGGGAGAGATATCGACAGCTGTCCCTACCTACCACGTTGAGACACAGGCTACCCAGAGATGTGTTATTTAATGATGGCGTGTGCACTATTCCTGGAAGAAATGTCATAAATGGAGAGTTGAAACGCCTGGCTTAATAAATATTCCAAATATTTGCAAACAACATATTCCACCAAATAGCTACAGTTGAAGTCGGAAGTATACATACACCTTAGCAAAATATATTTAAACTCAGTTTTTCACAATTCCTGACATTTAGTCCTAGTAAAAATTCCCTGTCAGTTAGGATCACCACTTTATTTTAAGAATGTGAAATGTCAGAATAATAGTCGAGAGAATGATTTATTTCAGCTTTTATTTCTTTCATCACATTCCCAGTGGGTCAGAAGTTTACATACACTCAATTAGTATTTGGTAGCATTGCCTTTAACTTGGGTAAAACGTTTCGGGTAGCCTTCCACAAGCTACCCACAATAAGTTGGGTGAATTTTGGCCCATTCCTCCTGACAGAGCTGGTGTAACTGAGTCAGGTTTGTAGGCCTCCTTGCTGGCACACTCTTTTTCAATTCTGCCCACACATTTTCTATAGGATTGAGGTCAGGGCTTTGTGATGGTCACTCCAATACCTTGACTTTGTTGTCCTTAAGCCATTTTGCCACAACTTTGGAAGTATGCTTTGGGTCATTGTCCATTTGGAAGACCCATTTGCGACCAAGCTTTAACCTCCTGACGGATGTCTTGAGATGTTGCTTCAATATATCCACATAATTTTCCTCCCTCATGATGCCATCTATTTTGTGAAGTGCACCAGTCCCTCCTGCAGCAAAGCACCCCCACAGGATGATGCTGCCACCCGCGTTCTTCACGGTTGGGATGGTGTCCTTCGGCTTGCAAGCCTCCCTCTTTTTCCTTCAAACAGTTCTATTTTTGTTTCATCAGACCAGAGGACATTTCTCCAAAAAGTACAATCTTTGTCCCCATGTGCAGTTGCAAACCGTAGTCTGGCTTTTTATGCCGGTTTTGGAGCAGTGGCTTCTTCCTTGCTGAGCGGCTTTTCAGGTTATGTCGATATAGGACTCATTTTACTGTGGATATAGATACTTTTGTACCCGTTTCCTCCAGCATCTTCACAAGGTCCTTTGCTGTTGTTCTGGGATTGATTTGCACTTTTCGCACCAAAGTACGTTCATCTCTAGGAGACAGAACGTGTCTCCTTCCTGAGCGGTATGATGGCTGCGTGGTCCCATGGTGTTTATACTTGTGTACTATTGTTTGTACAGATGAACGTAGTACCTTCAGGCATTTGGAAATTGCTCCCAAGGATGAACCAGACTTGTGGAGGTCTACAATTTCTTTTCTGAGGTCTTGGCTGATTTCTTCTGATTTTCCCATGATGTCAAGCAAGGAGGCTCTGAGTTTGAAGGTAGGCCTTGAAATACATCCACAGGTACGCCCCCAATTGACTCAAATTATGTCAATTAGCCTATCAGAAGCTTCTAAAGCCATGACATCATTTTCTGGAATTTTCCAAGCTGTTTAAAGGCACAGTCAACTTAGTGTTAAAGGCACAGTCAACTTAGTGTATGTAAACTTCTGACCCACTGGAATTGTGATACAGTGAATTATAAGTGAAATAATCTGTCTGTAAACAATTGTTGGAAAAATGACTTGTGTCATGCACAAAGTAGATGTCCTAACCGACTTGCCAAAACTATAGTTTGTTAACAAGACATTTATGGAGTGGTTGAAAAATGAGTTTTAATGACTCCAACCTAAGTGTATGTAAACTTCTGACTACAACTGTATATGGCAGATCACTGGTTTTATAAATGCAAGGTTACACATTAACATGTGGACTCATAAATGCACCCACACGCACACGCACACACACACACACACACACACACACACACACACACACACACACACACACACACACACACACACACACACACACACACACACACACACACACACACACACACACACACACACACACACACACACACACACACACACACACACACACACACAAATATTACCACTTATCCAAGAGTGCACTCCAGAAGTGAAGGTAATCCCGTTCTCCCTCCCTCACTATATGTGCATCAAAGACCAGCCATTAAATTGTCAGAAATAGGGCCATGGAGAGACGGAACCTCCACCATCTAATCCTAAACCCATCCATGTACAGAGGAGAGGAGCAATCCAGTGGAATCATTAGCCCAACGGAGACATACAGTAGGGGGAAGGGGGAATGATTTGGGTCAAACAGAACAGATTTATTCTGGGAGAAATGTAAAACATTTGCTCTTATGGTGCACCATCACATAGCCTATAAGACCCCAGTTTTGTGTTTATATTCTCTTGCCTCTACTGGCACAGCTCCCAGTTGAAAGATACTCAGTCTGTGAGGCAGAGGGGGGTAAGCGCAAACTATTTATTATTCATGGACTTCAGTTATTCATTAGACAGACCTGAGCCTCCTCGTGTAATGGCATGGGCAATCATGAATATTTACACCAGGTACTTTATATTTAAACATGACTTGGTATAAATAGCTGGCCGTAAATGCCAGGTAAATAGCACTAGAATGGTACTAAAAGGTTCTGGCTTGTGCGGAATCTTATTTTCAAGCTTGACCTTTTCCAATATGGAGCTGTACTACATCTTGTTTTCTGGGTGACAATCTATCCAGGTGACCAAAGAGCGAAAATGAGGAGAAGTCTAGAAGCATGACAGTAGCCATACATGAAACATTTAGACCTAGCACCAAAATCTACCAAGCACTGATATTTTTTGTCTAAACTGTAAAGGTCGCAAAAGGCCTACCTGAACATTTTCTCGGGAAACTTCTAAGTGGAAAATGTAAACAGAGCTTACGTAATAGAATAGTTCCCAACATCAAAGAAATGTTGAATGCAAATCTTTTTCCCTTGAGTCACTAAAACTTCTGCAACAACATCATTTTTATCCATTCAAACAGCTCCTGATGTTGAGACATGGTAATGTTCCCTAGAATGTCCTGACACTGCCGTTTTATATGCTGCTAGCTGCAGGCAGAGCAGAAAGGGGAGCAGACTTTACAAAGTAAAGAGGTAAATGCCGTTCATCATATTACAGCAGGGGGTGTTTCGCTGGTGTCTCAGCGGCACTCTTCTGCCATGCGCTCGCAGGGAGTAAACTTTCACTGCCGGCAGATGGTGATTTCAGTGTCCCAATAAGGCTTTCCAGTCGTAAACAACACAATGTCTCATTTCATCTCTCCACAGTGTTTAGCAGTATAGCTGGTCTCTGGCTGGGGAATAAGGCCTGGCTGGGAACAATCATGACCACCAGCGATGCCACTATGTGCAGGCGATGGACACATGATCAGGACACACATGCCTCAACATGAAATAATAGCAGACACAGGTAATCTGGAATTGTACATTCACCATATGGTTAAAGGATTAGAGTGTAAATAGGGTTAAATGCAGATGGCTAATGAAAACCTAGTCTGCCTAAATATACTGTCATGTCAGCAAGTCTCATCAGAAAACATGAAACATTTTCAGTCACTCTTTTAATCATTCTAGCAACAATCCAGTGGGGGTGTGACAGACATAAAGAGGAAGGATGTGCTCTCTGCCTGGTTAATTAGGTGTGATATGGCAGCCCAGAGTCTGTGGGGGGGCTCACCCTTCAGCTGTGCATGACAGGGCAGAACAGTGGGGCGTGACCAGTTGACCCTCTGCAGGCCTGATGTACCACAGGACCCATCTGCTCAGCCTGCTGTCCTGCCCACTGTCCACGCCACAGACCATAACCCTGTTACACACAGAGCCACCACTATGGTCAGCCCTCCACCCTCCTCCACCCACATCCCCAACCACCCGTTACACACAGACCCACAGCTATGGTCAGCCTTCCACCCTCCTCCACCTACATCCCCAACCACCCGTTACACACAGACCCACAGCTATGGTCAGCCCTCCACCCTCCTCCACCCACATCCCCAACCACCCGTTACACACAGACCCACAGCTATGGTGGGTTGCAGATATATGGTAATAACAGGCTACTAACACCCTCAATAGCTCTAATTCCATCCAAATCATGACCGAGTTCCTGACCATTTCATTACCAGTAGGTTAACTACTGCATGTGCTTAAAAATGAGAGGGTCTCGATATCATTTTCATCAGGTCTTATCATGTCACAGTGTAGGAGATTGAGATTAGTATCTTTGAAATGACACTCTTCGTCTCAAAAAGTGTGTTGAAAAGAAGATACTTTTGGTCAAAAGTGTCAGGGTGTGAGTTTGCAGGGGAGAATGTGCTGGGTGCTGTTGTGTGTTTTTAAAGGAGATTGTGCCTCACCTCGGCACCATGGTCCCTATATTCTCCTGTCTGTCTGTCTGTCTGTCTGTCTGTCTGTCTGTCTGTCTGTCTGTCTGTCTGTCTGTCTGTCTGTCTGTCTGTCTGTCTGTCTGTCTGTCTGTCTGTCTGTCTGTCTGTCTGTCTGTCTGTCTGTCTGTCTGGGGGTCGATGGGGATGAGCTATCTGTGTGCTGATCGATTGCAAATGAGAGCCATTCAGAGAAACGCGTTGTCTGTCCACGGAGTGAGAGAGAGAGAGAGAGAGAGAGAGAGAGAGAGAGAGAGAGAGAGAGAGAGAGAGAGAGAGAGAGAGAGAGGGAGGGAAGGAAGGAAAATCAATGTGCTGTCCTCTCAATATATGTCACAGCCAGACCAATTCTAAGCTGCAGAATGGAAGGTTGTGTGCAGTTGCAAATATGATTCTCAGATAGCAGGTGGCTGGTAGCCTAGTGGTTAGAGCGTTGGACTAGTAACCGAAAGGTTGCTGGTTTGAATACCCGAGCTGACAAGATGAACAATCTGTCAATATGCCCTTGAGCAAAACACTTAACCCTAATTTGCTTCAGGGGTGCCATGCCACTAGGGCTCCTGAGTGGTGCAGCAGTCTAAGGCACTGCATCTCAGTGCAAGGGGCATCACTACAGTCCCTGGTTCAAATGCATGCTTTATCACGTCCAGCTGTGATTGGGAGTCCCATAGTGTAGTGCACAATTGGCCTAGCAACAACTGGGTTTGGCTGGGGTAGGCTGTCATTGTAAATAAGAATTTGTTCTTCACTGACTTGCCTAGTTAAATAAAGGTTAAGTAAAAAAAAAAAGAAGGCTGACCCTGTAAAACAACACATTTCACTGTTGTTATTTTGTTGTTCTTATTTTTTAGGATGCCAATTTGGTCAGGATGTGACTCTATGTAAAAAATTAGAGTTGTGAATTCTGGAAATTAAGTAAGCTAATGAAAAAAGACATTAGCACAATTTGTTTGTGCCTGGTTGTTGGTTGAGTTGGAAGATACTATCATTACTTTTACACTAACCCATAAATGGTGTCCCATTATTGTAACCATAAGAACAATTGGAGCATGGAGATGTCCTCATAGCAAATTGGGAAGGGGGACCTCGTATAACCATGGCAACAGGAACATGATCAATCATCTTAGATAGGCCTAGCTATCTATGGCTCTGTCTGAGCTAACTAACCCTTGGTATATTTGACTTAGCTGCCATCTAAAATGAGTGAGAATACACTATTTCCCATGTATTTGGCCAACAAGACTGACCCTCTCAAAATGTTCAAGACAAGGGGGTTACAAACTTGACATCTCTACTAATGTTGTATAACATGTTTTCCTCTTGCTGTTGGAAGTGATACAGATTGGAAATTGTATGAAATGATGAACTTTAATTTTATTTTAAATATTAGTTTTTTGTCAAATAACATCATTTTGAATTCGTAGACCCGCTTGGTTCTCCATGTTCACAAGCGCACCGCAATTGTATGGAGGACTGACCAACGAAACAGTTTTGTAGGCCTACAGCTGATTTCTTCGGCAACATTTCTTCTGAATGTGGATCATATAAGAACAAGAGCTTTTAATTCTGTAATCTTATGTGTAATTTAAATACGGCCATATTAAGCATGCACGCTGTGGGGAGAGTTGCCGCGTTCAAAACAACTGGGAACTTAGAACTGGGAAATCTGACATCTCCGACTTCAGAATTCAGTGCTTTCAAAACAACTGGGAACTCGGAAAAAAATGAGCTCCGACTGGGAAAAATCGATCTGAATGGTCATCCAACTCGGAATTCCAAATCTTTCTAGTGCTCCGACTTTCCGACCTGAAGATTACTGAAGTCATGATTTAACCTCGTATTATTCGAGTCCACAGTTGTTCTGAACGCCGCAAATGTAGTGTAGACTTGAGCATGCTGTCAGTCGTTGTTACATAACGGAAACTTTGGCCAGGGGGCTAAAGTCGTGTAACATAACACGGGTCAAATGAGGAGTCGCGGTGCGCTGTGAATACAGGCTACATCAGACTCAAGACATGTCTTCCCAAGACTACGACTGCATAGTGATAGGAGCCGGGGTTCAGGGCTCGTTCACTGCCTATAACCTTGCGAAAAATAACAAGAAAACACTTCTACTTGAACAGGTTTGTAATTTATAAAGCGATTTGGCAACAGTTACAACTTGTCCACCAACAACACAATTTATATGGTGTCAACTCCAATGCAACGAGTTGTTGGTAGTCTACATTTTTTGTAATTTAGCTGACGCTTTTATCCAAAGTGATTTACAGTAGTGAGTGCATACATTGTGATGGTCCCTCGTGGGAATCGCCATGTCTACCAACTGAGCCTACATCGCATAATTGCATGTTTGACGGGGTTATTATTTATTTAGAAGTGATAACGTTTTTCTTTGTATTTTCATATTTGGACTGGCCTAGGTATAGTTTCAGCATGTTTCAACCTTCCATGTGAATATGCGGCAATTTCGAAATGTTATGTGTAAGCGGTTTTTCTCTTGTTATGTCAATCACTGACAAGTCACTAAAACAGACCACGTCAGCTAACATTTTTTAGATTGGTAAATTAGTCTAGACACCTATCTATTTTTTTTAATGTATTTTAACTTTTATTTAACTAGGCAAGTCAGTTAAGAACAAATTCGTATTTACAATGACGGCCTACCCTTGTTCAGGGTCAGAACGACAGATTTTTACCATTTCAGCTCCAGGATTCGATCCTGCAACCGTCAAATGCTCTAACTACTAGGCTACCTGCCACCCCTTAGTAATATAGTAATCATGTTAGAATTACTGACAGCCAGGGGGCCTGACCTCCAGGGGGCCCCCATTGATTTTCTTAGTCACTCACTCAGAAATCAAATGAACATGGCAAAATGTGTAGAATTGCAGGAAATTTGCTGTGAAACTGCAAAAGTTTCTCTCCACCCCATGGCAAAATGAATAGAATTGCATGATTTATAAAACTGCTAAATCTTCTCTCCACCTCATGGTACAACGTGTAAGATTGTGCAAACTTGCTTTAAAACAGCAACGTTTTCTCTATGCTCCATGACAAAGTTTTGCTTAGGGCCCCAAAAGGCTAGGGGAAAAGGTCCTGTGAATATGACAGTGGCAACTCCAACTCTGTTTCTGAATGCCTTGTTCCTCAGTTTGTTCTGCCGCACTCTCGTGGCAGCTCTCATGGCCAGACACGCATCATCCGCAAGGCCTATGACGAGGACTACTACACCCACATGATGGAGGAGTGCTATCAGCTCTGGTCTCAGCTGGAGAAAGAGGCCAACGTCAAGCTGTACAGGTGAGTACCTTAAGAAAAGTATAAGGTCTGTCTCAATAGGGGGAAGCAGCGTTAGAAGAACATTGTGAAAGCTTTATACCAGAACACTGAGATTTGTCACATTCAATCTGTTTCATCAGTGTTCAAGCAGCAACTCAATCTGAGTGAGCTATAGATGGATGACTTTCTCATTACCTCGCACGTCACTGAATCGCCCCAGACAGCTCCCTGCCTGCCTTTGAATGTGGAACAAGGATTTTTCATCTCAATAAAGCCCAATTGTCATTCCCAGAGCGAGGAGGGTTTGTTCTTGTAAATACCACAGCAGGATCAAAGTTAGAGCCAGACAGTCAGAGCCTCCAACCTCTGCCTCCCCACCTAAAGCTTCCCTGAACCATTGTCTTAGTTTGAAACCCATTTTGGTTGTCAGTATCAGTCAGCTGCATATCAAATTGATCATTATATTGTTAGATGACTGATTGATCAATCACCAGTCTTCTACCGCACCCATGTTATGTTCCCAAGGCAAGCACACAGTAGCTATAGATCTCCCTCCCTCGGAGCAGCCATCCACGGCAGATGACTGATCGGTCCCCACACTAAGGCCACCTGTGCCCTTGGGCTGGCTAAAACTGCAGCACAATGAGAAATGTTGAAGCTATGGATGCGTGAATCTTTCTGAGCAATATGCATTTGTATTTCTCAGCCCTGGGGATAGACTTTGAGATGGGTTGGACGATAACCAAAAGCCCTTTGACTACAGGCCATTCTGCATAGTGGTATGGCCACACATACATTGCAACCAGCAAACCAGTGTCACTCAGTCATCACACATGTGACATGGGTGACATGGAAGCATGCATCATGCTTAGGACCTTACATGCACTCACGCTTCGCTCTCTCCTTCGTTCTAACACACATGTGCACACACAAACACACACACACACAGTCACACACACATAAACACCCACTCCTAAAATTCTCTGATGAATGGGTAAGGCCGTTAGCAGGTGCTGGCTGATGCGTCATGTCGGTTGACAGATGTTGGAGCAGCCTTTAGAAAGCACTGTTCTCATAGGGCAGGGCAGCATCCATCCATCAACCAGACTGCTGCATTAGGGCCCCCTGTGTTTTATAACCTTTCACTCTGAGATCCTATAACTTACCACAGGCTAGGATTTTACAACATTCATTATTCTCAGTGTACTCGGTTTACAAACTGTTGTTTCATCAGATTGCCTTCATTAGATTAGATTGTAAGAGGCCATCTGTGACCTAATTTACAGTATACTTACAGGTAAGCTGTTGATTGATTGACAAGACATGCTGTACGTTGTAGATGTTAAGGTTCAAACCACTTACAAATGTGACGACTGGGTTTTCACCAGGGTCTTCTATGTATCACACACAGAAGGTTGGTTGTCGCCTTAATTGGGGAGGACGGGCTCACAGTAATGGCTGGAGCAGAATTGTTAGAATGGTTTCAAATTCCATTCCATTAGCGCCGTTCCAGCCATTATTATGAGCCGTCCTCCCCTTTAGCAGCCTCCTGTGGTATCGCAAGACTGTGTTAGTCTGCTGAGCTAAAAGCCATTAGCTCGGGGGGCTAACACATGTCTTCAGGTCTCAAACATGGTTATTCATCATGTGAGCATGGTTCTCTGGAACACAATCATTTTAGTTTAGCGCTAGAAGATCCGCATTATAGTGCAATTGTAATTTAAAGGTCATTTCCGGTTGAGCCAACATATGTAACGTTTACCGTGAATTCAGTCTCTGTAAACCCGGAATCTGGATTCTACATTTTAATTGTGCGGATTTTCCGCGATACGGATTGAATGTAGGCCTTAGTTTATCTTAGTTTATTTATTTCCACAAATGAAAACAGGACATTCACTACATGATGATTAGGACCTCCTCTCTCAGACGTACAGGTCTGCTAGTGATGGGTCCAGAGCAGGGGGACTACCAGGTGTTCAAGTCCACCCTGGAGAGGAACAAGGTTCCCATAGTGATCCTGCCGAGGGAGGAGTTCAGCCAACACATCCCCCATGTTAACCTGTCCCAGGGAAACGCAGCCCTGGTGGACACCACTGCCGGAGTGCTGTACGCTGACCGCACACTCAAAACGGTACAGGTAAGATGCTGTACGCTGACCGCACACTCAAAACGGTACAGGTAAAAGTGCCAAACGGTTTGGTATGTATTGCTGTAAAAGGCATTCTGGATTATGTTTACATCCTAGAGGAGGTCGTTATTACCAGATGCAGTTCATAGATTAGCCATGTACCTTTAACCCACATTGTCTCAGTGCCTCTTCTGGGGTGTGAGATGACCTCCATAAATACAGGTTTCCCTTTCCTTTAGTGCTGTCCTGTTTGTCCTTTATATTACCCCAATGAGTGTCAGACTCTGTAAGCATCATTCATTAGTGTTTATCAGCAGCTAGGTAATTGTGTTTTGACCACTAATTAGGAAATACATGATGGCTTGTACACACAATTTGGGAATACTGTATACGGCGTGAGGGAGACAGATAGACAAAGAAAATATGAACTGAACGATGACAAATAGCTCTCATATACCATATTTCATTCATATGCCTAGGTACACATACTACAATGACAAAAGTAGTATTTTTTTTTACAACGATAACAACCTACATAGGAACTTTTTATAGCATTGAATTGAGTTTATTCAGACATTGGCAGGGAGAAACAAAGCGCTGAAGAGAAACAGCCTGAAAACACCAAGTGAAATGCTTTATTATTTTACTACT
Organism: Salmo salar; assembly: GCF_965601325.2. Taxonomy (NCBI): domain Eukaryota; kingdom Metazoa; phylum Chordata; class Actinopteri; order Salmoniformes; family Salmonidae; genus Salmo; species Salmo salar. The sequence continues at coordinate 142,381,279 of NC_138299.1, forward strand.
ACCTCGGAACAATTATCCTGTCTTGTATTGATTGAACAGATTTGTCCTCTCTGTTGTTCAGATCAAGCATAAAGCATACATTACAACCTGTCATCAGTCGTGATAATAGACGTGTCTACAGCCGCCAAGATTACCACCATGCATTCTCACTCTGTCTGTCTAGTTTCATAACCTAATATCAACATTCTGTCTCACAATCTGCCAGCGTCGATCGTTATTCATTGATGTTTTGTGAAGGGGTGGGGTGTCTGTGTCTTTGAGAGTTTGCACATGTGCACAACCATGAGTGTTTTTTCACTAATCGGGCAGTGGTGATTGTAGCATGTAAATCTTGGTGGGGCAAACTAAAAAAAGTGTTTTAGATGCATGCCATCAAAGCCACTACACAAGACAACACAACACTAAACAATACAATACGGTGACAAACCGTCCACACAAACTGTTAGGGCCTACATAAAGCTGTCCCAACAGTAGAGCTTTCTTTTCAGCACCATGGAGTGAATCCTTACCACCACTACACCTGGCTATCAGCGGAGCCTTGTCTGGCAGCGAAACAGTTCATTCATTTACTGCCTTTAAAAAAAACATAGCTGATATGGCTGACTTGCTTAAACAAATGTGGTTTCTACTGACAATTGAGATGTACAAACTATGGCATAAGGGAACAATGAGCGCATAAGAGGCAATACGTCATTTCGATGAAGACATTAATGAGCGAGCTAGGACAGACGGAGTCAATATAACTGTTCAGCAATTTCAAAATGTACAGCGACAGAATTCATAACGTGGGCTGTTCTTACAATATTATCCCTGTACACCAAGTCAAAACCGTAGGATAAATAAGGGGGCATATAAGCAGACAATGAAAGCTCTTACAATATTCGATGATTACATTTCTCTAAAACAGGCAATAGGCTACATGTGCACCACCAAATTATGAGGGGGAAAGGGACCAAATTATTAAGGTTAGGCACATGGGCTACTAACAGCTTACTACAACTTACCAGCTACTACCAACTCTAGGAAGAGTCTTGGTGATTCCAAACTTCTTCCATGTAAGAATGATGGAGGCCACTGTGATTTTGGGGACATTTAATGCTACAGACATGTTTGGTATCTTCCCCAGATCTGTGCCTCGACACGATCATGTCTCGGAGCTCTATAGACAATTCATCACAATCAGCAGATAGGTTGTATCTCTCAGGCTCTACATAGGCATCCAGGTCTGTTACCTGCACTCTAATCTAGTAGATATTAAGACTGCTTTATTACGGTTTCAGCTGCCCTGCCTCTTGGTTGTCTGTCTTATACCTGCCTAGACATCCACATTCCACTTCCTGTTAAACTTTAATTAACCCTCAACGGAGGAGAAGTTCACCTCAGGATTTGTTGTGACTGGGATGCTTATAAGGACTGTAAACTTCACTTGCATTGTGTTTGGTTTATTTACATGTTACCTGCTTGATACTATTCCACTTCAGTTACTAAGGTTCCTCTGTGTCAGTTTGGTCTCACTCATTTTGAACACACCTTACACTAACCGTAACCGTTCTCTCTCTCCATCACCAGGGACAGTTCCAGAAACTGGGGGGTGTGATCAAGGACGGACAGAAGGTGATTGACATCACACCGGGCTCTGTGGTAACCGTGACGACAGTCAGTGGGGTGTACAGAGCTAAGCGCTTGGTGATCACAGCTGGACCCTGGGCCAACACCCTGCTGTCCCACACAGGCCTTCAGCTACCACTGCAGGTAGGCTACTCACTGTAGAACCAGCCAACTCACTACCTCTAACATGACCTCACACTCCAATGCACTGCAGTGGAATCCAGTCCACTACTGTCACACAAGGCATACTATGATATGTTCCATATCTTTGATATGGTCAAACCGCAGTGTCACAGACGTTATGCACTCAAACACAAATAGACAATAAGGCAGTTGCAATTGAGCTTTATGGATGTATTTGACAACACAAGATTTAAGAAAGGATTTAAAGCAGAAAGGATTTTAAGCTCTATTCCAGAGTTCAGCACGCAACCATAAAACCCATACCCCATCACATCATTAATGTCAGTAGATAAGGGCAACATTTTGTCCAACTCCAGGTCGAAAAACAAGTCCAATCTCCCTCAATATAGGCCTCTCTCCCCCAGACTATAAGCAGGGGGCGATGACTCGCCATAGCTCTGGTTGGTTCACAGCAAACCAAGAGGGAGAGTCTGTAGCCCAGTGCTGGCGGAACACTCGGTCTACTATGAGGAATAAACGAAACAAACCCATTCCTAGACTATCTTTTACACAGGGCGGTAGGGAGGGAGCCAGCCAAGCAATCTCACAATATATCACCCACCCAAAAGAAAAGGTGATGAAAAAATACTGGCCGTTATTTAAGTCGAGAATTGGAGTTTGTATTGGAATTGCATTATTCAGGATAGCGAGAGGGGCCCGTGGAAGCCATGCCCGAGTGAGCACATAGAGAAAGTATGAGGTATGAGCTTGCCTTAAATACTGCTCTCTCTCTCTCTCTCTCTCTCTCTCTCTCTCTCTCTCTCTCTCTCTCTCTCTCTCTCTCTCTCTCTCTCTCTCTCTCTCTCTCTCTCTCTCTCTCTCTCTCTCTCTCTCTCTCTCTCTCTCTCTCTCTCTCTCTCTCTCTCTCTCTCTCTCTCTCTCCACCTACTGAATTTTGATGGCCCCCAGAATGAGACGGCTGCCTGTTAGTTTATTAAACTGAAAGCTAGCGAACATTGTGTCCTTATTACCATGTACTGGGAAGATGTTATTTGTCTGAGTGTGTATGCATTTCATTAAATCCCCATTCTCCCTGCCGCTACACCACCGCTACCTTTGTAATTGCAGTAGGATTCGATACAACGATGGTAATGGGTAACATCAAATCAATTTTATTTGTCACATGCGCCGAATACAGACCTTTACAGTGAAATAAGAAATGAAAGTAACAAATAATTCAAGAGCAGCAGTAAAATAACAATAGCGGGGCTATATACAGGGGGTACAGGTACAGAGTCAATGTGCGGGGGCACCGGTTAGTCGAGGTTGTTGAGGTAATATGTACATGCAGGAGGTAGAGTTATTAAAGTGACTATGCATAGATAATAACAGAGAGTAGCAGCAGTGTAAAAGTGTCTGTGTGGGGGGTGGGGGGTGGGGGGGCAATTCAAATAGTCTGGGTAGCCATTTGATTAGATGTTATGGCTTGGGGGTAGAAGCGCTTGGCGCTCCGGTACCGCTTGCCTTGCGGTAGCAGAGAGAACAGTCTATGATTAGGGTGGCTGGAGTCTCTGAGTCTTCTTTTTTAGTCTTTGAGGGAGGAGGGAGGGGGAGGGAAACGTCTTCCCAAGTGCAAGGATCTTCTTTAATCAAATCCCTAATCAAACTAAGAATCATTTTTATGGAGGCCTATGCCTGGGCCCCGGGTCCTTGCACTGTGCTGATGACTGTCTATATGTCTGTTGCTTCCCTGATTAATTAGGTGATAAAGATTAACGTGTGCTACTGGAGGGAGAAGATCCCTGGCTCCTACAACGTCCAGCACCGCTTCCCCTGCTTCATCCAGCTGGAGTCAGAGGAGGCCAAGCATCACATCTACGGCCTCCCATCCAATGAGTACCCAGGCCTGATGAAGGTTTGGGCTTGTAGATACCATAATGTCCCACACAAGATTCAGTGATGCATTTGCTTTAGGTCTCAAGCAAGGTTACTAACCACACAAGCATAGTTCACCAAACCACCTTTATTACACTGTTTCCTAGTCTTATTATGTTGAATTTAAATAGAAATACATTCAACTTTTGCTGAGCTCAGAAGTAGGGCAGCAACACTGTCAGCCCCCAAAGTTCTCCAACACTTCCGGATACATAATCACAGGGGAATCTTGTCTGTGTTGCGCTTCCATTTTTATTCTATTTTGAGCATGATGGCAAGCCAGCAGGAGTTGGGAGAGTAATAGCAGCACCCAACATGCATGCAAAGGAGAGGGACAGATGGCTGTGCCACATCACATTATTCACTCTGTGGTGTAGTCAACAGTGCTTTGTAACCCATGTACTGTAGATAGATGGCTAATGCTCGGTCAGGCTAAACCATTTTTATTTACCTTTCAAAAGAAAATGCTGCCACACTTTTAATTAGCTTTCAAAACAAAATGTGGACACTTCATAGAACATTGCATTTACATGACATAGGCCTTCTACTGTTCTACCTGGGGTCGATGTTCCTGGTATGTGCACTCAGACTCTAATTACATTCAATACAGTTCGTTTGCATAAAGGTCAGTTGATGTTGTTTTTCTTCTCTTTTTGAAGATTTGCTACCACACGGGCGCTGAGACGGACCCTGATGAGAGAGACAGACAGACGGACAGGGGGGACATAGACATCCTACAGCGCTACATCACCCGCTGCTTCCCTGGTCTGGTGCCCATCCCTGCTGTGGTGGAGAGCTGCATGTACACAGTGAGTGTTACCCGTTTCAGAGCTGCATGGGGCTCCCGAGTGGCGCAGTGGTCTAAGGCACTGCATCTCAGTGCTAGAGGTGTCACTACAGACCCTGGTTTGATTCCAGGCTGAATCACAACCAGCTGTGATTGGGAGTCCCATAGGGTGGTGCACAATTGGCCCAGTGTCGTCTGGGTTTGGCTGGGGTAGGCGGTCATTGTAAATAATAATTTGTTCTTAACTGACTTGCCTAGTTAAATAAAAAATATATGTACACAACGTTAGCATGTTAACATCTCTGCTGTTTACTGTATCCTAGTAATAGCCATAATACAGTAATGGCCCACAATGGCAATTTACTCTGAACAATTAGAATGCCATAATATTTTCAGTTGGGCTTCATTATTTATAATCTAAAAATCTTTGATCTTCCCACCAAGGCAAGGTACAGAATAGAAATGGGATGAGGGTGGTTCTGGAGTTGAAAATGCAGAGAGTGTCACGTCCTGACCAGTAAAGGGCCTGTTTGTTATTGTAGTTTGGTCAGGGCGTGGCAGGGGGTGTTTGTTTAGGGTTAGTGTATTTCTATGTTATTTCTAGTTGGTCTATTTCTATGTGGTGTTTATTGGGTTGACCTTCAATTGGAGGCAGCTGCTTCTCGTTGCCTCTGATTGAAGGTCCTATTTATAGGGGTGTTTGTTCTATGGGGGTTTGTGGGTAGTTATTTCCTGGTTTAGTGTTTGTTGCACCTGACAGGACTGTTTGGAGTCGTTTGTTTTGTATACGTGTTTATTTTGTTTTTCCTTCTTCAAATAAAAAAGAAGATGAGTATACATTTTCCTACTGCATTTTGGTCCACTCCTTACGACAATCGTGACAGAGAGAGATCCATTGCCCTGTTTGCCATGCCAATCACATCACCTGCTGCACGACTGCATTACCTTTGGGATTCAAACACTAATGGAAAACATCACAGACACTGAATATCATTGGAAACCACATGTCATTCCTGCCCCTTAGTCAGAGTAGCCTACTGCATGGAGAATGGGGCACAGTAGGGGAGAGTGGGGTAAGTTGAGCCATTTTTACATTCAGCATCACTCCATCAACATATATTTCAGGATGTTGTGTATCCCAGAAAATAATCAGAATTCATGTAAACATTACAGTTTTGAAAACATAGCTTGTCCGGGTATGGGGTAAGTTGAGCTGCCTACAAATTTCTGAACTCAATAAAATATTACCACTACCATTTAAAACCATGTCTATCTTTATTTACCAACCACAATCAGTTGTCTTTTAAGCATATTTTAACAGACTTAACATCTAACAAACACTTTGTACTTTTTTAAACACTTTTATTAACATAGGCCAGGCCCTGTAGTTACCTCATATCCCAGCGATAAGGCCTTGCATTATGCCTGGGAATCATTTTTTGGGTTAACTTGCCATTGGCTCAACAATTGGTTGAACATACCCCAAGGCAAACGTTTTGACTATATTAGCCCACATAGCTAAAAGGATGCACTATCTTGCTAGGTTTAGGACCTCATATTGAAGCTTATAGAGACCCCGACTGATGTATAGAACAATCTTTATTTTCTACTTTGGTTTAGATACAAGCATGAAACCATTAATACATTTTTCTTTTTTTTTTGTATTTTCACCCCTTTTTTCTCCCCAATTTCGTGGTATCCAATTGGAAGTAGTTACAGTCTTGTCTCATCGCTGCAACTCCCGTACGGACTCGAGAGGTGAAGGTCGAGAGCCATGCGTCCTCCGAAACACAACCCAACCAAGCCGCACTGCTTCTTAACACAATGCCCATCCAACCCGGAATCCAGCCGCACCAATGTGTCAGAGGAAACACTGTACACCTGGCGACCGTGTCAACGTGCATTGCGCCCGGCCCGACACAGGAGTCACTAGTGCGCGATGAGTCAAGGATATCCCTGCCAGCCAAACCCTCCCCTAACCCGGACGACGCTGGGCCAATTGTGCGCCGCCCCATGGGCCTCCCGGTCGCAGCCGGCATTAATTTGACTTGTTGAAAATCTGTTTTTGGACCTACCCTATTTAAACAAAAGTATGTGGACAGCCTTTCAAATTAGTGGATTCATCTATTTCAGCCACACTCGTTGCTGACAGGTGTATAAAATCGAGCACACAACCATGCAATCTCCATAGACAAACATTGGCTGTAGAATGGCTTTACTGAATAGCTCAGCAACTTTCAACATGGCACCGTCATAGGATGCCACCTTTCCAACAAGTCAGTTCGTCAAATTTCTGCCCTGCTAGAGCTCCCCCGTTCAACTGTAAGTGCTGTTATTGTGAAGTGGAAACGTCTAGGAGCAAAAACGGCTCAGCCGCGAAGTGGTAGGCCACACAAGCTCAGAGAATGGGACCACCGAGTACTGAAGCGCGTAGCGCATTAAAAATCATCTGTCCTCGATTGCAACACTCACTATTGAGTTTCAAACAGCCTCTGGAAGCAACGTCAACACAAGAACTGTTCGTCGGGAGCCGCACATATGCATAAGATCACCATGCGCAATGCCAAGCATTGGCTGGAGTGGTGTAAGGCTCGCCGCCATTGGACTTTGGAGCAGTGGAAACGTGTTCTCTGGAGTGATGAATCACGCTTCACCATCTGGCAGTCTGAAGGACGAATCTGGGTTTGGTGGATGCCAGGACAACACTACCTGCCTGAATGCTTAGTGCCAACTGTAAAGTTTGGTGGAGGAGGAATAATGGTCTGGGGCTGTTTTTCATGTTTCGGGCTAGGCCCCTTAGTTCCAGTGAAGGGTAATCTTAACTCTACAGCATACAATGACATTCTAGACGATTTTGTGCTTCCAACTTTGTGACAACAGTTTGGGGAATGCCCTTCTTTTTCAGCATGACAAATCCCCTGTGTACAAAGTGAGGTCCATACAGAAATGGTTTGTCAAGATTGGTGTGGAAAAACTTGACTGGCCTGCACAGAGCTCTGACCTCAACCCCATCGAACACCTTTGGGATGAATTGGAACGCCCAATTGGAATGACCAACATCAGTGCCAGACCTCACTAATGCTCTTGTGGCTGAATGGAAGCAAGTCCCCGCAGCAATATTCCAACATCTAGTGGAAAGCCTTCCCAGAAGAGTGGAGGCTGTTAGGGGAGCGAATGAGATGCTCGATGAGCAGGTGTCCAGATCATTTTGGTCATGTTGTGTAACTTGCTTACCACTTTTCCCATATGGTTTCTTCCTTCACAGACTATATTAAATTATATTTGGTCAAATGATACATTTTGTGTATGGTTTCCTAGAAACAAGGGTGGCTCAACTCACCCCACTGTCCACTACTGAATATCATCTCCAATCCCCAAACAGATGGCAGTTGGTGTCCAAAATGGACAGGATTTATTCTTCTCAGATGAGTTTCTTTAACCAAGCTGCTCGTTCCCTCAATGTTTTTCTCTCTCTTTCCCTCCCATTCTCTCTCGCTCCCTCCATCATTACCTTAGTGACACATTTCGCCTGAATTGCCTCCCCCTCTCTTGTTCTCTCTCTCCCTTCACCATATCTTTCCGTTGCAGGTCACGCCAGACAACCATTTTGTCCTGGACCTCCATCCCACTCATAGTAACATCGTCATCGGAGCAGGTTTCTCAGGTGTGTACGTGCTGAACATGAGTATTGTCCTCTGAGCCTTTGTGGCCCGACATAACATGTCCCGCAGCCCCACATCATACCCCAACATGACTGCATCCATAGTGTCATTCACAACCTTCAGTGAAATAGTGGATGTGTGTGGATGAGCACAAGCCCAAAGAGTTAGGTTTTAAAATGTTTTTTTTCACCACTGAGACCCGGCACACACTCAGGTCCAGAGTGGTGCTGAACATCACAGAGCCCTCTGTATCTACTTCAACTCTATGTACTGTAGCTGTATCTTAGAGTGAGATCTTCACCCTTCAAGCCGGCTGTGAAGGGTGAAAAGTTGCGCTATGAGTCCAGACCCGTTTTATTCCCTAATTAACGTCTTTGAGATGCTCTCAGGGCCCAGGGGCCCTCTCTGTCTGCTCTCACTCTCTCTGTCTCTCTCTGTCTGTATGTCTGTCTATGTGGTGCGTGTGAGGCAGTGTGGGGGCTTCTCCTCCCTGGCCCAAAGCGCCAACGGCTGGGGTCTCCTGGCTCCTGTTCCATCTGCTCTGATAGCCGCCTCCTACAGTAATTATATGTATAATTCATTTCCACTTGTAATAGCTTTTAAAGGACCTGGCTGGCACACAGTGCAGTTGGCTGGTGAGAGAGAGTGTGCTACAGGGATAACAAGGAGGATTAACTCCAAGGGTTAGAGAAAGCCATTTGACAAGCCACATAATCAATACAAGGGAAAGTATGAATTGAAGAAGTGTTTTGCTTCTGAACCCATTGGTCCCTTGGTGGTGGAATCTGAGGGTTAAGACATTTTGATTTTCAAGTCCTTTTTCTATGGAAAATTAACCATAATAGGATGACTGTTCATCGCGGTCTATTACCCTGTTCTGCTTGCATTTACCATATTATCAGTGTTTTAACCATGTGTTCTAGTAAAGACTGTGCAGCACTATGCTGTGTTCAATCAGTGCACAGGGCTAATCGCAATGCTACAAAAAACTTGCAGCTCCTCTTTCTCCTCTCCTCTGTTTGAGTTATCAAAAGCCATGGGCACAAGTGCTTTAAAGCAAGTCCTGGGGGTTGCCATGGTTACAAAGGCACCCAGCTGGTTTGGGCCTGCCATTGAGGGTCCATCGCCTCTTCCTACGAAAAACGCATGCGGCGAACTGTCAGAGTGACCTACAGTTCGTTCGCTATAGCCCCGGATGTAAATCGCTGAGGCTTTTATGACTTCAAAGCCCGTCTGGATCCATGGGAGCTCTGAGAAGTTTATCAGGCAGAGACAAAACTCACGCAAGGCATTCTTAAGCCTGGTTGACATTCAGAGTTTTCCTTCCCCTCAGACCCATAGCAACAAGAAGAATCCATCTCTCCTGAGTACAGCGTCAGTTTCCTCATCTCACCCCTAGGCTGACAGCTCACGGCAGGCTCATCGCTGGAAGGAGTGACACATCTCCTTAATTTATCTCTGGCTTGAGCCCACTTAAATGAATAGATGCCCTGTGACGGTCAGAGCAATAGCTCCTGTCCTCTTTGATGTGCTCCGTCATGCAGGGCTCAAACAGACGCCTGACTCAGACAATGGGCCAGAAACACACAAGCTATTAATAGAGGCCCATTGTGGTGTTCCACAAGGTGCAGGTTATATATTTCAGCATATTATAGACTCTAGACAACCTGAAATGACACCCTTTGCCCTATTTAGTGCACGATTCCCCCCTTTATAGAGCCTATATAAAGCCTTTATAGAGCCTATATAAAGCCTTTATAGAGCCTATATAAAGCCTTTATAGAGCCTATATAAAGCCTTTATAGAGCCTATATAAAGCCTTTATAGAGCCTATATAAAGCCGATAGGGTGCTCTTGAGATGCAGCCTCTGAGTTTGAGGACATACCTGCCTCACTTACTGTGATTGGTTCTCCCCCCAGGTCACGGATTCAAGTTTGGCCCAATCGTTGGCAAGCTGCTGTGTGAACTGAGCCAGGGAGAAGTACCCTCCTATGACCTCTCCCCCTTCAGAATCAGACGCTTCCAAGCCCACTCCAAGTCAGCACTGTAGGATCGGGACCGCTGGCTTTAACAACCATTTCCTCAGGAACAAGACCTTTACAAAATGAAGAAATGAAAGGTTTTCATACCAGTGTGTCTGAAGCCTAAACAAACAATGGCCGTTCGTAAATACTTACTTTTCCAGCTAAGTGCATTTGTAATGCACTTTTCTGTAATGCACAAAATAAAATAGCAAATAAAAAATAGTTTAAAAGAACAAAACAAATATATCTAACCATCTCATGAAAGCAGCAATCAAAGTCTAAGAGGAAGGCCATAATGGTAGGCCAGCTGATAGAGAATGTAAAGTCCAACTATAACATAGTTGTACAACTGTAAACGCGTTCATCTGTGACAAATGGTATTAAACTTGGGAAAAAATGGTACCCTTATTGGCCCGTATGATTTTATGCATCACTACCTCTCCCCTTCTCACTCCCCTGAGTGAGGCCTTTTTCAAGTGAAGCACATAGTTAAAAAGACATCAGCCATGGAGCCATTTGTCTTTGCGCAGCCAGCTGTGTGTGTGTGCAGTGTGCAGCCTTCAGCGGTGTGTGCCTCTGCCTGTACCTTTTTCCCCATGTAAACATTTTAATCACTAATCAGCCAGCCTGTTACAATGGTTGCCAACCACAGCCATCAGCGGGAATGAGAAAATGACACAGCGAGACGCAGAGAGATCAGCGCACCACTCAGTCCCTCAGCTCTAAGTGACTTTGAATTGATAGAGAATTAGGAGAACATTAAACATGAAAACGCAAATATTCACCCAGCAATATTCAGGGGGAAAGGACACACTGGAAAATCTGAACATGAATGCATGGGATACCCTTTTAATAAGCAGAGTAACTTTTGAAAGTAGTGCCCATTTTCTGCCTCTCTATGGCCAGTTAGCCAGCTTCATGGTTCTGGGTCCTAGTGCCTTTTTTGTAAAATTTACTTTGCCACAAATACAAGTTCATATAATTTGGTTGAACTATCCCTTTAAGTACTTGATAGTCAAAGGATAATGATGGTCTGTCAGATGGGGCAATTAGACTTTACCCTCACTTAATCAGACATAGGCCGTATTATAGTATAGGCATAAACCTGAGCTGACAGGGAAGGAGGGCTGGTGGTGGGATGAACGTAGCCTGAAGGGAGACATACCACCATGAGGAACCATAAACTCACCCTTGTTGCTGCCGATGTGACATGGAGAAACAGGGAGAAATGTAGCTCAGAGAATGACAGGAAACTGACAATGATAGCAGCGTTTTCCACATCACCACACTACTAGAAGGCGGTAACACAGACAGATAAGCAAGACCTGTTTTTATTTTTTCTCGTCTCAGCAGGGTTATTTGTCCTATCTGCTAGGTAGGTTCAGAGGGCAAGAGTGGGGCTCTTATCAGATAGAACACCTGCCATGAATTTGAAAAGATGTGCTTAAGGGGCTTAAGGTTTTCATCTCTGATTTGCATATTCAAATATATTTCTACCACTGCTTCGACACTAATAGAACAGTGGCTCTTCTTTTTCTCTAATCAGAGCTCTTTGTCAGCTTCCATAGAAGATTAAACAACTAACATAACACAGATCCACTCAGTGTTTTTCCTCAAAATGTTCTGTTTCCTCTCCGTCTGCCCCTAGTCTGCCACAAGTCTTCTAAATAGGCCCAGATGCTTCAGAGTCATAATCTTAAAAACAAACGTGTGAGAGAGACAGAAAACAACACAAAATGACTGTCAACTATGAGAGTGAGTGCTAGGTACAGTGACATGAGTATTTTCCCCCTTTCCCCCTGATTTTCTCTATTTTTACATATTTTTCATACTGAATGTTATCAGATCTTCAACCAAAACCTAATATTAGATAAAGGGAACCTAAGTGAACAAATAACACAACAATGACATACTTATTTCATTTATTTCATAAACAAAGTTATGCAACACCCCTGTGTGAAAAAGTAATTTCCCTTACACTCAATAACTGGTTGTGCCACCTTTAGCTGCAATGACTCCAACCAAATGAATCCTGTAGTTGTTGGTCAGTCTCCCACATCACTGTGGAGGAATTTAGGTACATTTAGGTAGAAAAGCAAAAATAGGGGGCAGATACTTTTTCATGGCATTGTAGCCATGGAAATGACTATGATTTGGAGGAATTTGTGCAAGGTAAATGGAATGGTGTGAGTAATGAGTGGTACACAGGGGTGGTTGGAATGAGGAATCATGCTGGACCTGAAACAGGTGATTGAAGGAAGGCTGGTATTCAACTGAAGCAGCATAGCAACATGCAGTATGTTAGGTGTTGTTTGGTAGCTAAGCACCTGTCTGAACTACTAACAGATTATATCGTCCTCATTACCTGTTATCAACATAGTATGGAGATGACAACTGGAAACAGTCACCTCACACTGAGGTCATGATGGGGAGAGATAAGGAATGCTGTGAGACATCAATAGACTGGTTACATTTTCATTTTAGCTGTTCGAACACATGAGAATGGGAATGTTGTTGTGTTTACCACACGATAAGCTGTGATTTGGCCTTTAGCACGTACAGGTTGTGTTTGTCTATTAATATTCAAATGAGTTTGAGTTTGGGTGTTTCAAGTGCTACAATTACCTTTTAGGTGGCAGGTCATTCTGGTCTCCATTTCACAATAAATAAACACTTGAAAGATTAGTTTCGTAAGTATACTCAGCTTGCTTGGGGCTAATGTCATCATTTGTTGTTTTTACAAATGTAATTACATTTGACATTAAAATGCAACATTATCAAGTGTATTAAAATGTTAAATGAATCCAAAGTTTGAATGACCTCGTAACTAATAAAGTTACAAAGTAACTTCTAAATATGTTGCATAGTGTAGCAAATGTATAAAATGTTAGATACTCCACTGCGAAGATCATGGCATAAAAAGGTCAGACTGAGGTCAAACTGAGGGAAAATGCTGTTTCGTAATGTAAACTGAGGAGCAGTCCCAACGAGAAGTTGTCATCCTAAATACTGTCTAATCTGTGCAGTAGATATTAACAATCTTGTGTTGAGACCTTTTGATGACCTCACCACCATCTGTAATGTAAAAAGCAGAGTCATTTTGGAGGTAAACCACTGCCATATGGTCAAGCCCCTCCCACACAACACCCCAGAGGTGAGCATTGGTGTAAGGTCAGTCTTCCATGCAAAGCTCCAGGCATGGCGTCAGTCGGCCCACCTGTCTCCAGGATTAACAGTATCCATGGGTTACTGAGCCTCGGCAGCAGCAGGACCCCTGGGCATCCACCATCCATCCACCACGCCCTGCTAGGGACCTACAGTATGGTGGAGGAGGATGAGGCATGAAGCAGGAGGGAAAAGGAGAGCAGAGAGGTCACCGGGGCATGACGGTGGTGGGAGGTTAACAACTCAAGCCATTCTGCCTGCCTGCAACCATTGTGAGGGAGGAATCACACACATCCATGTGGTGAAGTAGTTACAAGACCTTGACAGAACAATATAAATCTAGGGAAAGGTAGGGAATTTCAGCTCGCTGTTTGCTGCTCTTGGCCCAAGGGTGATGTTTCAATTCAACTCATTTGATAAAGCCAGGTTGGCCAACATGGGTTAAATGGAGAATTTGGGGTGGGGGGAGCTCTATTTGGGCGGGTTAGGGTCAGGAGTAAGGTTGAGACAGGTTTTAACATAAGGCAAGAGCTTGGGTTTGGTTGAGCCTAGGGTTAGGGTTAGGATTGTAGGAGAGGCAGGGGTCAGGGTTGTGGTAGGGTCTGGGGTCAGGGTTGTGGTAGAGGCTGGGGTCAGGGTTGTGGTAGAGGCTGGGGTCAGAGTTGTGGTAGAGGCTGGGGTCAGGGTTGTGGTAGAGGCTGGGGTCAGGGTTGTGGCAGAGGCTGGGGTCAGGGTTGTGGCAGGGTCTGGGGTCAGGGTTGTAGGAGAGGCTGGGGTCAGGGTTGTGGTAGAGTCTGGGGTTAGGATTGTGGTAAAGGCTGGGGTCAGGGTTGTGGTAGAGGCTGGGTTTAGGACTGTGGCAGAGGCTGGGGTTAGGGTTGTGGTAGAGCCTGGGGTTGTGGTAGAGCCTGGGGTCAGGGTTGTGGTAGAGGCTGGGGTTAGGATTGTGGTAAAGGCTGGGGTCTGGGTTGTGGTAGAGCCTGGGGTCAGGGTTGTGGTAGAGGCTGGGGTCAGGGTTGTAGTAGAGGTTAGGGTTGTAGTAGAGGCTCGGGTTGTGGTAAAGGCTGGAGTTAGGCTTGTAGTAGAGTTCAGGGTTGTGGTAGAGGCTGGTGTCAGGGTTGTAGTACAGGCTGGGGTTGTGTTAAAGGCTGGGGTTAGGGTTGTAGTAGAGGTTAGGGTTGTGGTAGAGGCTGGAGTTAGGGTTGTAGTAGAGGTTAGGGTTGTGGTAGAGGCTGGTGTCAGGGTTGTAGTAGAGGCTGGGGTTGTGGTAGAGGATGGGGTCAGAGTTGTAGTAGAGATTAGGGTTGTGGTAAAGACTGGGGTCAGGGTTGTAGTAGAGGTTAGGGTTGTAGTAGCGGCTAGTGTTGTGGTAGAGCTTGGGGTTAGGATTGTGGTAGAGGTTGGGGTTAGGGTTGTGGTAGAGGCTGGGGTTAGGGTTGTGGTAGAGGCTGGGGTTAGGGTTGTGGTAGAGGTTGGGGTTAGGGTTGTAGTAGAGGCTGGGGTTAGGGTTGTAGTAGAGACTGGGGTTAGGGTTGTGGTAGAGGCTGGGGTTAGGGTTGTGGTAAAGGCTGGGGTTAGGGTTGGAGTAGAGCCTAGGGTTGTGGTAGAGGCTGGGGTTAGGGTTGTAGTAGAGGCTGGGGTTAGGGTTGGAGTAGAGCCTAGGGTTGTGGTAGAGGCTGGGGTTAGGGTTGTGGTAGAGCCTGGGGTCAGGGTTGGAGTAGAGGCTGGGGTTAGGGTTGGAGTAGAGGCTGGGGTTAGGGTTGGAGTAGAGCCTAGGGTTGTGGTAGAGGCTGGGGTTAGGGTTGTGGTAGAGGCTGGGGTCAGGGTTGGAGTAGAGGCTGGGGTTAGGGTTGGAGTAGAGGCTGGGGTTAGGGTTGGAGTAGAGCCTAGGGTTGTGGTAGAGACTGGGGTTAGGGTTGTAGTAGAGGCTGGGGTTAGGGTTGTGGTAGAGGCTGGGGTTAGGGTTGTAGCAGAGGCTGGGGTTAGGGTTGTGGTAGAGGCTGGGGTTAGGGTTGTAGTAGAGGATAGGGTCAGGGTTGAACCAAGATGTAGACGTGAAGCTGGGATTAGGGTTGTGGTAGAGGCTGGGGTCAGGGTTGAACCAAGATGTAGACGTGAAACTGGGATTAGGGTTGTGGTAGAGGCTGGGGTCAGGGTTGAACCAAGATGTAGACGTGAAGCTGGGATTGGGGTTGTGGTAGAGGCTGGGGTTAGGGTTGTAGTAGAGGCTGGGGTCAGGCTTGAACCAAGATGTAGACGTGAAGCTGGGATTAGGGTTGTGGTAGAGGCTGGGGTTAGGGTTGTAGTAGAGGCTGGGGTCAGGCTTGAACCAAGATGTAGACGTGAAGCTGGGATTAGGGTTGTGGTAGAGGCTGGGGTTAGGGTTGTAGTAGAGGCTGGGGTCAGGCTTGAACCAAGATGTAGACGTGAAGCTGGGATTAGGCTTGTGGTAGAGGCTGGGGTTAGGGTTGTAGTAGAGGCTGGGGTCAGGCTTGAACCAAGATGTAGACGTGAAGCTGGGATTAGGCTTGTGGTAGAGGCTGGGGTTAGGGTTGTAGTAGAGGCTGGGGTCAGGCTTGAACCAAGATGTAGACGTGAAGCTGGGATTAGGCTTGTGGTAGAGGCTGGGGTTAGGGTTGTAGTAGAGGCTGGGGTCAGGCTTGAACCAAGATGTAGACGTGAAGCTGGGATTAGGGTTGTGGTAGAGGCTGGGGTTAGGGTTGTAGTAGAGGCTGGGGTCAGGCTTGAACCAAGATGTAGACGTGAAGCTGGGATTAGGGTTGTGGTAGAGGCTGGGGTTAGGGTTGTAGTAGAGGCTGGGGTCAGGCTTGAACCAAGATGTAGACGTGAAGCTGGGATTAGGCTTGTGGTAGAGGCTGGGGTTAGGGTTGTAGTAGAGGCTGGGGTCAGGCTTGAACCAAGATGTAGACGTGAAGCTGGGATTAGGCTTGTGGTAGAGGCTGGGGTTAGGGTTGTAGTAGAGGCTGGGGTCAGGCTTGAACCAAGATGTAGACGTGAAGCTGGGATTAGGCTTGTGTTTGAGGCTATCCTACTTTTATTCTACTTTTCTCTTTGGCCTTAGATGCAGGAGCCCGGCTCAATTGACCCACTTTTTGTCAGGTTGACTAATATGTTGAATAGGTTGACTAATATGTTGAATAGGTTGACTAATATGTTGAATAGGTTGACTAATATGTTGAATAGGTTGACTAATATGTTGAATAGGTTGACTAATATGTTGAATAGGTTGACTAGTATGTTGAATAGGTTGACTAATATGTTGAATAGGTTGACTAATATGTTGAATAGGTTGACTAATATGTTGAATAGGTTGACTAATATGTTGAATAGGTTGACTAATATGTTGAATAGGTTGACTAGTATGTTGAATAGATTGACTAGTATGTTGAATAGGTTGACTAATATGTTGAATAGGTCGACTAATATGTTGAATAGGTTGACTAGTATGTTGAATAGATTGACTAGTATGTTGAATAGGTTGACTAATATGTTGAATAGGTCGACTAATATGTTGAATAGGTTGACTAGTATGTTGAATAGATTGACTAGTATGTTGAATAGGTTGACTAGTATGTTGAATAGATTGACTAGTATGTTGAATAGGTTGACTAATATGTTGAATAGGTCGACTAATATGTTGAATAGGTCGACTAGTATGTTGAATAGATTGACTAGTATGTTGAATAGGTTGACTAATATGTTGAATAGATTGACTAGTATGTTGAATAGGTTGACTAGTATGTTGAATAGATTGACTAGTATGTTGAATAGGTTGACTAATATGTTGAATAGGTCGACTAATATGTTGAATAGGTTGACTAGTATGTTGAATAGATTGACTAGTATGTTGAATAGGTTGACTAATATGTTGAATAGATTGACTAGTATGTTGAATAGGTTGACTAGTATGTTGAATAGATTGACTAGTATGTTGAATAGGTTGACTAATATAGCCTAAACACTGTAGTTTTGTCTGCCTTGAAAGAACCATGGGGTGGATGTTTATTCCTGAAAGGGAGATGGATGGGGAAAGGAGAACCAAACCGTAAACCAGAGCTTCAGATAAATATCCTAACAAGTACTAGGAGGACTGGCCAAGTACGTATTGATGGTGCATTGATTCATTGATCTTGGTGTTTATGGTGTGTTGAGGACTGCGCTGCATGGCGCAAAATGGCCGATCAATATCCCATTCCTTATTCCCTTACTAAATTGCACAGCTAATGTAAAGTACTGCATGACATGTCATTGGACAGCTGATGAAACAGTTTTATGTTTCTTCCAGACAACTCTGACCACCACACAGAAACAGACCAGGCAGGACCACACAGTACTATTCCTCCTGCCCCCCCCTTCCAGTTGAAGATGAAACATTATTGAGCAGCTTGCATGCCAGAGCAAATGACAGTTGTGCTGGGCAGTGTGCCGTTGATGTGACACAGGGGTCAGAAGCAGGGGTCACGAGTCAGCCAAAAAACAAGACAGCCTGTCACGGGGAGGCCCAGGGGGAAGAGGAGGCAGCAGCAGCAGCATTTGGAAGTGTAATGAGCTTGGTGGCACTGTTGCCGGGAGACAGGGAGAACACTGAAGGTATCAGATGCTTTTACATCTCTTTGTCATTTCCTCCCACTTCCCTCCCATTCCTCGCTATCCCATCCTCTTATTCCTCCTGTCCCCATCTTAACCTTCCATTCCCGCTGTCTTTCCCTCCCCTATTCTTTCTCTCTGGCAAGGGTAACTACCGAATGGGCAATTTCCACCATTCCCACCATCCACCATTCACCAGTCAGGGAAAGCTAGCTCTAGGAATAGCAAAGAATCCAAGATAGGGAGCGATCTTGGGTTCTATCTTGGATTCTTTGCTATTCCTAGAGCTAGCTTTCCCCGACTGGTAAATAACCCCACTCTGTCCAGTACATTACTAACTCCCATCTTTGAATTCACTTAAAATCATTTTTATCAATATAGCACACTATCATGAGAATGGTGGAAATTGCCCATTCGGTAGTTACCCTTGCCAGAGAGAAAGAATAGGGGAGGGAAAGACAGCGGGAATGGAAGGTTAAGATGGGGACAGGAGGAATAAGAGGATGGGAGGGAAGCGCCTCACACACACTTCAATTCAGTTCTATCAGAAAAGAGGGAGAAATATCATTGTAGGAAGACCCCAATTAATGTCTAATTCATTTTTAATGTGCTGCCTGCCATCCAGCAAATGTGCAACACATCCCTTCTGATTTAAATCTCTCTCTAGCTTCCCACCCCCTATATTGCCTCTGGCTACTGTAGCTACAGTAAGAGGTGGCTCCTGCTCCTGATGTCGAATGTCTGCATACCCGCTTGTTTAGGGAAGTCTTCCTGAGAACTCCCATTGAGCAAGAGGGAGCAGAATCACTTACAAATGCTGACACATATTTGGCCTTGCCTCTAGTCATTTCCTGCTAGCTGGCTGTTGGGGGGAGTAGCAGGGAGGAAACGGGGAAGATCACAATTGCATACTCCTCGTGTCCTCTCTCCTCGTCTCCTTCTCAAAACCCATTGGAGTAGAAGGTCAGGGACCTCTGGCTTTTTCATCCACTAGGTTTTGAGGAGAGGAGGAGAGAGGACACGAGGAGTATGCAATTGTGATCTTCCCCGTTTCCTCCCTGCTACTTCCCCCAACAGCCAGGAGTATGCAACTGAGATCTTCCCAGGGAGTCTGAAATAAGGCAGACGTATTGTACACTGTTAGACCCAGGAAGAGGACTCTGCCATGACACTCTGCTAACACCAATCAGAGTCCACCCACAGGCCCTCAGCACCAATCGAAGAGCTTTTCCATACATGAGGTAATTAGAGCGCCACAAGGCACTAATGTTGTGCCTTAAAACGGTTTGGCTGATATATAGACATTGGATGTGGCGCAGAGGTCTAAGGCACTGCATCTCAGTGCTAGAGGTGTCACTACAGACCCTGGATCGATTCCAGGCTGTATCACAACCGGCTGTGATTGGGAGTCCCATAGAGTGCACAATTGGCCCAGCGCTGTCGGTTTGGCCGGGGAAGGCCGTCATTGTAAATAAGAATTTGTTCTAAACTGACTTGCATGTTAAATAAAAGTTCAATAAATAAAATTATTTTTAAATTGTGTGAAGCTGTAACGTCTGCATCCAACTCACACTCAAACACCTAGATCCCCTGAATGCAGCTCACTCTCCAGCTCACACTCAAACACCTAGATCCCCTGAATGCAGCTCACTCTCCAGCTCACACTCTCAAACACCTAGATCCCCTGAATGCAGCTCACTCTCCAACTCACACTCTCAAACACCTAGATCCCCTGAATGCAGCTCACTCTCCAGCTCACACTCTCAAACACATAGATCCCCTGAATGCAGCTCACTCTCCAACTCACTCTCAAACACATAGATCCCCTGAATGCAGCTCACTCTCCAGCTCACACTCTCAAACACCTAGATCCCCTGAATGCAGCTCACTCTCCAACTCACACTCTCAAACACATAGATCCCCTGAATGCAGCTCACTCTCCAACTCACTCTCAAACACATAGATCCCCTGAATGCAGCTCACTCTCCAGCTCACACTCAAACACATAGATCTCCTGAATGCAGCTCACTCTCCAGCTCACACTCTCAAACACATAGATCCCCTGAATGCAGCTCACTCTCCAACTCACACTCTCAAACACCTAGATCCCCTGAATGCAGCTCACTCTCCAGCTCACACTCTCAAACACCTAGATCCCCTGAATGCAGCTCACTCTCCAGCTCACACTCTCAAACACCTAGATCCCCTGAATGCAGCTCACTCTCCAACTCACACTCTCAAACACATAGATCCCCTGAATGCAGCTCACTCTCCAACTCACACTCTCAAACACCTAGATCCCCTGAATGCAGCTCACTCTCCAACTCACACTCTCAAACACCTAGATCCCCTGAATGCAGCTCACTCTCCAGCTCACACTCTCAAACACATAGATCCCCTGAATGCAGCTCACTCTCCAACTCACACTCTCAAACACATAGATCCCCTGAATGCAGCTCACTCTCCAGCTCACACTCAAACACATAGATCTCCTGAATGCAGCTCACTCTCCAGCTCACACTCTCAAACACATAGATCCCCTGAATGCAGCTCACTCTCCAACTCACACTCTCAAACACCTAGATCCCCTGAATGCAGCTCACTCTCCAGCTCACACTCTCAAACACATAGATCCCCTGAATGCAGCTCACTCTCCAACTCACACTCAAACACCTAGATCCCCTGAATGCAGCTCACTCTCCAGCTCACACTCTCAAACACCTAGATCCCCTGAATGCAGCTCACTCTCCAACTCACACTCTCAAACACATAGATCCCCTGAATGCAGCTCACTCTCCAACTCACACTCAAACACATAGATCCCCTGAATGCAGCTCACTCTCCAACTCACACTCTCAAACACATAGATCCCCTGAATGCAGCTCACTCTCCAACTCACACTCAAACACATAGATCCCCTGAATGCAGCTCACTCTCCAACTCACACTCAAACACATATATCCCCTGAATGCAGCTCACTCTCCAGCTCACACTCTCAAACACCTAGATCCCCTGAATGCAGCTCACTCTCCAGCTCACACTCAAACACATAGATCCCCTGAATGCAGCTCACTCTCCAACTCACACTCAAACACCTAGAACCCCTGAATGCAGCTCACTCTCCAGCTCACACTCTCAAACACATAGATCACCTGAATGCAGCTCACTCTCCAGCTCACACTCTCAAACACATAGATCCCCTGAATGCAGCTCACTCTCCAGCTCACACTCAAAACACCTAGATCCCCTGAATGCAGCTCACTCTCCAGCTCACACTCTCAAACACATAGATCCCCTGAATGCAGCTCACTCTCCAACTCACTCTCAAACACATAGATCCCCTGAATGCAGCTCACTCTCCAGCTCACACTCTCAAACACCTAGATCCCCTGAATGCAGCTCACTCTCCAACTCACACTCTCAAACACATAGATCCCCTGAATGCAGCTCACTCTCCAACTCACTCTCAAACACATAGATCCCCTGAATGCAGCTCACTCTCCAGCTCACACTCAAACACATAGATCTCCTGAATGCAGCTCACTCTCCAGCTCACACTCTCAAACACATAGATCCCCTGAATGCAGCTCACTCTCCAACTCACACTCTCAAACACCTAGATCCCCTGAATGCAGCTCACTCTCCAGCTCACACTCTCAAACACCTAGATCCCCTGAATGCAGCTCACTCTCCAGCTCACACTCTCAAACACCTAGATCCCCTGAATGCAGCTCACTCTCCAACTCACACTCTCAAACACATAGATCCCCTGAATGCAGCTCACTCTCCAACTCACACTCTCAAACACCTAGATCCCCTGAATGCAGCTCACTCTCCAACTCACACTCTCAAACACCTAGATCCCCTGAATGCAGCTCACTCTCCAGCTCACACTCTCAAACACATAGATCCCCTGAATGCAGCTCACTCTCCAACTCACACTCTCAAACACATAGATCCCCTGAATGCAGCTCACTCTCCAGCTCACACTCAAACACATAGATCTCCTGAATGCAGCTCACTCTCCAGCTCACACTCTCAAACACATAGATCCCCTGAATGCAGCTCACTCTCCAACTCACACTCTCAAACACCTAGATCCCCTGAATGCAGCTCACTCTCCAGCTCACACTCTCAAACACATAGATCCCCTGAATGCAGCTCACTCTCCAACTCACACTCAAACACCTAGATCCCCTGAATGCAGCTCACTCTCCAGCTCACACTCTCAAACACCTAGATCCCCTGAATGCAGCTCACTCTCCAACTCACACTCTCAAACACATAGATCCCCTGAATGCAGCTCACTCTCCAACTCACACTCAAACACATAGATCCCCTGAATGCAGCTCACTCTCCAACTCACACTCTCAAACACATAGATCCCCTGAATGCAGCTCACTCTCCAACTCACACTCAAACACATAGATCCCCTGAATGCAGCTCACTCTCCAACTCACACTCAAACACATATATCCCCTGAATGCAGCTCACTCTCCAGCTCACACTCTCAAACACATAGATCCCCTGAATGCAGCTCACTCTCCAGCTCACACTCAAACACATAGATCCCCTGAATGCAGCTCACTCTCCAACTCACACTCAAACACCTAGATCCCCTGAATGCAGCTCACTCTCCAGCTCACACTCTCAAACACATAGATCCCCTGAATGCAGCTCACTCTCCAGCTCACACTCAAAACACATAGATCCCCTGAATGCAGCTCACTCTCCAGCTCACACTCAAACACATAGATCCCCTGAACGCAGCTCACTCTCCAGATCCTGAATTCTTATCACTTGTTCACACACCTGTATGTCATTATCACACACTATTTAGTTCAGTTCTTTGCACCCCATCATTGTGAGGTATTGTTTGGTTTGTGACACACTTCTATTCTGAGCTCTGTCCCGTAATTGAATCCTCCCATGTATGATAGTTTTTACCTGCCTCACTAATGGCGCCTTTTGCCTATTCCCTGCCTGTACTTTAGCCTAGTGGATTTCCTGTTATCAACGTATTGCCTGGACGACGTTACTAGCCTTTTCCCTGCCTGTACTGTTGCCTTTTTGGACTCCTGTGTATGACCTTCTGCCTGCCCCTGGACCCTGCTACCTGCCTCCTCCTGTGGTCCGTTACAAATCAACACCTACTGCGCCCTGCACTTGAAACCAGCTCTGTCTCCCAGCGTGTTCATTACACAAACATTCTGTAGCATAGAGATGTCATTCCGGAATGTCTGAATTCTGGATGTCTTTCTGGAATGTCTGAATTCTGGATGTCTTTCTGGAATGTCTGAATTCTGGATGTCTTTCTGGAATGTCTGAATTCTGGATGTCTTTCTGGAATGTCTGAATTCTGGATGTCTTTCTGGAATGTCTGAATTCTGGATGTCTTTCTGGAATGTCTGAATTCTGGATATCTTTCTGGAATGTCTGAATTCTGGATGTCTTTCTGGAATGTCTGAATTCTGGATGTCATTCTGGAATGTCTGAATTCTGGATGTCTTTCTGGAATGTCTGAATTCTGGATGTCATTCTGGAATGTCTGAATTCTGGATGTCTTTCTGGAATGTCTGAATTCTGGATGTCTTTCTGGAATGTCTGAATTCTGGATGTCTTTCTGGAATGTCTGAATTCTGGATGTCTTTCTGGAATGTCTGAATTCTGGATGTCTTTCTGGAATGTCTGAATTCTGGATGTCTTTCTGCAATGCAAATGTGGTACTTGGACATTTCCAAGAATGATACAGTATTACCTTGCCAATCTAGGTGCAAAGACATCCAACAAGAGCAGGCTTTTAAAACTGTTAAATGTATTCTTCATACATAATTATTACTTGTAATATTTTTCAAGATCTTCAGTCAAAATTACTCTTTGATCTTGATGAATCAATCTCTTAATTAAAGTCTAGAATTATTTGTGTTTAAGTCTTAATTCCAAACACACTTCAACCAGAAAAGTTTCATGTATACTGTTTATTTCGTTAAAAATAATAAGCATAAGTGAGTCATAGATGAAAGTTTATATTTTAAATGAACATGAGCATTTCACAGTTCCAATTACAGCTTCTAATATTCTAAATCAAGTACGTGTGAACCAGATACGCCGAACATCCATTTAACACCTGCCATCCAATGGCATTTTACTTGACATTAACAAATAAAGCACTGCTAAGATGCCATGGACACATTGATGGAAATTATTTTGTGATTTTATGTAGGCTAAAGAGTATTTAGTAATGTCATGACTGACCAAAGGCCTATAAAATGGCACAACACCAATAATCAGAGATGTCATCTTCTTTGCTTTAGATAATTACTCGTTAGTTTGGCTGGGAGGCAATAATGTGTGGTTTGCGCCCTACGTGCCCGTACCTTTCATACAAAAACAAAGCAGACCTGTCCCCCAGTCTTTTACCTCTTCATTACATTTTAGTCATTTAGCAGACGCTCTTATCCATAGCGACTTACAGTAGTGAATGCATACATTTCATTTCATGCATTTTTTTTTTGTACTGGCCCCCCATGGGATTCAAACCCACAACCCTGGCATTGCACACACCATGCTGGCGTTGCAAACACCATGCTCTACCAACTGAGCCACAGGGAGGCTTCATAAAAAACATGACATAGAAACGCATACATTTTGTCGTTTTTTACTCGTATCTTTCCTGGAACAGAACCTCTAATGGCTTTATTTCCGGTCGCAGCAGGAGAGGATCCAGAGTTAAATGAGGGGTAAAATGCGTGGCGCAATCTACGCCCAAATCAAAATATGAGATTGAATATTGACAGTTTGACAGATTAGATCTTGCTCCTCCCCCAATATAAATCCACTTTCTAGAACAATTACTATCTCGTCAGCAATTCTCAAAGACCAGACAATTATATGAGTGCAATGATAGAATAAGGCCCATCATAAAAATATTGCACATTGACATTCGTCACACTGGTTTTTATCAAGTTATAGTGTTCCCCTATATACAGTATCAGTACCAAAACTTTCATAGTTTTGATGTCTTCACTATTATTCTACAATGTAGAAAATAGTAAAAATAAAGAAAAACCCTTGAATGAGTAGGTGTGTCCAAACTTTTGACTGGCACTGTAGGTCCATGGAAAGTTATGTCTTGTGTGCTGTGTATTGTAGCACTACAAAGACAATTCAGTGTGTGAATGAAAACTACAATACATTTTACTAGAGTTGTATCACATTTAGTGCTCTGTAGGATGTTGTGCAACCACTTTTCAAATACAGTAAACTAGCCACTGTCTCTACAATGAGAGAGACAGTGATTGAGTGGCTACTTTATGAACTAGAGTGCATTAGCCCTGTTGTAGAGATAGTGTATTGATTCTGAATGATGGTATTTGGAAGGTGCAGTATTAAAAGGTCACCTTGGCAATGTGGGCGTGGCTGTCAGATATTTGATAATAGTGGAAAGGGGAGATGATTACTTCCGTCAATGGTTATCTGTTGGGACATACAGTACTGCAATGCTACAATGGGCTTCTTCCCTTTTGTTCTTGAGTGATAGCAGTACCTGGCTATCTGCTGCACCGTGCTCCTAGTTACATAAGGAGCAGTACTTGGCCATCTGCTGCACTGTGCTCCTAGTTACATATGGAGGAGACTGTTATTTCTGTCTGTGACTAAACTAGAATGCAACCTTAATCTTTTGGGACATACAGATATTGTAATTAAGTACAATGGGCTTCCATTTGTTCCGTTCAGTACTCGGCTATCTGCTGCGCCTTGCCCCTATAGTTACGTATAGTAGGTCTAATGCTAACATAATGGGGGAAACGTATGGCATTTACCGTGGTGGTTGTGGCGTCTCCCACACAGTAAACAAGGTTTCCCTGCTAATAGCTGTTATGTTGATGATGATGAACAAAGCACTACTGAATGCATGGTAGGCTAAACACTGTAATAGTGCCGGGTCTCTCCTTTGCTGTATAGTGAATCCCTCCATTTGTTCTCAGACTAAAAACCATTTGCCATGAAATGTTCATAAGAGAGGGAACAGATTTCTTTGAAAACAAGATAAAGGTCATAGTCAATATGAACTCGTGTTCCTGTTTTGAAAGGCCTCAGAGTCAGGGTCAGTGATACTGTTGACATTTCTCAAAGCTGCAGAAAACATCAAAGTGGATGCATCAGAGAACAGAATTTATTTATCTTTTCCTTTCATTTCTTTTTTCCACAGTATGCCCTCCAGAAATGTTTAGTACGAGACTATTTTCTGTGCATATTTAAGTCTGAAAAGAGAGACCAGAGCTTGGAGGCTGAAACACCAATGCAGAAAATATCAAACAAAAACCCACAGAGAGAAGAAAATTACAGTCTGGAGCCGTCATTTATTTACAATATATTAAACTGTAATGCAAAATTATTACTTATAACAAGTGGTCATTTTGTTCAATAACGAAGATAAACATGAACTATTTTGAAAGCTAGTATGAATCAATACATATATATATATATATATATATATATACATATATATACATATATATACATATATACATATATATATTAATGTGTACAGTCAGCAATGTTATGTTCACTAATTTCTTTGTTTTCATTTTTTCCCCCAGGTGTTTTATGATGACTCAGGTTTAAGAGTATCATACAACGACATCATAAAAGTTTAAAATTCCTTTTAAAACTCACATTGACTGCATACAGCAGGGTTTCCCAAACTCGGTCCTGGTTTAGTTTTTTGCACATGCACTACACAGTGGATTCAAATAACCAACTCATCATCAAGCTTTGATTATTTGAATCCGCTGTGTAGTGCTAGGACAAAAACCAAAACCTGCACCTGGTGGAGGGGCAGGACCGAGTTTGGGAAACCCTGGCATAGAGAACAAGGGGATGTGATAGACGAGTGTCTTTAAAAATCATGTGTAATACAATCACACCAAACTTATCCCTTCACGCAGAGTATCAACAAAATCCTTTCGGCCCCACTTGCCATGTACAGATGGATAATACACATTTTGGCAGGCCTGCTAAATTCATTAATGCTAATTCATAAATACTAAAGAGACAGATGAAGGGTTCATTGTAACACCAAGCAACTGTAAAAGCGTGGGTCTTTAATATCTCCCTGGTTAAACTGTTGCTCTGTTATAAAGGGTAGCATTGGTTCAGGACAGAATACTGATGAATCCTACATGACAAATAGGCTTCAGAAACACTGAAAAGGATTTGAATGCATTATATCCAGTTTACAGAGGGATGGATTTAACATGCTGGTTGAGGACACCTAATCCTCACCATGTGTAATCCAGTATGGTATGGTCAAAATGTGGGTGTTGAAGGAGATGGCATGATAGCATGGTGTTGAATATCATTCCCTTTGGAAAGCAAAGCACATCAAATGGAGACAAAAAACAAGTGAAAAGCATGAGAACCACAATGACAGAGAAAAAACAAGTGAAAAGCATGAGAACCACAATGACAGAGAAAAAACAAGCGAAAAGCATGAGAACCACCACAATGACAGAGAAAAAACAAGTGAAAAGCATGAGAACCACAATGACAGAGAAAAAACAAGTGAAAAGCATGAGAACAACCACAATGACAGAGAAAAAACAAGTGAAAAGCCTGAGAACCACAATGACAGAGAAAAAACAAGTGAAAAGCATGAGAACCACAATGACAGAGAAAAAACAAGTGAAAAGCCTGAGAACCACAATGACAGAGAAAAAACAAGTGAAAAGCCTGAGAACCACAATGACAGAGAAAAAACAAGTGAAAAGCATGAGAACAACCACAATGACAGAGAAAAAACAAGTGAAAAGCATGAGAACCACAATGACAGAGAAAAAACAAGTGAAAAGCATGAGAACCACAATGACAGAGAAAAAACAAGTGAAAAGCATGAGAACCACAATGACAGAGAAAAAACAAGTGAAAAGCATGAGAACCACAATGACAGAGAAAAAACAAGTGAAAAGCATGAGAACCACAATGACAGAGAAAAAACAAGTGAAAAGCATGAGAACAACCACAATGACAGAGAAAAAACAAGTGAAAAGCATGAGAA
Source organism: Salmo salar (assembly GCF_965601325.2). Lineage (NCBI taxonomy): Eukaryota > Metazoa > Chordata > Actinopteri > Salmoniformes > Salmonidae > Salmo > Salmo salar. The sequence continues at coordinate 142,409,252 of NC_138299.1, forward strand.
CCACAATGACAGAGAAAAAACAAGTGAAAAGCATGAGAACCACAATGACAGAGAAAAAACAAGTGAAAAGCCTGAGAACCACAATGACAGAGAAAAAACAAGTGAAAAGCCTGAGAACCACAATGACAGAGAAAAAACAAGTGAAAAGCATGAGAACCACAATGACAGAGAAAAAACAAGTGAAAAGCCTGAGAACCACAATGACAGAGAAAAAACAAGTGAAAAGCATGAGAACCACAATGACAGAGAAAAAACAAGTGAAAAGCATGAGAACCACAATGACAGAGAAAAAACAAGTGAAAAGCATGAGAACCACAATGACAGAGAAAAAACAAGTGAAAAGCATGAGAACCACAATGACAGAGAAAAAACAAGTGAAAAGCATGAGAACCACAATGACAGAGAAAAAACAAGTGAAAAGCATGAGAACAACCACAATGACAGACAAAGAAAACAGCTGAGCCAAAGACCCTCCCCCAAAAGCATTTCTGCAAAGTACTTAGTTCAATTCAAGTTGAAATAAAATGAGACAAAGCATTTCATAGGGTACACTACACTCAAACCTCCTGGAAATCATGCTCTTGATGGCAGCACTCTTGAAAACAAATTCTAATTTTATTTTAAACATCAAAACAAAAAGATTAAAAAAAGAAGAGAAAGGACTAAACTTTCATCACAAGCAGTTTGGTGCTGCAGCTCTCTTCTGTTGTCTTCCTGTTAGGAAACATTATTATCCTGCAAAAACAAGTAATAAAAAACAAGCAGATGAGCCGATGAAAGCGTCTTTGTTCGGTGTGGCACAGCGTGGCACTGCAGACAGAATCTAAGCACAGCTGTGAGGGTGCCAGCTGTAGAGGACCCTACTTATAATAACGGCACTTCTCCCAAAAATAAACTCTGGTCATTTTACCAGGACCAGCAAATAAGAAATAACACAGTGTACACACCTAGTTGCAACAAAGGCTTTTTTGGTATTTATTTTCTCCCTATTTTTTTTCTTGTTTTTTTCTTTCTTGTCTCCCAATGCAGTGATAAAACATCAGGGAACATAGCGACAGTTCCTTGGCTCAGTTACAACCATGATCATGATAAAATCTAGGAAGGAGGAGACGATGGCTCCAGCCAAGCAGCAGCTGTCCTCATGCAGCCAGCAGAGACAAGAAAGACTAGTCATTATTAATGGAGGTGCTGTTCAACTGGAGGGGCCAGATCCAAGATGGAGACACACAGTCACATGTGACTGGTGAAATACATTAAGACAGGGTTGGCCCAGTGGAGTGGAGAGTGAGAGAAACCATTGGTGTTGTGTACTGTACACTGACGTACTATGGCACCTTCTCTAGACCTTAGCAATGCAAGCTGTTTTGTAATAGTAGAATAATAATGACAGTCATAGTATCATTGCCATGTTGCAGGGTTAGAAGAACAGAGTGGTTGTGAGTGTGTGAACGTGTGTGATAACAGCACAGTGAGTCCAATCGTGCACCACTGGGGCCCTCTCAACATGCAGCGTGTGTTGGCTGGTGTGTGTTAACTACGTTGTCTCAGAGGGCTTGTCTTCACTGTCACTGTTGTTCAGGTAGCTGCCACGTGTATATCTGGAGCGGTAGGACCCTCGAGACGCACCACCTTCTTTTTGTTCTTCCTCCTCTTCTTCGTCAGATTTGTCCAAGCAGAAACGTCTTCGGCTAGGAGGACTGGAAGGAGAGAGAAAGAAAAAGGATCAAAAGACAACTCCTGAGGATAGTTGGGACACAGTGGGGTACGATCATTACCAAACATTGATCCAATGTTCTTATCCTTTATGTAATTTTAGACATTATAAGTGTACACAAACACATGCACGGATGCATACTACCGTAGCTTTAGTCATAAAACTAGCCCATTTGTATACAATTTTTTTTGTTACAAAAAAACGAACTTATTACACAGAGAGAATGTGATGGATTCTGGTTCTGGTTTGTGGTTGAATGAATCTGCTATGCGCTGTGGCTTCCTCTCCAAAAACAGAAGAATGGCACACCTACAGTGCACTGGCTGGCTTCAGTACCCTCTCTCTGTCATTAGATAGTCTTCCTGCAGCCTACCGCTACTGCTAGTCTGAACGGGATTTAACATTCAGGCCCGCTTAAATAATGCAAACCTAGTGTTAATTACTGTCAATCGGGCATCTAAAAAGAACTTGCTGCTTGTGTAAATCAATGCAGTGGGTCTAATTACGGCCAGAGTTAATGGGGCTGCAGGGGAAATCTATGGTGGCCGTCTTAATTGACGACTCCTGGTATTTTCTTATTTCCGGGGCCATAACTCAGGCTGACGTTTGGGTGGAGAACTAGCCAGCAGCACTAAGGCTACACCCACGTCAGCTTTGTCTTTTCTTCTGATCTAAGCCCCTGCTGCTAGGCTAATCGGCATTGTAATGCATCCACAACACACTTATCTCTCCCCCCTCTCTGAATTACGGCAGTGCAAAGCAATGTCACAATGATTGCCATTGAAAAGATGCAAATTCAAATTGCTTTCTGATGAGCTCTCGTGAATTAAGGACCTCAATTAGTATTTAGGAATTGAGAGTGTAAATAGAAAACAAAAATGTCTTGAGACGAGCCAAGTGAAATTGTACATCTCTACAGTAATGATGATGCACTATTGAAGCCCTAACAGGAATAGGTCAAGTAAGTCAAAGTGATGCATCATTCATAATACAACTGATGTGGTATTAGGCTTTCAAAAGGTGACTGGATATTTAGGTTATATTATATTGTACTCAGGAGGAGAGGATTGACTGAGCAACCTCTCTCTGTGGTTAGACCACCACACCATGCAGTGGACACACTCCTACACTCCACACCAGGCAACAGGCATCACCTACTGCCAGCCTCAGTCACTGTCCGGTCTGTACAGATACTTCATCATCAGGTTGTCCACTTTCTTCTTCCTATTCTTCTCCTCCTTCTTGTTAGGAGGGGGCTGCCCCTCAGCAGGCGTCCCCACCTCCCTCTCCCCCTCTGGGCTAGAGGCCTGGTGGCCAGGGGCTCTCTTCACGCTGTTGGTGCTTTGGTAGGAGATGGTAGAAGCACCAGAACTGGAGCCAGACTCTGAGTCAGACTCTGAATCCAAGGATGAGGATGAAGAAGAGGACTCCTTTTTGGACGTCTTTTTGGACTTCTTGCCTTTGTTCTTGGAGCTGTCCTTCTTGCTGCTGCGGTCTTCATCGGAGCTGTCTGACTCGGAGCTGTGGCTCCTTTTCTTCTTCTTGCCTTTGTTCTTCTTTCCGCTGTGGCTGTGGCTGCGGCTGCTCATACTGCTGGAGGACCTCCTACAATCCACGGCCGACGCTGAGCGTCTCAGACTGCTGGTGCTGCGCCTGCTGTCGTCCTCCCTGTCGTCTCTCCCCCTGACGCTAAGCACACTCTTCCTGTCGCCTCTCCCCCTGACGCTAACCACACTCTTCCTGTCGTCCTCTGTGTCGTCCTCTTTCCTCCCTGCCTCGGCCTCTGAGTCTTCCAGGCTGGTGCGTTTGAATTTGATGGGTTTGAAGTTGAGCACCTCGTTGATGGCCTTCTCCAGGTCGGGGTCCAGGTAGTTGCGGTGGCTGACAGTGGCCGGCTTGACGTCTGAGGTGTCAGGGAGCTCGTCATCATCTCTGTAGGAGCGGGCGGGTGGCGGGGGCATGGACAGGCTGCGTCCCGTGGAGGAGTGGGGGCTGTAGGCCGAGGAGCGCTCAGTGAAGGCCACGCTGTGCCCATCCTCCATGTCATCAAACTCGCTGAGGCGGCAGCTGCGGAAGTCAGATATGCGTGAGTCAGCACGGCTTACGCTGCCAGGGCTCCTGCCCCCAGAACGACGACTAACAGAGGGGCTGCTTGGGCAGCGACCACTTCTTCCATATGACTCGTCCGTACGGTGTGCAGAAGTGCTGCGGCGGCTCAGGGGACTGGACATACCCAGGCTGATGGTCGACTTGGTGTCGTCCTCTGGGCTCAGGCCAAAGCGCGTGGTGGCAACGCAGGCCCGGCTGGGGGCCATGGAGGACACGGTGGACTCTTTGTCGAAGTCTCCCCAGCGGCTGTCCATGCCCTTCCTAGCCCTGCTGGTGGCTTCAGTGTAGGCCTGGGAGATAACCGAGCCACGGTCATCATCGTTCCCAGTCTGGGACTTCCTCCAGGAGCTGGAGTCACCCTGGGGTGAGGAGCATTTGGGCTTGGCCTTACGGAAGGTGGTGATAGACTCCTGGGAGTCCTGTCCCTTCTTGAGGGAGCTGTCGTCCCCTTTACCTCCGATGGAGTCATTGATGTTGGAGTGCTTCCTGTAGCTCAGGGAACTCATCACAGACACCGGCCTTCTCGAATCTACCTCTTTCTCTTTGCCCTCTTTGTTAAACTCTTTCCATTCCTTACCCTCTTTCCACTCTTTCCCTTCCTTTGCGTCTACGTTTACGGCAAATCTAGAAAGAGGAGGGAGGGAGGGAGAAGTGGCAGGACAGAAAAACGTTGAAGTAGATGGAGGAAGTGGAAGAGGAGGAAGAGAGAAAGAATGATAGATGAATTACAAACTTAAAAAGGAGAGATGAATGATACTTAAAACAGGAATAAGATGAGCATAGATTGAACTTAGCAGGAAGAAAGTAAAGACAAGTAGATAGAACAATGATTCAAATGAATGTGGGGTAGAGAATGTCTGTTTGGATTCACAACTTCAACACAGAAAAAAAACAGATGCACAAGATACAAATTTAAGATATGTACTGACTCGAGAAATACCCTCAAACAAAATGTGTTGTCTTGTTCTAATCAATTCCTTTGTGCAAAATCAAAGTCTCTGTTTTGAACTAGTTTAGTAGGGGGGTATTCATTTGAATTTCATGTGTGTAAATGTTAAACAGAATTCTAGTCAAGCATCTCATTGTGGTTAAATACGTTCAGTGATTCAGCAAGAGAGCTGGACACACACTTCTCATGTGTGTGTTTCCGTCTTAACCAACACACAGAACTGAGATCAAGGAACTGAGCTCTCCTGAAGGAAGGGATGATGTCTGTGGGGACACACAGTTAAGAGAGATTTAAAAACTCTTAAAGTATTTCAAAGTTGTGAGCAGCTGAAGTGGGGGTGTGGGACAGTTAAATCTTCTGGTAAGGAGACAAATCTAGGGCAATCGAAGCTGTCAGACACATCCATTAATCTCAGGGAGAGGGGAGAACGGGAGAGAGGGAGAGGAGGGGGGAGAGAGGAGGGGTGTAGGTATGCATGCCAGCTGGCCACCGGGCATGTCGATAAAACTGCCAGGGATGCGGCTGTCATCAAGGCAGTGACAATAAAAGACAAAGAGGCTAGAGGAAACACCAGTAATAATAATAACACCTCCCTATGTCTAGCCAAGTGTTCCAGTCTAATTGTTTTATCTGCATTGGCTAAGTGCTAGGCTGGACGACGTCAACATCCTGATAGGGGGGGACTGGACACTAAAACCAGTTTGGGCTGCTTTGTAAGCAGGGGAAATGTGCGTGTGTGTTTAGCAGTGGTGAAGACAGGACTTTAGTGGTGAAGACAGGACCTTAGTGGTGAAGACAGGACCTTAGTGGTGAAGACAGGACCTTAGTGGTGAAGATGTGCCATACTGACCTGGAGCTCTTGAGGCTGCCATCATCTGAGAGGTTCTTGGTAGATCCCTTGTTTTTGGACAGCCAGGACTTGACCCCGTCCACACAGTCTTCAATCTCCGAGTCAGATGAGTCTCCCTCACTGTGTGGAGGGGAGGGACAAAACACAACATCAGTGGGAGGAGAGGGTGGGAGAAGAGAGGAGTAGAGAAAAAGAGAGGTGGGGAAGAGCTGAAAGAGAGTGATGGAGATGAGGGAGGGGTGAGAGAGGGATGAAGTTGAAGAGAGAAGGAGAGGGGGAGAGAAGGATTCTGTAGTTTTGGAAGTTAGTGAGGCAACCGAAGAGGACCACATAATTGAATTAGGAGAGAAGACAATAAAAAACCACATGCACTAGATCACAGGAGCACTAGGAAACACACACACAGCCGCACTTGTTGTCACTGTTAGGAGTGTTATCACTGTGGCTAGCTAGCAAGGGGGCACAGTTTGTCCCCCAAAGAGGACTCAATTCCATTCACTCTGATCCAAAGCCACTCAAGTTAAGGTGGAGCACAAGGAGAGAGACCAGGAAAGGGATAAAGTGAAAAGTGAAGAGACTGGGCACAAAATGTAGGGATTTTCACTTTGATCTCACCCACTTATCTATTCCCTCCACAGCCCCCCAAAGTTGCGGTTGAGCTCTTGACAAAATGATTTGGTGCACAGCTTGGGTGCTGAGCTGTTTTCTCTCTAAATTATCATTATGGCGTCGACAGCCTACTGCGAAGCGTGAGGAGAAATGGAGGGTTGTCAGAAATTTGACACGGTTGAAAAGAGCATGACACTCATTAAGTGCCGTCAGAGCCCAATGCTCATGTGGTGCTGCGAAATGAAGCTGTTACAGCTTAATAATAAAACTGAGACATCGATTGGGGGGTGGTTCAAAATCTTAAAATCTCCACATCTGCTTTTAAAAACCTCTTATCTTGCTGTGGAGTAGAGAGAGAAAATAGCTTTTTCAGCACTTATACTGCAGCACAAGACCCACCAGCACATTCAGTAGCTACAATTGAAATCGTTAAGAGGCAGAGATGCAAAAGCATCACCTGATCGCAGAATGGTCATAACTAGGCCGCTCTGTTTTAAACTGCACAATAACTTCAAATACTAGGCACTAAGATGGCAGTGTTTAGAAGGGAAGGAGAAGGTTGGGAGTCGAGATAAAAGCATTTCTCTAGGAGGGAAGCTGTAATTAACTTTGCAGGCCATGCCTGGCCTATTAGACAATGTGGGGGCCTTCAGTGAGAATTGTTATTGCGACAGAGTGAGCGGCTGGCTTTGGCACAGAGGCCTTGTCAATATGGGGGCAAAGAAATAATGAAGGAGACCTGGGAAAAAACAAGCTAAAGTTAGCTAACCGGTGCAGACAATTCCATGGCTGTTAACTCATCTCATCTCCTCAGAGATAATTAAAAATATATATATATAAAAATCTCTTGGATTTGTGTCTTTGTTGGGCTTTGCGAGTCAACACCTCCCCAGCCTCTTAAGATTTGTCTTTTATCCGTTCACTTATCTGGCAACATACTGCTTTGAAGAACTATAACCCTGATTACATCACCAGGGCAAAATTACATTAGCTGTCATTATACAAAATCAATGTCAAAACCCTCCGTACAAAATAGTCAAAAATGCATTAATTCAAGGAGAGAATTTCCTTAAGCACTAATTTTTTATTCATTTATACAAGAATAATCCTGTTGAGATTCAAATGTTTTTGGGGGGTGAAGAAGACCTGTCCACGACTTTAAGGATGTGCTTCTCTTTCCCCTTGTGCATTTTGTCCAAGGAGGAGCCAGTGGGTAAATGGAGGTGATGCATTCAGATCACAGAGGCCTTCCCTCCCCCGGGCCAAAACAAAACCGACGGGACAACTGGCCCTTTGTAATCGAGCGCTTCACACATGGTGTCACACACGATTTATATCCTTGACCGCCATACCATTAGTTAAGCCGTGCTGAGAGCCCAGGGGAGGCAAACAAACACAGAGTGTGGAGGGAGACATTAATTGTCTGTGACAATCTGCCTCCATTGGTTGTACATCTCTGTTACACACTATTACATTCATCATTAGCTCCTATAGATCCTCTTCTGCTCCCTCCGCCCTGCTCCTCCTTGATGTCCCTGAGTCTTACAAGCGTCTGTGTTGATGTTAAGAACATTTGGGCTTTTATTAAGCAGCTCAGCCTAGACAGCAGCTTCCTATGGGGGTTCAACACAGCCAGCCAGGCATCAAATCAAATCAAATTTTATTTGTCACATACACATGGTTAGCAGATGTTAATGCAAGTGTAGCGAAATGCTTGTGTGTCTAGTTCCGACAGTGCAGTAATATCTAACAATAATATCTAACAAGTAATCTAACAATTCCCCTAACATCTACCTAATACACACAAATCTAAAGGGGTGAATGAGAATATGTACATGTAAGTATATGGATGAGCGATGGCGAAGGTGCAATAGATGGTATAAAATACAGTATATTCATGTGATTAGAGTAATGTAAGATATGTAAACATTATTAAAGTGGCATTATTTGGAGTGCATTGCATAAAGTGACTAGTCATCCATTTATTAAAGTGGCCAGTGATTGGGTCTCAATGTAGGCAGCAGCCTCTCTGAGTTAGTGATTGCAGTTTAGCAGTCTGATGGCCTTGAGATAGAAGCTGTTTTTCAGTCTCTCGGTCCCAACTTTGATGTACCTGTACTGACCTCGCCTTCTGGATGATAGCGGGGTGAACAGGCAGTGGCTCGGGTGGTTGATGTCCTTGATGATCTTTTTGGCCTTCCTGTGACATCGGATACTGTAGGTGTCCTGGAGGGCAGGTAGTTTGCCCCCCGGTGATACGTTGTGTAGATCACACCACCCTTTGGAGAGCCTTGCGGTTGTGGGCGGTGCAGTTGCCGTACCAGGCGGTGATACAGCCCGACAGGATACTCTCGATTGTGCATCTGTAAAAGTTTGTCAGGGTTTTGGGTGACAAGCCACATTTTTTCAGCCTCCTAAGGTTGAAGAGGCGCTGTTGCGCCTTCTTCACCACACTGTCTGTGTGAGTGGACTATTTCAGTTTGTCTGTGATGTGTACACCGACGAACTTTCCACCTTCTCCACTTCTGTCCCTTCGATGTTGATAGGGGGCTGCTCCCTCTGCTGTTTCCTGAAGTCCACGATCATCTCCTTTGTTTTGTTGACGTTGAGTGAGAGGTTGTTTTCCTGACACCACACTCCGAGTGCCCTCACCTTCTCCCTGTAGGCTGTCTCGTCGTTGTTGGTAATCAAGCCCACTACAATTGTGTCATCTGCAAACTTGATGATTGAGTTGGAGGCGTGCATGGCCAAGCAGTCGTGGGTGAACAGGGAGTACAGGAGGGGGCTGAGCACGCACCCTTGTGGGGCCCCAGTGTTGAGGGTCAGCGAAGTGGAGATGTTGTTTCCTACCTTCACCATCTGGGGGGCGGCCCGTAAGAAAGTCCAGGTCCCAATTGCACAGGGCGGGGTTGAGATCCAGGGCCTCCAGGTTGATGATGAGCTTGGAGGGTACTATGGTGTTGAATGCTGAGCTGGAGCCAATGAACAGCATTCTTACATAGGTATTCCTTTTGTACAGATGGGATAGGGGAGTGTGCAGTGTGATGGCGATTGCGTCGTCTGTGGACCTGTTGGGGCGGTATGCAATCTGAAGTGGGTCTAGGGTGGCCAGTAATGTGGAGGTGATATGATCCTTGACTAGTCTCTCAAAGCACTTCATGATGACAGAAGTGAGTGCTACGGGGTGGTAGTCATTTAGTTCAGTTATCTTTGCCTTCTTGGGTACAGGAAAAATGGTAGCCATCTTGAAGCATGTGGTGACAACAGACTGGAATAGGGAGCGATTGAATATGTCCGTAAACACACCAGCCAGCTGGTCTGCGGATGCTTTGAGGACGCAGCTAGGGATGCCATCTGGGCCAGCAGCCTTGCGAGGGTTAACACGTTTAAATGTTTTACTCACATCAGCCACAGAGAAGGGTGGGGGGGGGGGGGGGGGGGGCGCAGTCCTCGTTAGTGGGCCTCGACGGTGGCACTGCATTATCCTCAAAGCGGGCAAAGAAGGTGTTTAGTTTGTCTGGGAGCGTGACGTCGGTGTCTGTGCCGTGGCTGGATTTCTTTTTGTAGTCCGTGATTTCCTGTAGACCCTGTCACATACCTCTTGTGTCTGAGCCGTTGAATTGCGACTCCACCTTGTCCCTGTACTGGCATTTCGCTTGTTTGATTTCCTTGCAGAGGAAATAGCTAGTCTGTTTATATTCAGACATATTCCCAGACCTCTTTCCATGGTTAAATGCGGTGGATCGCGCTTTCAATTTTGCGCGGATGCCGCCATCTATACACGGCTTCTGGTTAGGGTAGGTTTTAATAGTCACAGTGGTTACAACATCTCCAATGCACTTCTTTATAAAACACACTCATCGAGTCAGCGTATAGGTCGATGTTGTTTTCTGAGGCTGACCGGAACATATTCCAGTCCGCGTGATCAAAACAATCTTGAAGTGTGGCTTCTGATTGGTCGGACCAGCGTTGGATGGTTCTCGTCACTGGTACATCCTGTTTGAGTTTCTGCCTAAAAGACGGAAGAAGCTAGATGGCGTTGTGGTCAGATCTGCCAAAGGGAGGGCTTTGTATTTCTTCGCGGAAGTCAGATTAGCAGTGGTCGAGGGTATTGCGCATGCGGGTAGCGCAATCAATAACTGGAAGAATTTAGGTAGACTTGTTCTCAAATTTGCTTAGGTAAAATCCCCAGCTACAATAAATGCAGCCTCAGGATGTATGGTTTCCAGTTTGCATATAGTCCAGTGAAGTTCCTTGATGGCCGTCTTGGTGTCTGCTTGAGGGGGAATGTACACAGCTGTGACTATAAGTGACAAGAATTTTCTTGGTAGGTAAAATGGCCGGCAATTGATTGTAAGGAATTCTAGATCAGGTGAGCAGAAGGACTTGAGTTCCTGTATGTTGTTATGATTACACCATGAGTCGTTAATCATAAAGCATACACCGCCGCTCTTCCTTTTCCCCAGAGGTGTTTATCTCTGTCGGCGTGATGCATGGAGAAGCCCGGTGGCTGAACCGATTCCGACAACATATCCAGAGAGAGCCATGTTTCCGTGAAACAGAGAATGTTACAATCTCTGATGTCTCTCTGGACGGCAACCCTTGCTCGAATTTCATCTACCTTGTTGTTAAGAGACAGGACATTGGCTAGTAGTATACTCAGGAGCGGTGTGCGATGTCCTGGGTGGTAGTCCGAACAGAGGATCCGCTTTGGGAAAGTCGTATTCCTGGTCTTAATGTTGGTAAGTTGACGTTGATCTTATATCCAATAGTTCTTCCCGGCTGTATGTAATAAGACTTAAGATTTCCTGGGGTAACAATGTAAGAAATAATACATGAAAAAACTAAATAATGTATAGTTCCTAAGAACTTGAAGCGAGGCGACCATCTCTGTTGGCGCTATGCTATCCAATACGCATCTGTTCAAAACCTATTAAGACACATATGCTATTGCTGTGATCTCCAATACCAGATTAAAAGGGAGATTGTGACGCAGCTTGTTTTTGTTTTACTCTCTTTCATCCTGACATTGTTCATTTATAATGAACAAAATATAAATGCAACATATAACAATTGCTCAGATTTTACTGAGTTACAGTTCATAGAAGGAAATTATCAATTTAAATAAATTCATTAGGTATTAATCTATGGATTTCACTTGACTGGGCAGGGGCGCAGCCATGGGTGGGAAGGCATACAGTGCATTCAGAAAGTATTCAGACCCCTTGACTTCTTCCACATTTTGTTACGTTACAGCTTTATTCTAAAATGGATTACATTGTTGTTTCCCCTCATCAATCTACACACAATACCCCATAATGACAAAGCAAAAACAGGTTTAGACATTTCTGCAAATGTATTACAAATAAAAAGTGAAATATCACATTTACATAAGTATTCAGACCCTTTACTCAGTACTTTGTTGAAGCACCTTTGGTAGCGATTACAGCCTCGAGTCTTCTTGGGTATGACGCTAGCAAACTTGGCACACCTGTATTTGGGGAGTTTCTTCCATTCATCTCTGTAGGTCCTCTCAGCTCTGTCAGGTTGGATGGGGAGCGTTGCTGGACAGCTATTTTCAGGTCTCTCCAGAGATGTTTGATCGGGTTCAAGTCCAGGCTCTGGCTGGGCCATTCAAGGACATTCAGAGACTTGTTCCGCAGTCACTCCTGCGTTGTCTTGGCTGTGTGCTTAGGGTCGTTGTCCTGTTGGAAGGTGAACCTTCACCCCATTCTGAGGTCCTGAGTGCTCTGGAGCAGGTTTTCACCAAGGATATTCTCTGTACTTTGCTCTGTTCATCTTTCCCTCAATTCTTACTAGACTCCCAGTCCCTGCCACTGAAAAACATCCCCACAGCATGATGCTGCCACCACCATGCTTCACTGTAGGGATAGTGCCAGGTTTTCTTCAGACGTGAAGCTTCGCATTCAGGCCAAAGAGTTTCATCCGACCAGAAAATCTTGTTTCTCATGGTCTGAGAGTCCTTTAGGTGCCTTTTGCAAACTCCAAGTGGGCTATGCCTTTTACTGAGGACTGGCTTCCGTCTGGACACTCTACCATAAAGGCCTGATTGGTGGAGTGCTGCAGAGATGATTGTCCTTCTGGAAGGTTCACCCATCCCCACAGAGGAAATCTGGAGCTCTGTCAGAGTGACCATCGGGTTCTTGGTCACATCAATGACCAAGGCCCTTCTCCCCCGATTGCTCAGTGTGGCCAGGCGGCCAGCTCTAGGAAGAGTCTTGATGGTTCCAAACTTCTTCCATTTAAGAATGATGGAGGCTACTGTGTTCTTGGGGACTGTCAATGCTGAAAAAAAATGTTGGTACCCTTCCCCAGATCTGTGCCTCAATAGTCTCGGCGCTCTATGGACAATTCCTTCGACCTCTTGGCTTGGTTTTTGCTCTGACATGCACTGTCAACTGTGGGACCTTATATAGACAGGTGTGTGCCTTTCCAAATCATGTCCAATCAATTGAATGTACACAGCTGGACTACAATCAAGTTGTAGAAACATCTCAAGGATGATCAATGGAAACAGGGTGCACTTGAGCTCAATTTCGAGTCTCATAGGAAAGGGTCTGAATACTTATTTAAAAAAATAATAATTCTCACCTTTATTTAACCAGGTAAGCTAGTTGAGAACCAGTTCTCATTTACAACTGCGACCTGGCCAAGATAAAGCAAAGCAAGAGAGAAACAACAACACAGAGTTACATGGAATAAACAAGCGTACAGTCAATAACACAATAGGAAAAAAAAGAAAGTCTATATACAGTGTGTGCAAATGGCATGAGGAGGTATGGCAATAAATAGGCCATAGTAGCAAAGTAATTACAATTTAGCAGATTAACACTGGAGTGATAGATGAGCAGATGATGATGAGCAGATGAAGGTGTGTAAGTAGTGATACTGGTGTGCAAAAGAGCAGCAAAGTAAATAAAAACAATATGGGCATGAGGTAGGTAGATTGGGTGGACTATTTACAGATGGACTATGTACAGCTGCAGCGATCGGTTAGCTCCTCAGATAGCTGATGTTTAAAGTTAGTGAGGGAAATGTAAGTCTCCAGCTTCAGCGATTTTTGCAATTCGTTCCAGTCACTGGCAGCAGAAAACTGGAAGGAAAGGCGGCCAAAGGAGGTGTTGGCTTTGGGGATGACCAGTGAGATATACCTGCTGGAGCGCGTGCTACGGGTGGGTGTTGTTATCGTGACCAGTGAGCTGAGATAAGGCGGAGCTTTACCTAGCATAGACTTGTAGATGACCTAGAGCCAGTGGGTCTGGCGATTTACTTAGGTAAATAAGTGTCTAAAAACCTGTTTTTGCTTTGTCATTATCGGGTATTGTGTGTAGAGTCATGAGGATGTTTTTTATTTAATCCATTTTAGAATAAGGCTGTAACGTAACAAAATGTGGAAAAAGTCAAGCGGTCTGAATACTTTCCGAATGCACTGTAACTATAGAGTTTTCATTCTGGAGATCATTCTTAATTATCTGGAGATCATTAAGGGCTTGTGGGTAAAGTTGTTCCTGACATAGCCAAACTAGAGACCTCTATTCCCTATGTCTTTACGCACCAGTCTGTAGTACGTGTCCACAGCTGGCCCATGTGGGATGAACGTAGATGTAGGTCTGAACACATTGCAAAAGAGGGGTTGCAATCTCAAAAAAAAAACAGTTTCAGTCGCAATGTGCGTATGAATTTGTAGAGATCCACCTGCATATTGAAGGCATATGTGCTAGTGGGTACAAAAGATAATTCTTTAGACAATACAGAGATCTTTTTTAATTGTAATTTTTTTAACCCCTTTTTCATGATATCCAATTGGTAGTTACAGTCTTGTCCCATCGCTGCAACTCCCCTATGGACTCGGGAGAGGCAAAGGTTGAGAGCCTTGCGTCCTCCGAAACACGACCCTGCCAAGCTGCACTGCTTCTTGACACACTGCTCGCTTAACCCGGTAGCCAGCCGCACCAATGTGTCGGAGGAAACACTGTCCAGCTGGCGACCATGGTCAGCTTGCAGGCCCCCGGCCCGCCAGAAGAAGTCGCTAGACTTCGATGAGACAAGAAAGTCCCGGCCAAACCCTCCCCTAACCTGGGCGACGCTGGGCCAATTGTGCTCTGCCTCATGGGTCTCCCGGTCACGGCCAGCTGTGACACAGCCTGGGATCGAACCAGGGTCTGTATTGACGATGCAATGCAGTGCCTTAGACCGCTGCGCCCCTCAGGAGGCCCATAATACAGAGATTTGAGGTGCAGTTAAACTCTTACTTGATAGATTCACCACTTGGATTTGTTGCGTTGCTGGCTCCGGGTAAAGGGGCGCGGTGGCTGGTCCATGCGCTCGTGGCGTTGTGGTTGTTGTTGCTGTTGGTAGTGATGTCTGTGTGTCACGACTTCCACCGAAGTCGGTTCCTCTCCTTGTTCGGGCGGCGTTCGGCGTCGCCGGTCTTCTAGCCATCGTCGATCCACTTCTCATTTTCCATTTGTTTTGTCTTGTTTTCCTACACACCGGGTTCTCATTTCCCTCATTAAGTGTTGTGTATTTAACCCTCTGTTCCCCCCCATGTCTTTGTGTGGAATTGTTTGTTGTAAGTGCTTGTGCACATGTTTACTGGTGCGCGAGAGGTTTTGTACCCATGTTTGTTATTCTTTATGCCGTTGGTTTTGCAATTAAACTGCTCCGGCTATTACCTAGTTCTGCTCTCCTGCGTCTGACTTCCCTGCCACCAGTTACGCACCCCTTACACTGTGGTCTGGTTGTGGAGAATGTTGTCATGTCCTGTTGTCGGTAAGGTCTCCAGACGGTTTTCTGTATGGATCCATGGCGTCCCCCTAAAAAAAGAGGACTGTGAGCGGGAGGGGGAGGGGCCATGTGCAGTAACAGCTGATGTTTCCTCTTCCCTTGAGCATTTGTAATCAGTAGAGGAGCCACAAAACATAACCTTCTTCTTGTAAGTCCTAAATGTCACGTCTGCTCCCCCTCTTCCCTCCCCCTGGCGCTTGCGGGCGCCAGGTTGCCCTGCATCACGCACTCCTGCCATCCATCACGCACACCTGCCTTCCCTCGCATCAGCGTTATTGGACTCACCTGGACTCACTTATCACCTGTTTATTTCCTCCCCTATATTTGTCAGTTCCCCAGCTCTGTTCCCCGCTGCTGCATTGTATTGTTTTTGTCTTCAGTATTAGTTTGCTGACGCTGTTCCTGTCTCGTTCCATGTCCGTTATTTATTAAATGTTTTACTCCCCGCACCTGCTTCGTCTCTCCAGCGTCAACTCATGTGACACTAAGATTTTATTGGGTATTCGGGCACAGGTTGGGGTTCAGCCAGTAGTAGACTGCGTTGACTGCGTATCCCTTTGGTATTTGTGGATCTTGGCTGCTTTAAGGTCCTCTTGGAGTGCTTTGGTCGTCTCTTTGAGTGTGCAGTTGTGTCTGGTGTCGAACTCTCCAGCGGAGGGTACAGTATGTCCTTGATGGAGACGATTATAGTATCCAATTCGGCCTTAAACATTTGTTTAGGATGGCGCACCATCGGTTGTTAAAGTCCTTGTTCTCTGTAAAGATAGCTGATGCCTTTTGAATGCGCAATCCTTTTGGGACTCTTTTGTTGTGGCAATATTCTGAAAGCGTACCTGCATGTAATTCTAGGCGTGCAACTTTTTTTGTTTTTCAACTTTCTGCCAGTCAATTGTCAATTATTCCTATGTATTATATACATGCCCATCCAACAAAACATTGTTATCAAATCAGTAGCTATTATTGCCATATTTTTGCCATTACTGCCTTGTACTGAACAACATAAAGGACATTATTAGCATTCAATAACAAAAACCCTGGCAAGAACAGCTGGGGTCTCTCATCCAATTACTCCCTAAAAACATGAACTTCCCAACACCGTATTCTCTGCTGTAATGCACCAGTGTTGTACAAGCCCATCATTAAAGGTAGACTCAGTTATATGACGTTGCCACGAGCAGCCCCACAGATATTGAGATGAGCGAGATGCAAGACTTCACTTTCAGACAGTCACATACAGTAGCTATGCATGTGCATGGGTTTGCTTCATGCTCTTCAGTGTGGCATCCACAGGACCAAAACAGCGGAGAAGTTTAGCCTCACGCTTCAATGCTCTTAGTTGTTGCGGAAAATGACCCACTATGCTGTTTACTTTCTGCATCGACGTCATATCGCTGAGTCTACCTTTAACATTCAGAACCCATTCTGCTTTAACAAAAAGCAGCACTTTACAATACTGCTTAACAAGGGTTGAACAGCAGAAACAGCAGTAACTGCTATAAGGGCACATGGAATGGCCCAGACCCAAAGGTTAACACTGCATGTGAGCCACTTGCCAGACGAGCAGAGAGCTTTTTGTAAGACATTTGAGGGTTCTGCATTATATAGTGAGTGTAAAAGATTAATGAGGAACACACCATTCGTCTTTCCGTCGTCAGAGGCAGACAGTCATATCTCACATCCACCCCAGAGCAAGGCTCTAAAATATTCAGTAGGCCCTGAGAGCGGGCGTGCAGCCGCTGGGCAAAGAACGCTGTTCAAACAAGGCACAGCGGTGTCCAACAGAACCCCCGGAGGACACGCTGGAACAGCAAACACAATGGGAGAAAGGGAGTAGGGTTCTCACTGGAAAGGTAGGGGTCCAAGAACCGAGCCCTGGTGGACACCACATGACACTTACCCAGCGATGGATGCTTACTATGCCAGTTAGATCTTATATGTTACCCTCAGTTGAAGGCGTTACTTGATGAATAACCACACAGACACTCTGGGGAAGGGGTTGTTTTATGCTTGGTTTAGAAAAGCATCTTGTCAATGGCATTCATGCAGTTCAGCATGTGGCCTCATGCAGTGAAGAGTGTAGCAAATTAGGCTATGGGGGAATAGCTGAGCCCTGGAATAACGATGCAGTATCACTGAGCTTGTTCGTTGAATGGTATCCCATAGTTAAGTCCTTATGAAGTGACATATGGACTATGCCATAAGTCATAAACTTGAACTTATATGAGATTGCTTGAACATGGACAATAGATCTGCTGCTTGATATTGCATCCTTTCCAGTGGAGGGCAACAGACTATTCCAAAATAGCGTTTAAAACAATGTCAAACAACACAAGCTCCAGTTCCTCACGTTTTGTTCCTTCTTTTCTGATACTTTGTCACCATGTCTTGTAAACTGGTCATGGTGATGGATGACAGACAGAGACACAAAGAAATAAAGAATACAAACACAAAACAAACAGAAAAGAAAAGTGAGACAGGAAGTAGGTAGGTACAGTCCAAGTAAACCAAAAGAACGTGATGAATAGGCTAATGCTCGAAGGATCTAAAACTTAAATCATTGTGGATATCATGGCTGATGTGGTGGTGATGACCATAGATATCCTATTCAATTACTAGTATTCTAATTCATAATTCTATGATGATGACCCTGTGGTTCTATTAAAGATATTTCCTCCCAGTGGGAGAGATTCAAGTGCTGCATATTGCTGGGTTACTGACTCAGCACACCACATCATCCTGATCCCCATCCTGTTACCGCGTGGAGAAGAAAGAGTACACACTATACTCAAACCTGACTCACATAGAGGGAAGAAAGGCCTTCTCCCCGGGACTGCACTCATAAACAAACAAATAAACAAACAAGGCTCGGCAGGAGCAGAGAGCGAGTAAATAAATAAGGAACGGGAGGAGACAGAACTCGATTTCACTGACGTAGCTTTAGCTAGCTGCCTATCTCATCGAATAAAGGAAACAGAGTATATATATTTTTTAAAGGCCTGAAAATTAAGCCCAGCAGTTTTCAGGGCATAAATCTTTCAGATTGTGTGAATAAGAAAAGACAGAGTCGGGGGAGAGTTCTCTCTGATTGCTTTATCCAAGGCCTCTTTCAATGGAACATCCATCCTGACTGGGTCATTCTCTCTCTCAATCTCTCTCTCTCTGTCGCTCTCTTCCTCTTCCTACCACCTCTTCTGCTGAGTTTATCTACAGTTTAACTGTGTAACAGTAGCTGCTCTCTATGCTGAGTGCGTGCTGACTAGCTGACACTTGCTGTCATGAGAGGACATGAGGTAAATTAATTATATTAAGTGAATTTATATATTTGGGCACTAAATAGACAGCTATACCTGTTGTATTAAGTGAATGTATATGTCCAGGCAAAAAATAGACAGCTATACCTGCTGATGAGGTCCTCGTTGCCGTCACTCTCCATATCGTCCTCGATGGCGGCCTGGAGGTCACCAATCCTCTTGAAGGCTAGTTTAAGGTCTGCCTGCAGGCTCTGATTGGCTGCCTCCAAGCTTTCAATATCCATTTCCTGTCGGAAGAGAGTGAGACACTCTAAACTAAGGTCCCAGCATTACACCTACATCTGACCATTTCTGAAGTCTCTTTGTCTCATTTTGCTGAATGTCTAATTCTCCTGAACAAAGCAAGGTTGATGGGAACTGCAGCCGTTATTTCATATCTTCAAAGCGCCCCACTGTAAAAAGCCAATCTGTACAGCGCCCCAGTCCCCTCGGCCCATTTGTGACTTTGGGTCTTACCAGCTCATGTTTCTTGCGGCTGGCCTCTCCCTCCTTCTTGGCCAGCTCTCCCATCTCCTCCTTGATATCTCTGATCTGTCTCTGGAGCCGCTTGTTTTGCTCCTTCTCCCGGGTCTCGCTGGTGCTGCGGTGATCCCGCTCCTCTGTTAGCTTCTCAAGGTTCTCCTTCAGACGGGCTACCAGGCTCTGAATGACCAACAGCAGACGGGGACCATGTTAGAAAAGCCACTGCACTCACAGTCTATATCTGGCACAGGTCAGAGACCTTATCATGCATGCAGCTATGAGAGATACTCCATATCTAAAATGGGATTCAGATGAGGAAAAACCTACACCAAAAAAATCGAATAAAATTGTATCGGTCACATGAGCCGAATACAACAGGTGTAAAAGATATTACTGTGAAATGCTTACTTACAAGCCCCTAACCAACAATGCAGTTCAAGAAATACACTTACTTGCTTTGAGATATTCCCCAAATAAGGGCAAGAAATGACTAATTAAATAGAGTCTACTTGCTAAACATCGTTCTGCTACATACTGCATTTGCGCCACAGAGGAATGCTCCAGCATTTCATATGAGCACATATAGCAACTTCAATGCACTGAAAAGGCTGAATCCAGCCTCCACTAATGCTAAACAGCCATTAGCCCCCAGCCTTGTCCATGTTTCACACTGTGAGTGGGTGAGTTCTGCTTTCTGCCCTCTCAGATATGTATTGATTGGCCTGCTATAGTTCTCTGTCTACCAGAAATATCCAGCCACTCAAATGCACATCTTCATATGCTCATTTATCACTCCAGTGTTAATCTGCTAAATAGTAATTATTCGCTAATATGGTCTATTTATTGCCTACCTCCTCATGCCTTTTGCACACACTGTATATAGACTTTCTTTTTCTACTGTATCATTGACTTGTTTATTGTGTTATTGGCTTGTTTGTTTACTCCCTGTGTAACTCTGTGTTGTTGTATGTGTCGAACTGCTTTGCTTTATCTTGGCCAGGTCGCAGTTGTAAATGAGAACTTGTTCTCAACTAGCCTACCTGGTTAAATAAAGGTGAAATAAAAAATAAATAAAAGAATACCATGAGTAGCAACAAGACATGGCTAAATACGACCTTGAAACCCCTTATAACTTTGGACGTATCCTTCCCAAAACTGAACAATGTTTTGCCAGTCTTAGTTGGTCTTTCTATTATTCCAGCCAGTGGAGAACATAGACAGAGAGGGATTCTCTGAGAGAGTTTTTCTTTTAGATTTCAGTTAAAGCAGTGTGTCTGGCTGTCTGCACATTTCTGGTAATTACAAGTCCAAAAGTTGCCAAAATGAGCAAAGATGCATTTGTCTGAGGGGAAGAAAATGGATTTCTATTTTTCCCTGGCTGTGTGCAAACAGTAACCTTTATCCTTCACTTAAATGTTTGTCGCAGGCAATATCACAATGTAATTTGAAACTGACAGAATAACAAATGATATTGTGGAGTGAATATAATATGAGCTAGTCAGAGGACAAACAGAGCAGAAGGCATTATCTAACTGTGATATGCTAACAGTCTAAAGTTAGAAGGTTATGAGGCTGAATCCAGCACTAAAAATAGAAATAACCGTTTGTGAGGTGGCAAAACTTGCATGGTGGAGGTAGTGGGAGTCAATTGTCCCTCATTTCACCCACTGGGCAATTCTTCAGCCCTGACCTCCCCCCCACACACACACACGCACACACACACGCATGCACGCACTAGACAGGCCGCCAGGCGCCAACCAACGCTCCTCCTCTAGAATACCCCTCAGCCCCCCTACATGCTCTCACCTCCAAGCGTTTGACCTGCGTTTTCTCAAACTCCATCTTGGTCTCCATCTCTCGGATCTTGGCCTCATGCCTGCTGACCAGGGACTTCTCCACCATAGACGTCTCCTGGAACTCCAGCTGGCTCTGCAGTGCCGAGAGCTGTGAGAGTTTGAAATACAGGAGTAGGAACACACAAACAAGGAAGGGTTTTAGAAAGAACAACATACCGTAGCAGAAACAAACTGCAACCATACAGTATATTATGCAAACTCAGCAAAAAAAGAAATGTCCTCTCACTGTCAACTGCATTTATTTTCAGCAAACTTAACATGTGTAAATATGTGTATGAACATAACAAGATTCAACAACTGAGACATGAACAAGTTCCACAGACATGTGACAAACAGAAATTTAATAATGTGTCCTTGAACAAAGGGAGGGTGAAAATCAAAAGTAACAGTCAGTATCTGGTGTGGCCACCAGCTGCATTAAGTACTGCAGTGCATCTCCTCCTCATGGACTGCACCAGATTTGCCAGTTCTTGCTGTGAGATGTTACCCTACTCTTTCACCAAGGCACCTGCAAGTTCCAGACATTTCTGGGAGGAATGGCCCTAGCCCTCACCCTCCGATCCAACAGGTCCCAGACGTGCTCAAAGGGATTGAGATCTGGGCTCTTCGCTGGCCATGGCAGAACACTGACATTCCTGTCTTGCAGGAAATCACACACAGAACGAGCAGTATGGCTGGTGGCATTGTCATGCTGGAGTGTCATGTCAGGATGAGCCTGCAGGAAGGGTACCACATGAGGGAGGAGGATGTCTTCCATGTAACACACAGCATTGAGATTGCCTGCAATGACAACAAGCTCAGTCCGATGATACCGTGACACACCGCCCCAGACCATGACGGACCCTCCACCTCCAAATTGATCCCGCTCCAGAGTACAGTCCCGCTCCAGTATGTATTTTATTTCATGATGTCAATGTTACTGCAAACATTCTTCATTCAACAACTCTACTTCCATCTATCGTTGTGATTTGGCAGGAATAAACACGTTTGACTTAAAAAAATCAGTTAAAAAAAAAAGTAACACTCATTCCTTCGTCGATAAACGCGAATCCGCCCATCACCCCTGGTGAGACAAAACCACGCCTCGTCAGTCAAGAGCACTTTTTGCCAGTACTGTCTGGTCCAGCGACGGTGGGTTTGTGCCTATAAGCGACGTTGTTGCCAGTGATGTCTGGTGAGGACCTGCCTTACAACAGGCCTACAAGCCCTCAGTTCAGCCTTTCTCAGCCTATTGTGGACAGTCTGAGCACTGATGGAGGGATTGTGCATTCCTGGTGTAACTCAAACAGTTGTTGTTGCCATCCTGTACCTATCCCGCAGGTGTGATGTTTGGATGTCCCGATCCTGTGCAGGTGTCTTTACACGAGGTCTGCCACTGCGAGGACGATCAGCTGTCCATCCTGTCTCCCTGTAGCGCTGTCTTAGGCGTCTCACAGTACGGACATTGCAATTTATTGCCCTGGCCACATCTGCAGTCCTCATGCCTCCTTGCAGCATGCCTAAGGCATGTTCACGCAGATGAGCAGGGACCCTGGGCATCTTTCTTTTGGTGTTTTTCAGAGTCAGTAGAAAGGCCTCTTTAGTGTCCTAAGTTTTCATAACTGTGACCTTAATTACCTACCGTCTGTAAGCTGTTAGTGTCTTAACGACCGTTCCACAGGTGCATGTTCATTAATTGTTTATGGTTCATTGAACAAGCATGGGAAACAGTGTTTAAACCCTTTACAATGAAGATCTGTGAAGTTATCTGGATTTTTACGAATTATCTTTGAAAGACAGGGTCCTGAAAAGGGACATTTATTTATTTGCTGAGTTTATATATATTATGTTATCAAATGAATGCAACAGCCTACAGTAGTGGTGCAAATGTTCAGCCCACCAATGCTGAAACACAACCTCCCCACAACTGGTGATCTATATCCACACCAGGGCTTTAAGCTTGAGGGCTACTCTCTATATCCACACCGGGGCTTTAAGCTTGAGGGCTACTGTCTATATCCACACCAGGGCTTTAAGCTTGAGGGCTACTCTCTATATCCACACCGGGGCTTTAAGCTTGAGGGCTACTCTCTATATCCACACCGGGGCTTTAAGCTTGAGGGCTACTCTCTATATCCACACCGGGGCTTTTCACATCACTACTGGGTGCTTTTCACATCTCTACTGGGTGCTTTTCACATCTCTACTGGGTGCATTTCACATCTCTACTGGGTGCTTTTCACATCACTACTGGGTGCTTTTCACATCACTACTGGGGGTCCAGATCCAAATCAACCTTCCTCTTCAGGAGTAGCCCGGCCTCTCTCTATTGAGTGGTTCAGAGTTTTAACATAGTTCAGACCAGGATAGGGATTCAAACACCGGACTTTGTTACATGCACTACATATCTATTATTTAAAGCGTAGATACGTGCCCCCAACTGAATTCCTTTTCATTATTTCTAAAAGTTGCTCCGCTGTTTCAAAGCAGAGAAACTATTTGCTAGGAATAATAATATCCTGAATATTGACTTAGGGACTTACATCGGAGGTCAGACGAGGCCTTTTTGTTTAATCTGAAACCAATATAGCTAAACTAACAACTACATTTATGCCCTCCAGTCCAACTCAAGTCTTTAAATAGGCCTAAAGTAACCTTCAAGGAAAGAAAAGATGACAGTTTTAAAACATACTGACTATATAATTATTCTTCTTATTATGTATTTCGATGTGAATTGAAAGAAACTGTCCTTTACAAGCTCCTGTATGAGGGAGCCCCTGGGAGCATCCTGTACGTTCAATAAGATGACAGCTTCCCTGCCATAATGACTGACTAGGCATCAGAGAGAGAGAGTGAGTGGAAGAGAGAGCAAGCCAGAGATAGCGGGGGAGAGAGAGAGAGAGAGAGAGCGCGGCGGGGGGGGGGAGAGAGAGAGAGAGCGGGGGAGAGAGAGAGAGAGCGCGGCGGGGGGGAGAGAGAGAGAAAGAGCGGCGGGGGGGAGAGAGAGAGAGAGAGAGAGAGTGGCGGGGGGGGGAGAGAGAGAGAGAGAGAGAGAGAGAGAGAGAGAGAGCGGCGGGGGGGAGAGAGAGCGGCGGGGGGTAGAGAGAGCGACTGAGAGCGGCGGGGGAGAGAGAGGGGGATGCGGACACTGCCCTCATAGCCTGATGATGATAGATCCTCCCCCTCTCCGCGACAGCGGGGATAATTGTTCCGAGGCCAGGGTCTCTGATGGTTATCTCCAGACTGGAGCGCCACAATGTGAGTGTCACGCTACAACACAAATGTCCCATGTCTGGGTGGGATTATGGGGCATCAGAGAGAGAGAGGTAAAAGTATTACAGGCTTGATCCCCTGCAGGGTCACCTTGATTTGATAAGAAAAGGCACACAGACTGTGACCACACAACACGGTTCCACAATGAAATCACTACGACTGTTAAAGCTGGGGACTACTAAAGCCAAATGTCACAGCCTGACTGGGTACCGTGACAGACAACAGTCAGACAGACGTTCTCTATCTTCAACTGCCAAACAGAGTTGACAATTTTATATATTCTGAAAGACATATCTCTAAAAAGACACATTGATTATCCCATGTAAATCATTTGTAAGGACTACCATGCAAAGAGAGGAAATAGGGGTGGAGGACTTTAAATTCCATGAGGCAGATGACTTATGTCAGCTAGCTAGTCCTGCTCAATGAGTCCCATTATGTTGTTCTAAGTGCAGACAAAGTGCTGCATTAGGATAGCACTGTCTATCCCTATACCCTCCCGGCTAAACAACTGTGTCCCAGTCAACTGTACCTTCTCCTGGACATCCTGCTTCTGCTTGAGGGCCTCCTCCAGCTGGGCTTGTAGGTCAGAGATCTGGGCTAGGTTCTGGGTCGACTACACACACACAAACAAGCTACTGGTCAGTCTGATAGGTTTAACACCAACTTATCTCTACAGTGTATTGCATCATGTTTACTTTAAGTAGCACAGTACAACATAATATATTCATCCCCATTTGGTCTACACAGCTAGAAAACAGATTGATAAACAACCATAAACAAACATGTTGATGGGACCATGTCACAGCGACATATTTTTAAAAGCAAGAGTAGGGAGGGGAGACAACACATCTCATTTCAATGTGACCTGTGTGAAATGAAATATTAGAGATTAGTGCTTTTTTCTGCTACGTGAAGCGCTCCGCATAGCGAGCCCAGGGGAACAGCTGTCTCACTTTAGACGGGATACATTCATTTGCAGCTAGTAAAAGCAGATCACTCATATTTCCATCAGTGTCAGACAGACAGAGCTCACTTTTCATCTCCTCTTGATAGCAAACTGCTCTACACAGATACACTAACACTAATGGAGAGCACTAAACTGATGCCAAATACTATTTACACCATTCAAATAATGCAGAATGACCAGAATGACCCTTGCATTGTGTCTGTTACCTGGACGACAGCTGACTTGTGCTTCTTCATGAGCTCGTTCATATCCTCCTGGTCCTCCTCCATACGAGACTGCAGATCATTCTTCTCCCTCAACAGCCTGCTCAACTGCTCTTCCAGCTGAGAGAGAGAGAGAGAGACGCAGAGAGATACAGAGAGAGAGAGATACAGAGAGACACAAAGGGATATACAGAGAGAGAGAGAGACACACAGAGAGAAAGCGACAGAGACAGTGAGAGAGAGCAAGAGACAGAGACACAGAGAGAGAACAAACATTGAGTAAAGCCAGTGTGGCTGTGTACACTACCGTTCAAAAGTTTGGGGTCACTTAGAAATGTCCTTGTTTTTGAAAGAAAAGCACATTTTCTGTCCATTAAAACAACATCAAATTGATCAGAAATACAGTGTAGACATTTTTAATGTTGTAAATGACTATTGCAGCTGGAAACGGCAGATTTTTTATGTAATATCTACATAGGCGTACAGAGGCCAATTATCAGCAACCATCACTCCTGTGTTCCAATGGCACGTTGTGTTAGCTAATCCAAGTTTATCATTTTAAAAGGCTAATTGATCATTAGAAAACCCTTTTGCAATTATGTTAGCACAGCTGAAAACTGTTATGCTGATTAAAGAAGCACAATACCAGCCTCAACGTCAACAGTGAAGAGGCGACTCCGGGATGCTGGCCTTCTAGGCAGAGTTGCAAAGAAGAAGCCATATCTCAGACTGGCCAATAAAAATAAAAGATTAAGATGGGCAATAGAACACAGACACTGGACAGAGGAACTCTGCCTAGAAGGCCATCATCCCAGAGTTGCCTCTTCACTGTTGATATTGAGACTGATGTTTTGCGGGTACTATTTAATGAAGGACTTGTGAGGCGTCTGTTTCTCAAACTAGACACTCTAATGTACTTGTCTACAGCAACTGAAATGCCTGCAACACTTAACAAAGAGCTGCAGTAAGATTCGGAATGGGTAGCAAGGAATAAGTTAGTCCTACATATTTCCAAAACTAAAAGCATTGTATTTGGGACAAATCATTCACTTAAATCTTAAACCTCAACTACATCTCATAATGAATAATGTGGAAATTGAGCAAGTTGAGGTGACTAACTGCTTGGAGTAACCCTGGATTGTAAACTGTCATGGTCAAAACATATTGATACAACAGTAGCTAAAATGGGGAGAAGTCTGTCCATAATAAAGCCTTCTTAACAACACTATCAACAAGGCAGGTCCTACAGGCCCTGGTTTTGTCGCACCTGGACTACTGTTCAGTCGTGTAGTCAGGTGCCACAAAGAGGGACTTAGGAATATTGCAGTTGGTTCAGAACAGGACAGCACGGCTGGCCCTTAAACGTACACAGAGAGCATGTAATGACATGCATATCAACCTCGCATGGCTCAAAGTGGAAGAGAGATTGACTTCATCACTACTTGTTTTTGTAAGAGGTGTTGACAAGCTGAATGGACACCCATGCATACCCCACAAGACATGCCACCAGAGGTCTCTTCACAGTCCCCAAGTCCAGAACAGACTATGGGAGAAACACAGTACTACATAGAGCCATGACTACATGGAACTCTATTCCACATCAGGTAACTGATGCAAGCAGTAGAATCAGATTTAAAAAACAGGTAAAAATACACCTTATGGAACAACAGGCACTGTGAAGAGACACACACAAAGGTACAGACACATGCATACGCACACATTGTGATATTGTTCTATGGTGGTATTAAACATCTTGTATTGTATATATGTAGTGGTGTAATAATGTTATATGATGTATTTATTTTATTTTTATTGAACCTTTATTTAACTAGGCAAATCAGTTAAGAACAAACTCTTATTCACAATGACGGCCTACCAAAAGGCAAAACGCCTCCTGTGGGGATGGGGCCTGGTATTAAAAATAAAAAAAACATATAAAATATAAATATAGGACAAAACAAACATCACAACAAGAGAGACACCACAACATAAAGAGAGACCTAAGACAACATAGCATGGTAGCAACACATGACAACACAGCATGGTAGCAACACAACATAAAAACAACATGGTAGCAACACAACATGGTAGCAGCACAACATAAAAACAACATGGTAGCAGCACAACATAAAAACAACATGGTAGCAACACAACATGGTAGCAGCACAACATAAAAACAACATGGTAGCAGCACAACATAAAAACAATATGGTAGCAACACAACATGGTAGCAGCACAACATAAAAACAACATGGTAGCAACACAACATGGTAGCAACACAACATGGTAGCAGCACAAAACATGGTACAAACATTATTGGGCACAGACAACAGCACAAAGGGCAAGAAGGTAGCGACAACAATACATCACGTGAAGCAGCCACAACTGTCAGTAAGAGTGTCCATGATTGAGTCTTTGAATGAAGAGATTGAGATAAAACAGTCCAGTTTGAGTGGTTTTTGCAGCTCGTTCCAGTCGCTAGCTGCAGCGAACTGAAAAGACGAGCGACCCAGGGATGTGTGTGCTTTGGGGACCTTCAACAGATTGTGACTGGCAGAACGGGTGTTATATGTGGAGGATGAGGGCCGCAGTAGATATCTCAGATAGGGGGGAGTGAGGCCTAAGAGGCGGTAGGTAGCCCAGTGAGGCGGCTGGTAGCCTAGTGGTTAGAGCGTTGGACTAGTAACTGAAAGGTTGTAAGATCAAATCCCTGAGCTGACAAGGTAAAAATCTGTTCAGCCCCTGAACAAGGCAGTTAACCCACTGTTCCTAGGCCGTCATTGAAAATAAGAATTTGTTCTCATTAACTGACTTGCCTAGTTAAATAAAGATTTTAAAAAAGAGGGTTTTATAAAATGATTTACCATATCATATGGAGACAGAAACAAACATTTTATCTCATAAGTACACATAATTGCAAATGATTAAACCCTTCCAATAGAAATGTAAAAAAAAACATTTAGTTACGAATAGAACTTTAATTAAATGAGTTGACTCTTCACATGGGATGAACTTTAATTAAATGAGTTGACTCTTGACATGGGATGAACTTTAATTAAATGAGTTGACTCTTGACATGGGATGAACTTTAATTAAATGAGTCGACTCTTGACATGGGATGAACTTTAATTAAATGAGTTGACTCTTGACATGGGATGAACTTTAATTAAATGAGTTGACTCTTGACATGGGATGAACTTTAATTAAATGAGTTGACTCTTGACATGGGATGAACTTTAATTAAATGAGTCGACTCTTGACATGGGATGAACTTTAATTAAATGAGTTGACTCTTCACATGGGATGAACTTTAATTAAATGAGTCGACTCTTGACATGGGATGAACTTTAATTAAATGAGTTGACTCTTCACATGGGATGAACTTTAATTAAATGAGTCGACTCTTGACATGGGATGACTTCACTAAACAACAAAAGAGAGGGAATATTGAATGATCCATCACATCTCCCAAAAATGTTTTCAACATACATCTGTAAAATGATAGTCTAGAAACTAAAGCTTTGGTTGTCTTCCTCTCAGCGTGAGTATAGAATGCAGTGATGTGTCCTATAAGGAGCATTGATGGTAAATCTGATGGCCGAATGGTAAATGTTAGCGACTAATACCTAATGCTAGCAGGGTGTTCCTAACTGACTTCTGTGGAAACGTCAGAGGCGTAATCCTATTTCTATAATTACTTCAACAATGCAGAGAGGGGCAGCAGGGAGATGAGACGGACTGGGGACAGTCGCGGATGTATTAATAAATGATGAATAATGTGGATATCAGAAAAGGATAATGAATCCATTAGTACATAGCTGAGAGATGAGAAGACTTGTAAAGCACGCTGGCACAGTGACATCCATCTTATTCACATGGAGGGAAAAACAGACCGGGAGAATGGATAATGGACCACATCTGATGAATTTCACCAAAATAGAACCAACAGAAATCCTTGGAAAGAAATTGCAAGATTTCATACTGGTATTAATGACATGGTTGCTATTTTAATAAGGAGATACCCATTCAATGATTGTTTCCTATGTTAAACCAAATAAATGCCCTCATTGCCCAAAAATATGTGCAGGTTAAGTAAACATCAACCCCAATATAGACTTGATTGTTCCTGCTGTACTTCAATGCCAGAATTTAAAAAAACAAAAAAACATTGACAATCATGCCAAGAAAATGCACATTTAGACTGATGAAATCAGTGTGTGTGAATATGTGCTGCAACCTGGAAAACATCTATCCATCCATTCCTCCATCCACCTCACCCAGTTTCTATTGTTCCTGACCTGCTGCGGTGTGAACTCAATTACCATTCCCTCTCGCTGCCGAGATAATATTCACCCAATGACAGCTGTATTAAACTGTAATGGATTTCAAGGTGATACGTCTTGTTCAAATTAGAAATGTTCCCGGAAACATTCCATCATAATGCCAGTTTCACCGCCGAGAGAGGTGGATGTCACATCAAGAGAAAGGTGAGGATGAGGAGGGAGAAAGAGAGAACGAGAGCGAGAGAAAGGTATAAAATGAGAGGGGGATGAGAAAAGACAGGGGGAGAGGAACAAAATAAGGAGAGAGGTAAGAGAAGGAGAAAAAAGGAGAGAGGTAAGAGAAGGAGAAAAGAGGAGAGAGGTAAGAGAAGGAGAAAAGAGGAGAGAGGTAAGAGAAGGAAAAGAGAAAGAGGTAAGAGAAGGAGAAAAGAGGAGAGAGGTAAGAGAAGGAGAAAAGAGGAGAGAGGTAAGAGAAGGAGAAAAGAGGAGAGAGGTAAGAGAAGGAGAAAAGAGGAGAGAGGTAAGAGAAGGAAAAAAGAGGAGAGATGTAAGAGAAGTAAAAAAGAAGGAGGTAAGAGAAGGAAAAGAGAAGGAGAGAGGTAACAGAAGGAGAAAAGAGAGAGGTAAGAGAAGGAGAAAAGAGGAGAGAGGTAAGAGAAGGAGAAAAGAGGAGAGAGGTAAGAGAAGGAGAAAAGAGGAGAGAGGTAAGAGAAGGAGAAAAGAGGAGAGAGGTAAGAGAAGGAAAAACGAAGGAGGTAAGAGAAGGAAAAGAGGAGAGAGGTAACAGAAGGAGAAAAGAGGAGAGAGGTAAGAGAAGGAGAAAAGAGGAGAGAGGTAAGAGAAGGAGAAAAGAGGAGAGAGGTAAGAGAAGGAGAAAAGAGGAGAGAGGTAAGAGAAGGAGAAAAGAGGAGAGAGGTAAGAGAAGGAAAAAAGAAGGAGGTAAGAGAAGGAAAAAAGAAGGAGGTAAGAGAAGGAAAAAAGAAGGAGGTAAGAGAAGGAAAAACGAAGGAGGTAAGAGAAGGAAAAGAGAAGGAGAGAGGTAAGAGAAAGAGAAAAGAGAAGGAGAGAGGTAAGAGAAAGAAAAAAGAGGAGGGAGGTAAGAGAAAAGAGGAGAGAGGTAAGAGAAGGAGAAAAGAGGAGAGAGGTAAGAGGAGAAAAGAGGAAAGGTAAGAGAAGGAGAAAAGAGGAAAGGTAAGAGAAGGAGAAAAGAGGCGAGAGGTAAGAGAAGGAGAAAAGAAGAAAGAGAGGAAACAGAGATGGCTGTTGGGTTGTTGCCATGACTCCCCTTAGAGCCCACACAGATGGTGTTGTCCTGATTAAAAGGTAGTTCACGGTGATAGAGTTCTTGAAATGTGGTGACATTTTGTCTTCTACTCAAGTGTTTCTTTGTCCTTTAGAGCTGCCTTGTCCATCTAATTGATGACGTTGGCAGAGCTCCAGATCTAAAGGTATTGTCCTAGTGTCCTTAGGAGAACACCTGCGTCTTTGTTGAAAAAGGTGTGTAGGAAGGTGTGAGAAGTGTGTAAGAAAGGTGTGCGTAGGAAAGGCATAAGTTGGTATTGGGCCCAATGTCACTCGGCTCCGTCATATACTCACATGTTCTCGCTTATCATTGCTATGTAGATGACACTCAACTACTTTTCTCTTTCCCCCCTTCTGACACCCGGGGAAGGCCTGCCTGCTCGAAGACCTTTCCATTACGGTTGACAGCTCCACGGTGTCCCCCTCCCAGAGTGCAAAGGATATTGGTGTGACCCTGGACAACACCCTGTCATTCTCTGCAAACATCACAGCAGTGACTCGCTCCTGCAGGTTTATGCTCCCCAACATCCGTAGAGTACGACTCTACCTCAAACAGGAAGTGGTGCAGGTCCTAATCCAGGCACTTGTCCTCTCCTGTCTGGACTACTGCAACTCACTGTTGGCTGGGCTCCCCGCTTTTAACATCAAACCTCTGCAACTTATCCAGAACGCTGCAGCCCGCCTGTTGTTCAACCTTCCCAAGTTCTTTCATGTCACCCACTCCTCCGCACACTCCACTGGCTTCCAGTCTAAGCTTGCATCCACTACTAGACCATGGTACTTGCCTACGGAGCAGCAAGAGGAACTGCCCCTCCCCCCTTCAGACTATGCTCAAACCCTATACCCTAACCCGAGTACTCCGTTCTGCCACCTCTGGTCTCTTGGCCCTCCCGTTCAGCCCAGTCCAAGCTCTTCTCTGTCCTGGCACCCCAATGGTGGAACCAGCTTAGGACAGCAGAGACCCTGCCCATCTTCCGAAAACATCTGAAACCGTACCTCTTCAAAGAGTATCTTAAATAATCCCATAGCACCCACCACCCCCTTCTCCCCGCCTCATCACCCCTCCCCCCAACACCTCGCACGCTCGGAATACATTTCATTCAACCGCTGAAAACCCTTCCACTTGCTGTCCTTAGGAGCACACCTGCCATTCTAAATGCTTTCACAGATGAACATAAATGGTGGCGAGTAAAAGTGCTGGCCTAGGTTAGAGGTCATAGGGTGTATGGAATAGGTTAGAGGTCATAGGGTGTATGGAATAGGTTAGAGGTAGGAAGGAATGGTGTACTGTACTCACAGCCTGTTTGGCTTTGGAGATGTCGTCCATCTGCACATGCAAGTCCTCAATCTCCACCTCCATAGATTTACGGGCCTTCACTGCTGCCGCACAGGTGAACTCTGACTCCTCCAGCTGAGACAGGGGGAGAGAGAGAGAGTGAGAAAGAGAAAGCGAGAGAAAGGTCGAAATTCTATAGAAATTGTATTCTGATGTTTCTTGACTTTCCCAGTATCTCTGTGGTGTGTCACGCAGGTGTAGGAACTGGACAAGTGTGCTAGGGGTACAACCTACCTGGTTTTTGAGCTGGGCGATCTCTCTCTTGCTTGGGGCGTTGTTCTTCATGTGGTCCAGCATGATCTGGGCATCAGCCAGCAGGGCCTTGGTGCGCTTCAGATCCTTCTTCAGCCTCTTCTCCGTCTCCACGTCTCTGGGTTTCACCTGGGGAGAGCAGCAACACAACCAGATTACGACCAGCTCAACACATTACAACACACACTAAACACAGTATCAACAAAAGCCTGCATAATCTGAAACTATCCAGTAGGAAGATTGACAGCCACTGGACATATAACTAGTCTGGGAAAGCCTGTAGAGTTGACGGTGGGCTGGTAGTGAGGTGTCTGTCAGTACCTGGTCCTGGGCAGACAGCAGCTTGGTCTCCAGTTCTCTCCTCTCACGTAGAACCTTCTGTTTGTCATCATACTCCTCCTCCAGCTGGACTTCTATCTGCTTCAGCTGAAAACACAGGAACACACTATATGTGACCTACAAATTGTGATCCAACTGAAAGAGACATGTTTACATAATAAAACTGAGTCATGGTCTATGTTTGTGCTTTGGTGACGAAACCAGCTATTTGTGGCAATTATAGTAACACATTTTCACAACGAATCATTTGCCTTTAGAGTCATGTAACGTTTCCGGTGTGTGCTGTACCTTCTTACTGCAGGACTGTCTGATCTCCTCCACCTCCTCGTCTTTACTCTCAATCTCCTTGGAGTGTGTCTGGCGCAGTCTCTCTGTCTCCATCTCCAGACGCAGCTTAGCCTGCACAACACAAAGACAGAGTAAGAGTGTCATACTCAATGGAGTGTGTGTGTATGTTTGTGTGCGCGCACGCACATCTGCATGTGCGTTCTAGTGTGAGTCTCTGTGTGCTTCTGTGTGTGCACGTTTGCATGTGTGTATACAAGCGTGTGTCTCTAACTCTATACTAGAGGTCGACCAATTAATCGGAATGGCCGATTAATTAGGGCCGATTTCAAGTTTTCGTATCAATCGGTATTTTGGCCACCGATTTGCCAATTTTTTATATATATATATATATATATATATATATATATATATATTTTTTTTTTTAATAATATTTTTTAACTAGGCAAGTCAGTTAAGAACACATTCTTATTTTCAATGACGGCCAAGGAACGGTGGGTTAACTGCTTTGTTCAGGGGCAGAACGACTGATTTTTACCTTGTCAGCTTGAGGATTCAATCTTGCAACCTTACGGTTAACTAGTCCAACGCTCTAACCACCTGCTTTACATTGCACTCCACGAGGAGCCTGCCTGTTACGCGAATGCAGTAAGAAGCCAAGGTAAGTTGCTAGCAAGCATTAAACTTATCTTATAAAAAACAATCAATCAATCATAATCACTAGTTAACTACACATGGTTGATGATATTACTAGTTTATCTAACGTGTCCTGCGTTGCATATAATCGATGCGGTGCGCATTCGCGAAAAAGGACTGTCGTTGCTCCAACGTGTACCTAACCCTAAACATCAATGTCTTTCTTAAAATCAATACACAAGTATATATTTTTAAACCTGCATATTTCGTTAATATTGCCTGCTAACATGAATTTATTTTAACTAGGGAAAATGTGTCACCTCTGCAACAGAGTCAGGGTATATGCAGCAGTTTGGGCCACCTGGCTCGTTGCGAACTGTGTGAATACTATTTCTTCCTAACAAAGACAGCCAACTTCGCCAAACGGGGGATGATTTAACAAAAGCGCATTTGCGAAAAAAAGCACAATCGTTGCACGACTGTACCTAACCATAAACATCAATGCCTTTCTTAAAATCAATACACAGAAGTATATATTTTTAAACCTGCATATTTAGCTAAAAGAAATCCAGGTTAGCAGGCAATATTTACCAGGTAAAATTGTGTCAGTTCTCTTGCGTTCATTGCACGCAGAGTCAGGGTATATGCAACAGTTTGGGCCGCCTGGCTCGTTGTGAACTAATTTGCCAGAATTTTATGTAATTATGACATAACATTGAAGGTTGTGCAATGTAACAGGAATATTTAGACTTAGGGATGCCACCCGTTAGATAAAATACGGAACGGTTCCGTATTTCACTGAAAAAATAAACGTTTTGTTTTCGAGATGATAGTTTCCGGATTCGACCATATTAATGACCTAAGGCTCGTATTTCTGTGTGTTTATTATATTATAATTAAGTCTATGATTTGATATTTGATAGAGCAGTCTGACTGAGCGGTGGTAGGCACCAGCAGGCTCGTAAGCATTCATTCAAACAGCACTTTCGTGCGTTTTGCCAGCAGCCCTTCGCAATTCTTCAAGCATTGCGCTGTTTATGACTTCAAGCCTATCAACTCCCAAGATTAGGCTGGTGTAACCGATGTGAAATGGCTAGCTAGTTAGCCGGGTGCGCGCTAATAGCGTTTCAAACGCCACTCGCTCTGAGACTTGGAGTAGTTTTTCCCCTTGCTCTGCATGGGTAACGCTGCTTCGAGGGGGGCTGTTGTCGATGTGTTCCTGGTTCGAGCCCAGGTAGGAGCGAGGAGAGGGACGGAAGCTATACTGTTGCACTGGCAATACTAAAGTGCCTATAAGAACATCCAATAGTCAAAGGTATATGAAATACAAATCGTATAGAGAGAAATAGTCCTATAATTCCTATAATAACTACAACCTAAAACTTCTTACCTAGGAATATTGAAGACTCAAGTTAAAAGGAACCACCAGCTTTCATATGTTCTCATGTTCTGAGCAAGGAACTTAAAGTTAGCTTTTTTACATGGCACATATTGCACTTTTACTTTCTTCTCCAACACTTTGTTTTTGCATTATTTAAACCAAGTTGAAAATGTTTATTTATTTGAGGCTAAATTGATAGTATTTATGTATTATATTAAGTTAAAATAAGTGTTCATTCAGTATTGTTGTAATTGTCATTATTACAAATACATTTTAAAAAAATGAAAAAACGGCCGATTTATCGGCAGCGGGGTTTTTTGGGCCCTCCAATAATCGGCATCGAAAAATCATAAATCGGTCGACCTCTACTCTATACCTGCTCCAGCATCTGTATAGTTCCGGCCTGTTCATCCAGCTCCTCTTCCTGGTCTTTGACCTTGGCCTCCAGGTCACGCATCGTCTTCTTCACCTTGGACAGTGATGCCTCGTCCTTGGTCTCCTGGGACGACAGGTCCAACAGCTCCGCCTCCAGCTGTTCTAACTTCACATTCTGTGCACACATCTCCAGGTCCTTGTCCTACAGGAAGAGAGGAAACACATTAAAACACACATCTCCAGATCCTTGTCCTACAGGAAGAGAGGAAACACATTAAAACACACATCTCCAGGTCCTTGTCCTATAGGGAGAGAGGAGATACATCTCCAGGTCCTTGTCCTACAGGAAGAGAGGAAACACATTAAAACACACATCTCCAGGTCCTTGTCCTATAGGAAGAGAGGAAACACATTAAAACACACATCTCCAGATCCTTGTCCTATAGGGAGAGAGGAGATACATCTCCAGGTCCTTGTCCTATAGGGAGAGAGGAGATACATCTCCAGGTCCTTGTCCTATAGAGAGAGAGGAGATACATCTCCAGGTCCTTGTCCTATAGGGAGAGAGGACATACATCTCCAGATCCTTGTCCTAAAGGGAGAGAGGAGATACATCTCCAGGTCCTTGTCCTATAGGGAGAGAGGAGATACATCTCCAGATCCTTGTCCTATAGGGAGAGAGGAGATACATCTCCAGGTCCTTGTCCTATAGGGAAAGAGGAGATGCATCTCCAGGTCCTTGTCCTATAGGGAGAGAGGAGATACATCTCCAGGTCCTTGTCCTATAGGGAGAGAGGAGATACATCTCCAGGTCCTTGTCCTATAGGGAGAGAGGAGATACATCTCCAGGTCCTTGTCCTTTAGGGAGAGAGGAGATACATCTCCAGCTCCTTGTCCTTTAGGGAGAGAGGAGATACATCTCCAGGTCCTTGTCCTTTAGGGAGAGAGGAGACACACATTACGGGTGTTTTCACACAATTATTGTGAAGTCGGTGCGGTTTACTTAATTTTGTGTGCAGTGTGAACACTCCAAAGGAACTCAGACCCCTCAAAAGAGCCCCTGAAGCCAACAGACCATCTGGAGAGGTCTGGTTCTGGTTGTAGGGCAATGTGAACCCAAAGCTCCTCAGGTTCGCTTGTCGTTATTCCCGCGCCACACACTAGACTACTGTAACACCGTTTCCCCTGCCATAAACCCTCACACTAGACTACTGTAACACCGTTTCCCCTGCCATAAACCCTCACACTAGACTACTGTAACACCGTTTCCCCTGCCATAAACCCTCACACTAGACTACTGTAACACCGTTTCCCCTACCATAAACCCTCACACTAGACTACTGTAACACCGTTTCCCCTGCCATAACCCCTCACACTAGACTACTGTAACACCGTTTCCCCTGCCATAAACCCTCACACTAGACTACTGTAACACCGTTTCCCCTGCCATAAACCCTCACACTAGACTACTGTAACACCGTTTCCCCTACCATAAACCCTCACACTAGACGACTGTAACACCGTTTCCCCTGCCATAAACCCTCACACTAGACTACTGTAACACCGTTTCCCCTACCATAAACCCTCACACTAGACTACTGTAACACCGTTTCCCCTGCCATAAACCCTCACACTAGACTACTGTAACACCGTTTCCCCTGCCATAAACCCTCACACTAGACTACAGTAACACCGTTTCCCCTGCCATAAACCCTCACACTAGACGACTGTAACACCGTTTCCCTGCCATAAACCCTCACACTAGACTACTGTAACACCGTTTCCCCTGCCATAAACCCTCACACTAGACTACTGTAACACCGTTTCCCCTACCATAAACCCTCACACTAGACGACTGTAACACCGTTTACCCTGCCATAAACCCTCACACTAGACTACTGTAACACCGTTTCCCCTGCCATAAACCCTCACACTAGACTACTGTAACACCGTTTCCCCTGCCATAAACCCTCACACTAGACTACTGTAACACCGTTTCCCCTGCCATAAACCCTCACACTAGACTACTGTAACACCGTTTCCCCTACCATAAACCCTCACACTAGACTACTGTAACACCGTTTCCCCTGCCATAACCCCTCACACTAGACTACTGTAACACCGTTTCCCCTGCCATAAACCCTCACACTAGACTACTGTAACACCGTTTCCCCTGCCATAAACCCTCACACTAGACTACTGTAACACCGTTTCCCCTGCCATAAACCCTCACACTAGACTACTGTAACACTGTTTCCCCTGCCATAAACCCTCACACTAGACTACTGTAACACCGTTTCCCCTACCATAAACCCTCACACTAGACTACTGTAACACTGTTTCCCCTGCCATAAACCCTCACACTAGACTACTGTAACACCGTTTCCCCTACCATAAACCCTCACACTAGACTACTGTAACACTGTTTCCCCTGCCATAAACCCTCACACATTGCTGCCACAACAGAGAAGTTGTCACGTCCTGACCAGTAAAGGGGTCTATTTGTTATTGTAGTTTGGTCAGGACGTGGCAGAGGGTATTTGTTTTCATGGTTTTGTGTATGTGTTTAGATAGAGGGATATTTTGTGTAGAGTGTTTCTGGGGTTTATTGGTGTAAGTGTCGATGTAGAGGGGGTAGTTGATTTAGGTGGTTCGGGGTGTGTGTGTATTGTACAGGGGTATTTGATTTATGTGTTCCGGGGTGTTGGGTATGTTCTTGTGTTTGTATTTCTGTGTTGGCCTGGTATGACTCTCAATCAGGAACAGCTGTACATCGTTGTTGCTGATTGAGAGTCATACTTAGGGAGCCTGTTTTCACCTGTCACTTTGTGGGAGGTTATTTCCGTGTTTAGCGTTATGCCTTACAGGACTGTTTACCGTCGTTGTGTTTTTGTATACGTGTTTGTTTTGGTTTCCCTTCTTTGTCCTAATAAAAGAAGATGAGTGTACATATACCCGCTGCGTTTTGGTCTCAACCCTTCGACACCCGTGACAGAAGTTGATAATGTGCTGATTCTGAGAAAAAACAAGTGCTTTTTCTGGATAGGTATATTGATTAGCAATTATCAAGGATGCACTGAAATTCAAAAATATGTGTGTAGTTTTTAGTTCAGATTATTTGTTTGCAATATGTGATCTATAGGCTAAGAGATCTTCATCAGCTGTTTATTGATTGGGGGTTTGAATAGTGTGAGAATCACAACATAGGGCACACAATCTATTGTAGCTCTCAAAGTAGCCTACATGGGGTGTACAATTTTCAATTATAGCATTATTTAATCTGCAGTTATTATTCTGCTATGTATTCTGTTACCAATAATATTTACGTGTTATTAGTATCTTCTGATTACAATTATTAGGTCTCATCTGTTAACAAAAGATTAGCTTCCAAAAGTTAAGTTGTTCTCTAGCTGTCCGATAACACAAGGGAACTGAGTTATTTTACCCCAGAGTTGACTTTAAAGAGGACTGAGATCAGTTATTTTAAAAGAGGTCTATATGTGAAAACACCCTAAGACACACATCTCCAGGTCCTATAGGGGGATACACACATTCAAAAATGATTTGTTTTCATTCAAATAGCTGTGCTTGATTGAGCTTGCCATGGAGCCAATGGAAAGGCCAACCCCAGCCACCTGACACTCCAGGAAGATTCAAACACTCAAAGTACTTGAAAGATTACAAATACTATTTGAACCCATTTTTGGCACACACACACAGATGTGGTAGGCCAGTAGTGTTGGTGTTTGTACAGTACCTCCAGTTGCTGTCGCAGGCTGAACACTTCTCCAGTCAGCATGTCCTTCTCTCTGCTCAGCTTCTCTCTAAGATTCTTCTCCCTCTGGACCTCATCCTGAGACAGGTTCTGCTCCGAGTCAAACCTGACACACACACACACACACACACACACCACACACACACACACACACACACACACACACACACACACACACACACACACACACACACACACACACACACACACACACACACACACACACGTTAATGCCTTGCCTGGCTAGACACACACCCTGCCGTGAGTCCCCTATCGACATAAAACATACTGGTACAGTATATGTGCACAGACACACACACACACACTCCCCATAACGGTGATAGGCACGGGGGGAGTGTTTGTTGTCCTGTTTACTTAGTGAACTAAAGAGGCTTAGACAGCAGGGGCCTTTAACAAGCACAGCTAAGCTTAGAGACCACACAGAGGGTGTGTGTGTGTGTGTTTCTCCCCCCCCCCAGAGTTCCAGGAGACGTCCATGGTGGAAAAGTCTCTGTTCAGTAGGCTGGAGGCCAAGTGTGTGTACACACGCACACCAAACATTTGCAGTGTGGTTGCAGCATCCCAGTAAGTTTTCTTACTGTGTGACACTACATAGCCTTTACTGATCTCCTAGATGAATTCTGTATTATATATCTCCTACTCTGCTGAGACATGATATCACTCAGTAACCATTACCACAGAGAGAGAGAGGGGGAGTTTGAGAGAGAGAGAGAAAGAGAGAGAAAGAGAGAAGGGGGAAAGCGAGAGATAGAAAGATCTGAGAGAGCTCTGCCTTTGGCCTAAAGAGCAGGAACCCAGACTTTATCAAAGACATTTGAAATACAGACATTGTCATCCTATAAGAAACATGCTATAAAGGAGACGGACCCACTGGTTGTCCTCTGGGTTACAGAGAGCTGGTAGGTGTGAAACTACCAGGTGTGAAACAGGGAAGAGACTCAGGGGATATGCTAATTTGGTATAGAACAGACCTATTACATTAGTCAAAACAGGAACATTTTACATCTGGCTAGAAATGAATAAGGAAATGATCTCAACTGAGAAAAATTTCCTCATGTGTGATACCTACAATTGAAGTCAGAAGTTTACATACACCTTAGCCAAATACATTTAAACTCAGTTTTTCACAATTCCTGACATTTAATCCTAGTAAAAATTCCCTGTCTTAGGTCAGTTAGGATCACCACTTTATTTTAAGAATGTGAAATGTCAGAATAATAGTAGAGAGAATTTTATAGTATTTCAAATTTTATTTATTTCATCACATTCCCAGTGGGTCAGAAGTTTACATACACTCAATTAGTATTTGGTAGCATTGCCTTTAAATTGTTTAACTTGAGTCAAACGTTTCGGGTAGCCTTCCACAAGCTTCCCACAATAAGTTGGGTGAATTCTGGCCCATTCCTCCTGACAGAGCTGGTGTAACTGAGTCAGGTTTCTAGGCCTCCTTGCTCGCACACACATCCTTATGATGCCATCTATTTTGTGAAGTGCACCAGACCCTCCTGCAGCAAAGCACTCTCACAACATGATGCTGCCACCCCTGTGCTTCACGGTTGGGATGGTGTTCTTCAGCTTGCAAGCATCCCCCTTTTTCCTCCAAACATAACAATGGTCATTGTGGTCTTGGCTGATTTCTTTTGATTTTTTGAATTAGACGCAACAATTAGACATAACCAAATCATGAGAAACAAAAAGATAATTACTTGACACACTGGAAAGAATTAACAAAAAAACTGAGCAAACTAGAATGCTATTTGGCCCTAAACAGAGAGTACACAGTGGCAGAATACCTGACCACTATGACTGACCCAAAATTAAGGAAATCTTGGACATTTGAAATGTCTCTGTTCCTCTGAAACTTGTGTTGTTGTAATATTAACTGTTCATTTTTTTATTGTTTGTACAGACTCAGTGAGCATAGCCTTGCTATTGAGAAAGGCCGACCTGGCTCTCAAGAGAAGACAGGCTATGTGCACACTGTCCACAAAACGAGATGGAAACTGAGCTGCAGTTCTAACCTCCTGCCAAATATATGACCATATTAGAGACACATATTTACCTCAGATCACACAGACCCACAAAGAATTTGAAAACAAATCCAATTTTGATAAACTCCCATATATATTGGGTGAAATTCCACAGTGTGCCATCACAGCAGCAAGATTTGTGACCTGTTGCCACAGAAAAGGGCAACCAGTGAAGAACAAACACCATTGTAAATACAGAGACACGCTATCAGAGTCGGTACAGCCGCCTGGTTTCTTCATGCATCGCGCCAACAGAAAGAAGCATCTCTCTGGTAAGAAGAAGGGCGGGGGTGTATGCCTTATGATTAACGAGACGTGGTGTGATTATAACAACATACAGGAACTCAAGTCCTTTTGTTCACCTGACCTAGAATTCCTTACAATTAAATGCCGACCGCATTATCTACCAAGAGAATTCTCTTCGATCATAATCACAGTCGTATATATATATATATATATATATATATATACACACACACATTTTATCAGTATATCGATTGCGCGATCCGGGCTGGCAAAACCCTGG
This sequence comes from Salmo salar, assembly GCF_965601325.2. Lineage (NCBI taxonomy): Eukaryota > Metazoa > Chordata > Actinopteri > Salmoniformes > Salmonidae > Salmo > Salmo salar. The sequence continues at coordinate 142,450,886 of NC_138299.1, forward strand.
ATCATTGTTATTCTAACTTCCGCGACGCATATAAAGCCCTTCCCCGCCCCCCTTTCGGAAAAGCTGACCACGACTCCATTTTGTTGCTCCCAGCCTATAGACAGAAACTAAAACAGGAAGCACCCGTGCTCAGGTCTGTTCAACGCTGGTCCGACCAATCGGATTCCACGCTTCAAGTTTGCTTCGATCATGTGGACTGGGATATGTTCCGCATAGCGTCGAACAACAACATTGATGAATACGCTGATTCGGTGAGCGAGTTTATTAGCAAGTGCATCGGTGATGTTGTACCCACAGCATCTATTAAAACATTCCCCAACCAGAAACCGTGGATTGATGGCAGCATTCGCACAAAACTGAAAGTGCGAACCACTGCTTTTAATCAGGGCAAGGTGACCGGAAACATGACCGAATACAAACAGTGCAGCTATTCCGTCCGATAGGCAATCAAACAAGCTAAGCGTCAGTATAGACACAAAGTAGAGTCGCAATTCAACGGCTCAGACACGAGAGGTATGTGGCAGGGTCTACAGTCAATCACGGACTACAAAAGAAAAACCAGCCCCGTCGCGGACCACGATGTCTTGCTCCCAGACAAATTAAAGAACTTCTTTGCTCGCTTTGAGGACAATACAGTGCCACTGACACGGCCCGCTACCAAAACCTGCGGGCTCTCCTTCACTGCAGCCAACGTGAGTAAAACATTTAAAATGTGTTAACCCTCGCAAGGTTGCAGGTCCAGACGGCATCCCCAGCCGCGTCCTCAGAGCATGTGCAGACCAGCTGGCTGGTGTGTTTACAGACATATTCAATCAATCCTTATCCCAGTCTGCTGTTCCCACATGCTTCAAGAGGGCCACCATTGTTCCTGTTCCCAAGAAAGCTAAAGTAACTGAGCTAAACGACTACCGCCCCGTAGCACTCAGTTCCGTCATCATGAAGTTCTTTGAGAGACTAGTCAAGGACCATATCACCTCCACCCTACCTGACACCCTAGACCCATTCCAATTTGCTTACCGCCCCAATAGGTCCACAGACGAAGCAATCACACTGCACACTGCCCTAACCCATCTGGACAAGAGGAATACCTATATAAGAATGCTGTTCATCGACTACTGCTCAGCATTTAACACCATAGTACCCTCCAAACTCGTCATTAAGCTTGAGACCCTGGGTCTCAACCCTGCCCTGTGAAACTGGGTCCTGGACTTCCTGACGGGCCGCCCCCAGGTGGTGAGGGTAGGAAACAACATCTCCACCCCGCTGATCCTCAACCCTGGGGCCCCACAAGGGTGCGTTCTCAGCCCTCTCCTGTATTCCCTGTTCACCCACGACTGCGTGGAAATGCACGCCTCCAACTCAATCATCAAGTTTGCAGACGACACTACAGTAGGCTTGATTACCTGGTAGCCTTGATTACCAACAACGACGAGACGGCCTACAAGGAGGTGGTGAGGGCCCTCGGAGTGTGGTGTCAGGAAAATAACCTCACACTCAATGTCAACAAAACAAAGGAGATGATCGTGGACTTCAGGAAACAGCAGAGGGAGCAGCACCCTATCCACATCGATGGGACAGTAGTGGAGAAGGTGGGAAGTTTTAAGTTCCTCGGCGTACACATCACGGACAAACTGAAATGGTCCACCCACACAGACAGCGTGGTGAAGAAGGCGCAGCAGCGCCTCTTCAACCTCAGGAGGCTGAAGAAATTTGGCTTGTCACCAAAAACACTCACACACTTTTACAGATGCAAAATCGAGAGCATCCTGTCTGAATGTATCACCGCCTGGTACAGCAACTGCTCCGCCCACAACCGCAAGGCTCTCCAAAGGGTGGTGTGATCTGCACAACGCATCACCGGGGGAAAACTACCTGCCCTCCAGGACACCTACACCACCCGATGTCACAGGAAGGCCAAAAAGATCATCAAGGACAACAACCACCCGAGCCACTGCCTGTTCACCCCGCTATCATCCAGAAGGCGAGGTCAGTACAGGTGCATCAAAGCTGGGACCGAGAGACTGAAAAACAGCTTCTATCTCAAGGCCATCCGATTGTTAAACAGTCACCACTAACATTGAGTGGCTGCTGCCAACATATTGACTCAACTCTAGCCACTTTAATAATGGAAACATTGATGTAATAAATGTATCACTAGCCACTTTAAACAATGCCACTTTATATAATGTTTACATACCCTACATTACTCATCTCATATGTATATACTGTACTCTATAGCATCTACTGCATCTTGCCTATGCCGTTCGGCCATCACTCATTCATATATTTTGATGTACATATTCTTATTCATTCCTTTACACTTGTGTGTATAAGGTAGTTGTGAAATTGTTAGATTACTTGTTAGATATTACTGCATGGTCGGAACTAAAAGCACAAGCATTTCGCTACACTCGCATTAACATCTGCTAACCATGTGTATGTGACAAATAAAATTTAATTTGAACCTATATTTATGTTTATTTATTTTCCCTTTTGTACTACTTGCACATCATTACAACACAATATGACATTGAAATGTCTTTATTCTTTTGGAACTTTTGTGAGTGTAATGTTTACTGTAAATGTGTATTGTTTATTATCTATTTCACTTGCTTGGGCAATGTAAACATATGTTTCCCATGCCAATAAAGCCCCTTAAATTGAAATTGAATTGAGAGAGAGAGAGGGGGGAGAGAGATTGAGAGCGAGAGAGGGGGGGGAGAGAAATTGAGAGAGTAATGTGGTGTTTTATCCAGGACTTAAAATATTTGAAGTTACAGTGAAGATCTAAGGTAGTGAGCTCTGTTTCTTCTTCACGTCACAGTGAGGGCGACAGTATGAGTAGTATCAGGTTGTTGTTGCAGATCTGAACATACTGTATGAGTGTGTGTGTGTGTGTGTGTGTGTGTGTGTGTGTGTGTGTGTGTGTGTGTGTGTGTGTGTGTGTGGCGCACACCTCTCTGTGTATGTGTGTGTGTCTGTATCAAAGACTTAGTTAGACATCGCATAAATGTATCTGTCCCATTGTGGCATCTAGGAGAGCACAGGCAGCGCCATTGAGGCCCTCTCCATTTTGAAGTACTCCATTTTTTTCTTCTACTACTTCTATGAGTTGGTAAACAAACTAAAAGGGTGCATACTGCCACCTAGAGTGTTGTTTGAACAGGTATAAAGCCAAGGTTGCCGATTTACTGCCTCCTGCAGTTATGGAATGTTTTCTCACGAGTATAATTCATTGGCTGATCCCTCCTGGTGACCCGAATGGAATTAAGTGATCCTTTCTTAACCCATAGGAAGTCCCACCTAGTTGACTACTTCAAAATGGTGAAAGTCCTCAATGACGCTGCCCATGCTAAAATGGGCTTTTGAGTACGGGAGTCCTCTATCTTTAAGGTTGGTATTGTTTTATTTTTTTATTTCACCTTTATTTAACCAGGTAGGCCAGTTGAGAACAAGTTCACATTTACAACTGCGACCTGGCCAAGATAGAGCAAAGCAGTGTGACACAAGCAACACAGAGTTACAGATGGGATAAACGTCTTTGTCGGCCTACAGAGGGTGTGCGGTATGAACTGAACTCACTTCCTCTGTTTCTTCTCCAGGTCGTGGTTGCGGCTCTGCTGGCCCTCCAGGTGTAGCTTGGTGTCCTGTAGCTCAGCCGTCAATCTCTGGCACTTCTTCTTCAGCTGCTGGGCCGTACGCTGCCCCTCCTCACTGTCTGCCTGGAGGTCACTTAGCTGGAGGAGGAGAGAGGGAAGGAGATAAAGAGAGAGATGTGTAACATTTAAAATATTTTTTTCAAAATAAGCAGAGGCATGAAAGAGGTCAAAGATTCCGTTAGCTTCTGTCAAGCTGTCTGTCTGAGTGGCCGACCAGGTGAGACGCACAGAAAGAGAAAGAAAAGACTAGTTATTGCTTCACTGCTCCTTTTATGTCTCACTGAGTGAGCGCTCAGGGAGTGTAAAGCTTTATTTGACGTTTTATGAGAAAGCTCAGAGGAGGTGTCAAAAACAGAGCAAGGGGCTGAGAAAAAGACAGAGAGAAAAATAAACGGCAGACAGAGATAGACAAAGACAGTGACAGACAGACACTTGCCCAGCAATGAGGAAAGGAGAGAGAAAAGGAGGGACAGAGACCCACCGAAAACACTAGTAAACTGCTTCTGGACAGAAGGAAGGAAGGATATGAGCTAAGTTTCTTTGCCTGTGAGCGTGTGTGTGTGTGTGTGTGTGTGTGTGTGTGTGTGTGTGTGTGTGTGTGTGTGTGTGTGTGTGTGTGTGTGTGTGTGTGGCTAGATGAGGTAGGTGTAAATCCCAACATGCAAGTGTGTGTAAGCAGTGTGAGGTTGAGTTAGAAGTGTGTGTCCGACGCTGCCTTACCCTCCTCTCCAGCTGCCGTTTGTTCTGCTGCTCCACCTCCAGCTTGTCAATAAACTCCTGCTGTAACCTCTTCTTGGTGAACTCTGTCTCTCTGATGGCCCTCTCATACTTCAGTCTCCACTCTCCCCCTAACAGACACAACATGCGACAGCACAGTTAGCAGACAGGTCATGGACAGCACTACAAGAACCACACCACGTCAACATTCAATCCCAGGAGGTTGGTTTCACCTTAATTGGGGAGGACAGGTTTGTGGTAATGGCTGGAGCGGAATTAGTGGAATGGTATCAAAACCATGGTTTCCATTCACTCCGGTCCAGCCTTTATTATGAGCTGTCCTCCCCTCAGCAGCCTCCATTGCATTCAATATGCCTTCAAATAGAACTAAGATGAAATTGATTAGCCAGTTTGAAAGGAATTCTGTTTGACCATGGAAGGGGTTTGCATTAGTCAGGAGGAAATGTATCAAGCTGTTTTGAAGCCATATTAAAGTCTGTACAGTACTGTTATGGCCTGTACATGTATCTCTTACACAGGTTTGTCTATTCCACGTAAAGTGTGGAGTGTTGAAACATTCAAACAAAACACTGAGACAAAAATCTATTCTACATTCAGAATGGCCAAATAAAGCCTGCATTCGCTGTCTAGCCGGAAGTCTGTTCGGCAAGTGTCCAAATATAATTTGAGGACGCCTGCAGTCTTTTATAATCAATTTCTACACCATGTCTTGCAAAACCTTTTGTCTCCTCATTGATTTCAGGCAGCCGCTGCAGTCTACGGGGGTGGTCAGCTTGATCCAACCAAATAACTGGGCAACTGAAAGGACAACCAGAAACAGCCTACTTTGATCCTGGTCTTGGGGTGTACCTTTGTGTGATGGTTTTCATGGTGCTAAATTGTCACCATAGCAACAGTGTGGGTGTGTGTGTGTGTGTGGTTTGGTTTTACTATCCTTGTGGGGACCCAGAAGTCCTCACATGGATAGTACAACAAGGAAAACTCAGACAAGTGGGGACATTTCAGGCTTAGGGTTAGAATTAAGGTTAGGGTTAGGGATTAGGGGTTAAGGTAAGGTTAGGTTTAGGGTTAGAATTAAGGTTAGGGTTAGGGATTAGGGGTTAAGGTTAGGTTTAGGGTTAGGGTTAGAATTAAGGTTAGGGTTAGGTTAAGGGTTATCTTTAGGGTTAGGGAAAATCGGATTTTGAATGGGAATAAATGTTTTGGTCCCCACAAGGATAGTAAAACAAACGTGTCTGTGTGGCGCTGACCTGTGTCGTCATCGTCCATCTCTCCATTGAGCTCAGAGGCTCTGAGGAGTCTGGTCTCCATCACCTCCATCTCCATAGAGTCCATAGACTTCTTCATCGAGTCAAACTTAGTCTGGGGAGAGAATCCCAGGCCATGCATTAATACACAAACACATTATATACCAAGTTAGAAATACTGACAGATAGACCTCACATTGCACTTGCACGTACACACACAAACACACTCATTGCTCACACACACACACTTCCTCTAAACGATACAATCTCTCATTTCTAGAAGCGAGGTAATTTGTACCCAGCCCAGCCCATCAGCATGTGCTGTCTGAGCAGTCAGTGGAAAAATCTATCCCATCTAGTTGGAATACCCTGAAAAAAACAATCATGTCAAATGCCAAATAGAAAACTAAAAGGATGGGGATGGCAGGGTCAACAATCTGATCACACCATTACGTTGCAGCCAACAGAACTGGCAAGGTTGTCATTGCAAATCAGAATCGGTTTTCCATTTACCTATCTGGTTAAATAATGAATTAAATAATTGTGTACATCCAACAACAGTTAAGGATGTCTCATTTCTCCAGTGTTAACAGTGTTAACCTGCAGGTCCTTCATGTCTTTCTCCAGTCTCAGTCTCTCTGAGGTCTCGGACTCCAGCAGCTGAGAGGCCGACTCTCCTGTGTTCCTCTCGTCTGCCAGCTCTGACGAGAGCTCTGTGATCTGGCATATACACACAATTGCAATAAGCAAGAGGGTAAAAATAATGTGTTTATTACTCCTACACATGCATCCTGTCTTATGCATACAGTGCAATACAGTTAAACTTCATGACATAAAACCTCTATCTGTTCATCCTTTATTTATACAGACAGATCCGCTGGTACAATGTGTTATCTTATATTAGTCTGCAACACAGTTTGTATGTTGTGTGTGTGTGTGTGTGTGTGTGTGTGTGTGTGTGTGTGTGTGTGTGTGTGTGTGTGTGTGTGTGTGTGTGTGTGTGTGTGTGTGTACCCTGCTCTCCAGGCGGTCACTGTTTAGTCTCAGCTCGTTCCTCTCCTTGTCCACCTTCTCCAGCCTCCCTTTCAGCTGCTGGATCTCCTCCTGGGAACAGATAGACAGAACGAGAGAGGGAGGGGGGAGAGAGAAAATGTATTACAGTATTAGAGGGAGCTAAATCTGTATAGTCTCTATAAAGCAGGGGAAGGGAATCAAATGCTGGGGTGTAATCATTACTACCAAACAGTCAGAAAAAACGTTCTGTTTTGCAACAAAAACTAGCATTTCTATTGGACAGATTCAGGTAGGTCCATTCCTGTTTGATGAACCTGTCCAATAGAAAATATACTTTTTGTTGCAAAACTGAATATTTTGGAACTGTTGGGAGTAATGATTACACCTCTGATCAACAGTAGATGGAGGGTGTGTATGGTTTGTGTACTCACGTCTTTGCCGCGTATCTGCTCCTCTGTGAGCTGGACCTCTATAAGGGGGCGAACTGTGGTGAACACCTTCCACCAGGGCCAGCCCTTCACTCCCTTGTTCTTCTTGATGTTCTTCTGGATACAGCGGATAGCCAGGTCCTGGATCTGAAACACATGCAGAGGAGCAGAGGGACTTACAACACTGTGTGTGTGGGTGTTTGTGTCTGGTGTTATGTCTGCCAACATGTATGATTCTTGAAGTTTTTTTAAAATGGATATATATATATATATATATATATATATACTGCTCAAAAAAATAAAGGGAACACTTAAACAACACAATGTAACTCCAAGTCAATCACACTTCTGTGAAATCAAACTGTCCATTTAGGAAGCAACACTGATTGACAATAAATGTCACATGCTGTTGTGCAAATGGAATAGACAACAGGTGGAAATTAAAGGCAATAAGCAAGACACCCCCAATAAAGGAGTGGTTCTGCAGGTGGAGAACACAGACCACTTCTCAGTTCCTATGCTTCCTGGCTGATGTTTTGGTCACTTTTGAATGCTGGCGGTGCTTTCACTCTAGTAGTAGCATGAGACGGAGTCTACAACCCACACAAGTGGCTCAGGTAGTGCAGCTCATCCAGGATGGCACATCAATGCGAGCTGTGGCAAGAAGGTTTGCTGTGTCTGTCAGCGTAGTGTCCAGAGCATGGAGGCGCTACCAGGAGACAGGCCAGTACATCAGGAGACATGGAGGAGGCCATAGGAGGGCAACAACCCAGCAGCAGGACCGCTACCTCCGTCTTTGTGCAAGGAGGAGCAGGAGGAGCACTGCCAGAGCCCTGCAAAATGACCTCCAGCAGGCCACAAATGTGCATGTGTCTGCTCAAATGGTCAGAAACAGACTCCATGAGGGTGGTATGAGGGCCCGACGTCCACAGGTGGGGGTTGTGCTTACAGCCCAACACCGTGCAGGACGTTTGGCATTTGCCAGAGAACACCAAGATTGGCAAATTCGCCACTGGCGCCCTGTGCTCTTCACAGATGAAAGCAGGTTCACACTGAGCACGTGACAGACGTGACAGAGTCTGGAGACGCCGTGGAGAACGTTCTGCTGCCTGCAACATCCTCCAGCATGACCGGTTTGGCGGTGGGTCAGTCATGGTGTGGGGTGGCATTTCTTTGGGGGGCCGCACAGCCCTCCATGTGCTCGCCAGAGGTAGCCTGACTGCCATTAGGTACCGAGATGAGATCCTCAGACCCCTTGTGAGACCCCTTGTGAGACCATATGCTGGTGCGGTTGGCCCTGGGTTCCTCCTAATGCAAGACAATGCTAGACCTCATGTGGCTGGAGTGTGTCAGCAGTTCCTGCAAGAGGAAGGCATTGATGCTATGGACTGGCCCGCCCGTTCCCCAGACCTGAATCCAATTGAGCACATCTGGGACATCATGTCTCGCTCCATCCACCAACGCCACGTTGCACCACAGACTGTCCAGGAGTTGGCGGATGCTTTAGTCCAGGTCTGGGAGGAGATCCCTCAGGAGACCATCCGCCACCTCATCAGGAGCATGCCCAGGCATTATAGGGAGGTCATACAGGCACGTGGAAGCCACACACACTACTGAGCCTCATTTTGACGTGTTTTAAGGACATTACATCAAAGTTGGATCAGCCTGTAGTGTGGTTTTCCACTTTAATTTTGACTGTGACTCCAAATCCAGACCTCCATGGGTTGATAAATTGGATTTCCATTGATTATTTTTGTGTGATTTTGTTGTCAGCACATTCAACTATGTAAAGAAAAAAGTATTTAATACGATTATTTATTTCATTCAGATCTAGGATGTGTTGTTTAAGTGTTCCCTTTATTTTTTTGAGCAGTGTATATATATATATATATATATATATTTCCATTTAAAAAAAACTTGGAAATGGAAATATATATATATACACACACACACACACATCACAAATACAGTGCATTCGGAAAGTATTCAGACCCCTTGAATTTTTCTGCATTTTGTTACATTACAGCCTTATTCTAAAATTAATGAAATCGTTTTTTTCCCCTCCTCATTCTACAAACAATACCCCATGACAAAGCAAAAATAGGTTTTTAGAATTTTGTGCAAATTTATTACAAATAAAAAATGGAAATATCACATTTACATAAGCTTTCAGAGTTACTTCCATTCTTCTATGCAAACCCTCTCAAGCTCTGTCAGGTTGGATGGGGAGCGTCGCTGCACAGGTATTTTCAGGTCTCTCCAGCAATGTTAGGTCGGGTTCAAGTCTGGGCTCTGGCTGGGCCACTCAAGGACCTGTCCCGAAGCCACTCCGGCATTGTCTTGGCTGTGTCCTAAGGGGCTTTGTCCTGTTGGAAGGTGAACCTTCGCCCCAGTCTGAAGTCCTGAGCGCTCTGGAGTAGGTTTTCATCAAGGATCTCTTTGTACTTTATTATATAGAAAGGTGAGTGCCTTTCCAAATCATGTCCAATCAATTGAATTTACCATAGGTGGACTACAATCAAGTTGTAGAAACATCTCAAGGATGATCAATGGAAACAGGATGCACCTGAGCTCAATTTCGAGTCTCATAGAAAAGGGTCTGAATACTTATGTAAATATAAATATGTCTTTTATGTTTTTTCTTTTTAATGCATTTGCAAAAATTTCTACAAACTTGTTTTTTGGTTTTGTCTTTAACTTGTTTGGGATAGGGGGCAGTATTTTCACGGCCGGATAAAAAAACGTACCCGACTTAACCTGGTTACTACTCCTGCCCAGAAACTAGAATATGCATATTATTAGTAGATTTGGATAGGAAACACTCTAAAGTTTCTAAAACTGTTTGAATGGTGTCTGTGAGTATAACAGAACTCATATGGCAGGCCAAAAACCTGAGAAGATTCCATACAGGAAGTGCCCTGTCTGACAATTTGTTCTCCTTCTAGGGCATCTCTATCAAAAATACAGCATCTCTGCTGTAACGTGACATTTTCTAAGGCTTCCATTGGCTCTCAGAAGGCGCCAGAAAGTGGAATGGGGTGTCTGCAGTCTCTGGGCGAAAAACAGCAGGAGAATTTGTGAGTGGTCAGCCTGGGAACAGTGACACTGGAGATGCGCGTCCACGAGACTACTCCATTTTTTTCTTTCAGCCTTTGAATGAATACAACGTAGCCCGGTTGGAATATTATCGCTATTTTACGAGAAAAATAGCATAAAAATTGATTTTAAACAGCGTTTGACATGCTTCTAAGAACGGTAATGGAATATTTAGATTTTTTTTGTCACGAAATGCGCTCGCGTGTCACCCTTCGGATAGTGACCCGAACGCACGAACAAAACTGAGCTATTTGAATATAACTATGGATTATTTGGAACCAAAACAACATTTGTTGTTGAAGTAGAAGTCCTGGGAGTGCATTCTGACGAAGAACAGCAAAGGTAATCCAATTTTTTAATAGTAATTCTGAGTTTAGTGAGCACCAAACTTGGTGGGTGTCAAATTAGATAGCCTGTGATGGCCGAGCTATCTACTCAGAATATTGCAAAATGTGCTTTCGCCGAAAAGCTATTTTAAAATCTGACACTGCGATTGCATAAAGGAGTTCTGTATCTATAATTCTTAAAATAATTGTTATGTTTTTTTGTGAATGTTTATCATGAGTAATTTAGTAAATTCACGGGAAGTTTGCGGTGGGTATGTTAGCTCTGAACATCACATGCTAATGTAAAAAGCTGGTTTTTGATATAAATCTGAACTTGATTGAACAAAACATGCATGTATTGTATAACATAATGACCTAGGAGTGTCATCTGATGAAGATCATCAAAGGTTAGTGCTGTATTTAGCTGTGGTTTTGGTTTTTGTGACATATATGCTTGCTTTGAAAATGGCTGTGTGATTATTTTTGGCAGGGTACTCTCCTGACATAATCTAATGTTTTGCTTTCGCTGTAAAGCCTTTTTGAAATCGGACAATGTGGTTAGATTAACGAGAGTCTTGTCTTTAAAATGCTGTAAAATAGTAATATGTTTGAGAAATTTAAGTTATAGCATTTTTGAGGTATTTGTATTTCGCGCCATGCTCTACCATTGGATATTGGTGAGGCGTTCCGCTAGCGGAACGTCTGTCCCTAAGGGGTATTGTGTGTAGGTTGATGAGGAAAATGTTGATTGAATCAATTTTAGAATAAGGCAGTAACTTAACAAAAAGTGGAAAGGGGGAAGGGGTCTGAATACTTTCCGAATGCACTGTTTGTATGAAATATGTAACTTTTGATAAATAAAGAAAAGAAGAAATGGCATTGCTTAGTGTCATTGTCTACTAGCACAATAACAGACACTTGCATCAAGTGTGACGATTTGGGCGAGCTAGAATCAAGACAATCCAAAGTTCTTCTGGCTTCTCACGGCTTTAAGAGCTGAGACAGACCTCTTCAGAGAAATGTAATCAAACATCGATACCACTTTGGCACCTTGTTAAAAAGGCATTAGGAGGAGCTACATGCTCCCGCAACATGGGCATCTCCAATAAACCACCCATTATCTCACAACCCAATTAGAACAGCACAATGACGGTGAACACGGTGAATGACGGTGATTCTTATTCGTCACGCCGTGAGAGCACATACATGTTGCTTGGCCATCATGGTCACTGACTGAACAGGCATGCAGGTTATGTCCTCTAAAGCTTGTTTGTCATGCATAGACCTAAACAAGTCTAACAAATCTTGTGTTGACTCAATAAGGGGGGGGGGTGTAAGTGTTGATCTTTCTGTTCCTCAGCCATACAGAGAGCTCATATACAACACCAGAGGGATTTAGACTAAGGTCTTGCAGCCTTTAGAAAGAAGATATGTCTGTGTCAAACAGGTATTGACGGTCTTAGAGAAACACAGGAGCAGAATGTATTCATTTCTCTTTCTTTGTCTCGGTCTTCCTTTTTACTCTGCCTTCTGCCTCTCCTTTACAGAGTTCCCTTTGAGTGTCTGTGAAGCTACATGGCCTTTGCTGAGCACACAAGGCCATAGATGTAACGCATGCATGCACTGACACACACCTGTTCCCAGTCGGGGAAGAAGCTTTGTCTTAAAGCAACGATTTAATTAGACACACTATGGGCTGACTGGCTGAAAGGAGGAATCCCCCATGCTCCTCCATCTTCACCATGCTGTCACTCGTTCTATCCACATGAATGTCAAAGAGAGAGGAGGCTGTGGGCTTCAAACGCTGTGCCGCATCCCTTCTATTCGTCTATTCCCCCATGGTGAAGCACCGTTTCAGAGAAGGAACACTCTCTCTCTTTTGTCCCTCAAAGCGCTTTGAAAACAAATCCCTGTGAGGGTTTGGCTCAGGCTGAGAGGACTTCAAGGTGCGGGGAGCCCCCCGGAGCAATCAAATAGACAGAGAGAAACAAACTAATAGATTTTTGGGCAGTGGGGACGTCAGTGTTCAGATGAGGAAATCATCATCTTGTGTTTCCAGAGAAATATGGGCCAAAGGTTCAAATGTAACACCCTGCACTGCCTTGGAATCAAGTGTGAGTCTGCTTGCTTAGCTGTACATACAGAATATTTTCCTGTAAATATCAAACCAGCTTACCTTGATATGACACAAGCCTCACAAATATTTACCACTACCACTCTCCTCAACATGCATTTTCCTCTAAAACATGCCTTGGCTTCTTAGCTAGAATTGTGCAAACTAAATAAAACAACGTCAACTTCCTGTTAATCAGATCAAATGAAAACACATTGAACTAAACCTTACTGTAACTACCTTTCAGAACTGCTGGAGGCTAGTGTCCTGTATTGTACCTTTCAGAACTGCTGGAGGGTAGTGTCCTGTACTGTACCTTTCAGAACTGCTGGAGGGTAGGGTTCTGTACCTTTCAGAACTGCTGGAGGGTAGCATACTATACTGTACCTTTCAGAACTGCTGGAGGGTAGGGTCCTGTACTGTACCTTTCAGAACTGCTGGAGGCTAGTGTCCTGTACTGTACCTTTCAGAACTGCTGGAGGGTAGGGTCCTGTACTGTACCTTTCAGAACTGCTGGAGGCTAGTGTCCTGTACTGTACCTTTCAGAACTGCTGGAGGGTAGGGTTCTGTACTGTACCTTTCAGAACTGCTGGAGGGTAGTGTCCTGTACTGTACCTTTCAGAACTGCTGGAGGCTAGTGTCCTGTACTGTACCTTTCAGAACTGCTGGAGGGTAGGGTCCTGTACTGTACCTTTCAGAACTGCTGGAGGCTAGTGTCCTGTACTGTACCTTTCAGAACTGCTGGAGGGTAGTGTCCTGTACTGTACCTTTCAGAACTGCTGGAGGGTAGTGTCCTGTACTGTACCTTTCAGAACTGCTGGAGGGTAGTGTCCTGTACTGTACCTTTCAGAACTGCTGGAGGGTAGGGTTCTGTACCTTTCAGAACTGCTGGAGGGTAGGGTCCTGTACTGTACCTTTCAGAACTGCTGGAGGGTAGTGTCCTGTACTGTACCTTTCTGAACTGCTGGAGGCTAGTGTCCTGTACTGTACCTTTCAGAACTGCTGGAGGGTAGCATACTGTACTGTACCTTGCAGAACTGCTGGAGGGTAGTGTCCTGTACTGTACCTTTCAGAACTGCTGGAGGGTAGCATACTGTACTGTACCTTTCAGAACTGCTGGAGGGTAGCATACTGTACTGTACACCGAAACACATTGTAATGTAGAACGTTGGCTCACAAAAGCCTTTGTAGTGGTGATATTGTTCCCTGTCTGCCCCTGGGCCTCTCAGTAGAGGTCTTCACGGATCCACCTGTACCCGAATACCCGAGACACAATCCGGGATGCGAGCAGGTCCGGATCCAAAATTATAAATAACGTAACGGGTGGGTCGGATCTGATATGATTGTCATGGGTTTCGGGTATGTGTAATTTTAACTGACTTGTCCGGAGCGGCCTGTACAGATCCAAAGGTGACTGCTGCAGTAGAGAGAGAGACATTTTTCATTTGCTGCTCTTGCTTTTCACGAGAGGAGTGTGGCGCGTGCAGCTTGTTGTTGGCCAATCATAAGTCATCAAAGCGGCAATAGGCTACAATCATAGAGCCTCCGTGTGTGGTAAAAGTTAGGAGATATCTAATCAGTGGAAGATGTTTGATGATAAATAACCTAGCTATGGCAGCTATTAGTCTACTGTAGTGCGAGTCTTCTTGGTTGGTTGCTGTCTCCCTCCCTCCCTCCCTCCCTCCCTTCCTCCCTCCCTCCCTCCCTCCCTCCCTCCTCACAGTACAGCCCCTCCCCCGCCTGTTAGAGCGGCTCCTCTTTCTCTCCCTCCTCTCGTGCTTTATCAGCTCTGGTTAATCAAGTAGCTTTAAAAAGTGCTTTTCTGCTGCTTCCCTCACTTGGATAGGGTCTGGATCCAACCAGGTCTATACGGAATGATTCTAGTTGTCCTCTTCGGAATGGGTCTCTACATTTAAAAAATATATTTATGCATATCGGGTCTGGGTGGGAAAGCCCCAAGTCCATTTCAGAATAGGTCCAACTTTTTGGACCCTTGAAGAACTCTACCTCCCAGCATTACACAACCATCTCCAGTCCAGTCTGACCCTCAGCCAGTCACACTGTGAGGAATGACAATCACTCTTCATGGAGTCGTTTACAACTAAACACTTCGCAAACAAAGGAAACTATCAATATCCTGTTCCTAAATCAAAACAAACAATCAGGATAAACAACTTGTGTTACTTATAGAGAGAGGCAGCACTCAAATGAAGCAGGCAGAGCAGTAAAGAGAAGCCCACTGTCCTTGAAAAGCAACTTAAAGACAGCAACCTTGAGCCCAGCTCAGCACCAAAGAACTACCAGAGATGGGCATGGCAGGGACTGGGAAGACAGCGGTCGAAGCCCAATCTGTCCAAACACACATGGACACACCAAGACGCACATGTAGGCTTCTGCTACACAATTAATTCACACTAACCACTCTCTCACACCCTCACGTACACAGACAAGCACCCACACACAGAAACATACACACAACACAAGACAGTACAGGACAACACACAGAGCTGAATAGATCCCCACCGGTGGTTCCAGTCATTCAGTGGAGGGTGTTATATCCCTGGTCGTCATGCTCACTCTGGTGTGGTGGGGCATATAGGGTGTGTGTGGGCTGTTTTCATCCGCCAAACACACACACACATACATACAGCTCTGTCCCTGCCGTGTCTCTCTCCAATCCCTCATGACTGGACCAAGGATTATGACAGGCGTCTATAATAATAATCTCACCCTGTAGAAAGACCAGCCTTCTAGTTTCCCCCACCACTCGTGTATAAATAAAGTTATTACTATTCAAATAGGTAAGGAGACAGCCTGTACTATAGGTGTGTCAGTCCTTTCCTTTTTGACCCTCATCACCCCTACATAGATCAGAGGTCAGGTTATAGTGAGAGACAGAGAGGAATGCTAAAATGGAGGGAGAGACTGAGAGGGCAGGGAATAAGGCGAGGTGTGTGTGTGTTCTGGTGCGGTAATCGATAAGGCTGTGATTGAGGGGACGTGGGGGGGTGTGTGTGTGTCCCAGAGGAGCAGATGGAAGGCTATCTGCTGGGCCGGGGGCCAGCGGAGACAGGATGGATTTATGACACTGTGCTCTGATGAACTTCTGATTTAGTGAGCCGCTAAACCGCCCCACAGATGTGGGTGGCAGAGCTAGCAATGGAGCGAGAGCATGCCGTTAATACGAGGCAGAGAGAGAGCGAGAGAAGAGGGTAGAGAGAGAGGGAGACTATCATTCTAATACTTCCTTGGGAATATTCTCTTCCTCTCTGAAAGAAGCACACGTGTCTTCTCTTTGGTTTTCATGGCAACACATTGACTAACTTCCCTATAACGGAAGATAAATTAGAACGTGTCGTAGGGGACAAATGACCATATGATCGAATGGGAAGCTTCAGTTCCCAAGACATTGTCTGAGGCGGCGAACAAAGAGAGCAGCAAAGCAACCCTGACACAAGCACTTTCTGTACTGGCAAGGGACAGCTCTTCAAGGACAATGAT
This sequence comes from Salmo salar, assembly GCF_965601325.2. Lineage (NCBI taxonomy): Eukaryota > Metazoa > Chordata > Actinopteri > Salmoniformes > Salmonidae > Salmo > Salmo salar. The sequence continues at coordinate 142,467,008 of NC_138299.1, forward strand.
AGGCATCGGCTTTGAAAGTGTAGGCATTAGGAACCAACAGTGACGTGGTCGAGGGGCACGAAACGGTCAGTTTTGCTGATCTAAGGTCAGTTTAGCTCATTTCGCCATCTAATCTGACCTGGGCTTTGGGCTGGTAAGAACTGGGTTGAGAGCGCTCCCTCACCTTCCTCTTCTTGAAAGCCTGTCTGGCCAGGTATCCTCTGCAGGCAGCCTGGAACATGGTGATGTTGCGTCTGGTCTGGACATCTCTCTGCTCCTCCAGTTTGGCCAGGGTCCCCGCTCTGAAGAACACCTGGTGAGAGACAGGGACAGTTAGATACTGATTAATCATGACACGAAAGTGAATTGTATTGAAGTCAGACAGGGAGCATGTGTCTGTGCAAGGTTGCACAATACTATGGAATAGAAGTAACGTAAACATGAAACTGAATATTTGAAACATTTTCATTTGTGGGCATTGACGCATACAAACAAATAATTACATTAATTTGTTTTTCCATGGTTCAGGGAGTTGGAATCCCCCTAAAGATCTTCAACCATACATCTGGGATTCAGGGATTGCAAATCAACTACATCAAGTCCTGCGTTTACTTTGCATTTCAATGGCGTTTACATTGGGGGCTTTTAATTTAGTTGGATTACCTCAAATGCTTTAGAGTCATTTCCATTCTCTGATCTGCTCTGGGAGATTGGGTGGGGAGCTGCTGGTGGACTTCTCTACAGTTTCTCAGGCCAGAGCTGAGAGCTCATCAAACTCTTTGAATGTTGTTGAATTGCATTAGCATGCTAATAGTGTTACTGGAAGAGCTATGCTTAACTTCACAAAATCCTCATTAAAACTCCCTTGTGTTAGCAACACATGTGGCTGCCACGGCTACAGTAAGGAAAATAACAAAGACAGGAAGTTTCTGGGGAAACTAAAACGACAGGTAAAGTTGTGGAGAAACTTCTCTTGGATTTAGCCGTCATCTCCAGTTAGTCAGAGGCACTGTGTTTTCTTCAACTCTAAAACAATTGAGATGGTTAGTCTACAGAGTGATTTGTTCAGATTTCACCAAGCGGCTCCTCAAGACGAGAGCTGTGGTGGTGTTATGCATCATGATGCATCAGGACTGATCTAACACAGTACTCCAGGGCCCTTAACAACCTATTATCTTCTATCAGAGGCACAGGATGAGAGGAAACACTTTACCCAGCACAGACAATCAAATTTCAGAGCCCAGCTCTCAGGGAAGTGTGTGTATAGTCAAGCCAATAGCACATGCAGAGAGTGGGCTGGGCGTGGTGAAACCACACAGCACCAACACACCCACACTTCTCTGCTGTAGGGCAACGACTCCGACTGGAGAGGTTGTCTTTACCTCCAGAGAACATCGGATTGAGTTTGCTTCCTCTATTGTCAGTAGTAGAGGATTTATCACACACTGTATGGGCATTCTGTTAAATGGATCCAAAAAGACATGTTAACAAATCAACAGCTTGCATTGTATGCTTGCATTAATAATGCACACTTCTAACTGTTTCCCGGGTGCCGATGACGTGGATGTTGATGAAGGCAGCCCCCTCCCCCTCTCCGATTCAGAGGGGTTGGGTTAAATGTGGAAGACACATTTAACCCCGTCTTTTGAGCTTCTAGTCATGAAATCTATGCAGCCTACTCAATCACTTTTTATAGCTACTGTTTACAGGCCTCCTGGGCCATATGCAGTGTTCCTCACTTAGTTCCCATCGGAACTTGTAGTCATAGCAGATAATATTCTAATTTTTGGAGACTTTAACATTCACATGGAAAAGTCCACAGACCCACTCCAAAAGGCTTTCGGAGCCATCATCGACTCAGTGGGTTTTGTCCAACATGTCTCTGGACCTACTCACTGCCACAGTCATACTCTGGACCTAGTTTTGTCCCATGGAATAAATGTTGTGGATCTTAATGTTTTTCCTCATAATCCTGGATTATCGGACCACCATTTTATTGCGTTTGCAATTGCAACAAATAATCTGCTCAGACCCCAACCAAGGAGCATTAAAAGTCGTGCTATAAATTCTCAGACAACCCAAAGATTCCTTGATGCCCTTCCAGACTCCCTCTGCCTACCCAAGGACGTCAGAGGACAAAAAGCAGTTAACCTGTTGGGTCTAGGGGGCAGCATTTGCACGTCTGGATAAAAAAAATGTACCCGATTTAATCTGGTTACTAATCCTACCCAGTAACTAGAATATGCATATACTTATTATATATGGATAGAAAACACTCTAAAGTTTCCAAAACTGTTTGAATGGTGTCTGTGAGTATAACAGAACTCATTTGGCAGGCAAAACCCTGAGACATTTTCTGACAGGAAGTGGATACCTGATGTGTTGTATTGACTTTAAACCTATCCCATTGAAAAACACAGGGGTTTAGGAATATTTTGGCACTTCCTATTGCTTCCACTAGATGTCACCAGCCTTTACAAAGTGTTTTGAGTCTTCTGGAGGGAGATCTGACCGAACAAGAGCCATGGAACGGTGATGTCCCATTAGACACCTGGCGCGCTACTTCATGTTGGGTACCCTCGTTCCAATACGTTATAAAAGACTATGCATTCGTCCACCTTGAATATTATTCATGTTCTGGTTAAAAAAGGCCCTAATGATTTATGCTATACAACGTTTGACATGTTTGAACGAACGGAAATATATTTTTTCCCCTCGTTCATGACGAGAAGTCCGGCTGGCTTACATCATGTGCTAACGAGACGGAGATTTTTGGACATAAATGATGAGCTTTTTTGAACAAAACTACATTCGTTATGGACCTGTGATACCTGGAAGTGACATCTGATGAAGAGAATCAAAGGTAATGGATTATTTACATAGTATTTTCGATTTTAGATCTCCCCAACATGACGTCTAGTCTGTATCGCAACGCGTATTTTTCTGGGCACAGTGCTCAGATTATTGCAAAGTGTGATTTCCCAGTAAGGTTATTTTTAAATCTGGCAAGTTGATTGCGTTCAAAAGATGTAAATCTATAATTCTTTAAATGACAATATAATATTTTACCAATGTTTTCTAATTTTAATTATTTAATTTGTGACGCTGACTTGACTGCCGGTTATTGGAGGGAAACGATTTCCTCAACATCAATGCCATAGTAAAACGCTGTTTTTGGATATAAATATCAACTTGATAGAACTAAAAATGCATGCATTGTCTAACATAATGTCCTAGGAGTGTCATCTGATGGAGATTGTAAAAGGTTAGTGCATCATTTTAGCTGGTTTTATGGTTTTGGTGACCCTGTCTTTGACTTGACAAAACATTACACACAACTCTTGTAAATGTACTGTCCTAACATACTCTAAATTTATGCTTTCGCCGTAAAACCTTTTTGAAATCGTAAAACGTGGTTAGATTAAGGAGATGTTTATCTTTCAAATGGTGTAACATAGTTGTATTTTTGAAAAATTTGAATTTTGACATTTATTTGGATTCAAATTTGCCGCTCTTGAAATGCACCTGCTGTTGATGGAGTGCACCACGGGTGGCACGCTAGCGTCCCACCTAGCCCCAAGAGGTTAACCACCTAACCGAGGAACTCAATTTAACCTTGCGCAATACCCTAGATGCAGTTGCACCCCTAAAAACTAAAAACATCTGTCATAAGAAACTAGCTCCCTGGTATACAGAAAATACACGAGCTCTGAAGCAAGCTTCCAGAAAATTGGAACGGAAATGGCGCCACACCAAACTGGAAGTCTTCCGACTAGCTTGGAAAGACAGTACCGTGCAGTATCGAAGAGCCCTCACTGCTGCTCGATCATCCTATTTTTCCAACTTAATTGAGGAAAATAAGAACAATCCAAAATGTATTTTTCATACTGTCGCAAAGCTAACTAAAAAGCAGCATTCGCAAATGGAGGATGGCTTTCACTTCAGCAGTAATAAATGTATGAACTTCTTTGAGGAAAAGATCATGATCATTAGAAAGCAAATTACGGACTCCTCTTTAAATCTGCATATTCCTCCAAAGCTCCATTGTCCTGAGTCTACACAACTCTGCCAGGACCTAGGATCAAGGGAGATACTAAAGTGTTTTAGTACTATATCTCTTGACACAATGATGAAAATAATCATGGCCTCTAAACCCTCAAGCTGCATACTGGACCCTATTCCAACTAAACTACTGAAAGAGCTGCTTCCTGTGCTTGGCCCTCCTGTGTTGAACATAATAAACGGCTCTCTATCCACCGGATGTGTACCAAGCTCACTAAAAGTGGCAGTAATAAAGCCTCTCTTGAAAAAGCTGAATCTTGACCCAGAAATTATAAAAAACTATCAGCCTATATCGAATCTTCCATTCCTCTCAAAAATTTTAGAAAAAGCTCTTGCGCAGCAACTCACTGCCTTCCTGAAGACAAACAATGTATACGAAATGCTTCAGTCTGGTTTTAGACCCCATCATAGCACTGAGACTGCACTTGTGAAGGTGGTAAATTACCTTTTAATGACGTCAGACCGAGGCTCTGCATCTGTACTCGTGCTCCTAGATCTTAGTGCTGCTTTTGATACCATCGATCACCACATTCTTTTGGAGAGATTGGAAACCCAAATTGGTCTACATGGACAAGTTCTGGCCTGGTTTAGATCTTATCTGTCGGAAAGATATCAGTTTGTCTCTGTGAATGGTTTGTCCTCTGACAAATCAATTGTAAATTTCAGTGTTCCTCAAGGTTCTGTTTTAGGACCACTATTGTTTTCACTATATATTTTACCTCTTGGGGATGTCATTCGAAAACATAATGTTAAATTTCACTACTATGCGGACGACACACAGCTGTACATTTCAATGAAACATGGTGAAGCCCCAAAATTGCCCTCGCTAGAAGCCTGTGTTTCAGACATAAAGAAGTGGATGGCTGCAAACTTTCTACTTTTAAACTCGGACAAAACAGAGATGCTTGTTCTAGGTCCCAAGAAACAAAGAGATCTTCTGTTGAATCTGACAATTAATCTGGATGGTTGTACAGTCGTCTCAAAAAAAACTGTGAAGGACCTCGGCGTTACTCTGGACCCTGATCTCTCTTTTGAAGAACATATCAAGACTGTTTCAAGGACAGCTTTTTTCCATCTACGTAACATTGCAAAAATCAGAAACTTTCTGTCCAAAAATGATGCAGAAAAATTAATCCATGCTTTTGTTACTTCTAGGCTGGACTACTGCAATGCTCTACTTTCCGGCTACCCGGATAAAGCACTAAACAAACTTCAGTTAGTGCTAAATACGGCTGCTAGAATCCTGACTAGAACCAAAAAATTTGATCATATTACTCCAGTGCTAGCCTCCCTACACTGGCTTCCTGTTAACCTGTTAGGGCTAGGGGGCAGTATTGACACGGCTGGATAAAAAACGTACCCGATTTAATCTGGTTACTACTCCTGCCCAGTAACTAGAATATGCATATAATTATTGGCTTTGGATAGAAAACACTCCAAAGTTTCTAAAACTGTTTGAATGGTGTCTGTGAGTATAACAGAACTCAAATGGCAGGTCAAAACCTGAGAAGATTCTGTACAGGAAGTACCCTGTCTGACCATTTCTTGGCCTTCTTTGCCATCTCTTTCCATTACAAAGGATCTCTGCTGTTACGTGACACTTCCTACGGCTCACATGGGCTCTCAGAAGGCGGCAAAAAGCTGAATCGTGGCTTTGCAGGCTCTGGCTGAAAAACATTAGCGCGTTTGGATAGTGGCCAGTGACAGTACTATGAGACTCAGGCTCGTGCACGGGTCGACTCCATGTTTTATCTTTGAACGAAAACCACCACTCCCGGTCGGAATATTATCGCTTTTTTACAAGAAAAATGGCATAAAAATTGATTTTAAACAGCGGTTGACATGCTTCGAAGTACGGTAATGGAATATTTAGAATTTTTTTGTCGCGAAATGCGTCGTGCGCGTGACCCTTATTTACACTTCGGATAGTGTCCTGAACGCACGAACAAAACGCCGCTATTTGGATATAACTATGGATTATTTGGGACCAAACCAACATTTGTTATTGAAGTAGAAGTCCTGGGAGTGCGTTCTGACGAAGAACACCAAAGGTAATCAAACTTTTCTAATAGTAAATCGGAGTTTGGTGAAGGCTAAACTTGCTGGGTGTCTAAATAGCTAGCCCTGTGATGCCGGGCTATGTACTCAGAATATTGCAAAATGTGCTTTTTTTTTTTTTGAAATCGGACACCTCGATTGCACAAAGGAGTTCTGTATCTATAATTCTTAAAATAATTGTTATGTTTTTTTGTGAACGTTTATCGTGAGTAATTTAGTAAATTCACCGGAAGTGTTCGGTGGGAATGCTAGTTCTGAACGTCACATGCTAATGTAAAAAGCTGGTTTTTGATATAAATATGAACTTGATTGAACAAAACATGCATGTATTGTATAACATAATGTCCTAGGGTTGTCATCTGATGAAGATCATCAAAGGTTAGTGCTGCATTTAGCTGTGGTTTTGTTTTTTGTGACATTATATGCTAGCTTGAAAAATGGGTGTCTGATTATTTCTGGCTGGGTACTCTGCTGACATAATCTAATGTTTTGCTTTCGCTGTAAAGCCTTTTTGAAATCGTACAATGTGGTTAGATAAAGGAGAGTCTTGTCTTTAAAATGCTGTAAAATAGTCATATGTTTGAAAAATGGAAGTTTTTGTATTTTTTAGGAATTTGTAATTCGCGCCACGCCTATCATTGGATATTGGAGCAGGTGTTCCGCTAGCGGAACGTCTAGATGTAAGAGGTTAAATATGCTCTCTCTAATTCTCTCTTTCTCTCTTTCTTCCTTTCTTTCTCTCGGAGGACCTGAGCCCTAGGACCATGCCTCAGGACTACCTGGCATGATGACTCCTTGCTGTCCCCAGTCCACCTGGCCGTGCTGCTGCTCCAGTTTCAACTATTCTGCCTGCGGCTATGGAACCCTGACCTGTTCACCGGACGGGCTTGTTGCACCCTCGACAACTACTATGATTATTATTATTTGACCATGCTGGTCATTTATGAACATTTTAACATCTTGACCATGTTCTGTTATAATATCCACCCGGCACAGCCAGAAGAGGACTGGCCACCCCTCATAGCCTGGTTCCTCTCTAGGTTTCTTCCTAGGTTTTTGGCCTTTCTAGGGAGTTTTTCCTAGGGAGTATTTCCTAGCCACCATGTTTCTTTCACATGCATTGCTTGCTGTTTGGGGTTTTAGGCTGGGTTTCTGTACAGCACTTTGAGATATCAGCTGATGTACGAAGGGCTATATAAATAAATTTGATTTGATTTCAGTTGAATGCATTCAGTTGTGCAACTGACTAGGTATCCCCTTTGTCTTTGCCTATTCCTATGCAGTAGACTGAGTAGAACACACAGACACACTATCACATCACAACGAGGAGCTGAGAGAACACTCTCCAGCCTGTGACTTTCTCGCCCACCATCACGACCCGCTAGTGATGCAACCACTGAGCAACGCCAATGGGATGTGTGATGTGTCACAGTAAAAGGCCCAGTCACACAGGCCTTCCCCCATAGCGGGATGAGTCAGCGTGGACGAAGGAACATATTGGACCTCGTGGTCTCTGAATGGAACTCTGAAGATCGACTGAGGTTGTGTGCCGTTCCAGTGGGTCAGTTGGGGCTTGGTGTTTTTCTCAGCATGATGAGAGATGGAAAGACACACACACACACACACACACACACACACACACACACACACACACACACACACACACACACACACACACACACACACACACACACACACACACACATTGCCAATGTCAAATTTCCCTAAACATACTTTCCTACTGTCTACTTCAGAACAAAACTTCCCTAAACACTTTTCCAACTGTCTACTTCAGAACAAAACTTCCCTAAACACTTTTCCTAATGTCTACTTCAGAACAATACTTCCCTAAACACTTTTCCTACCATCTACTTCAGAACAATACTTCCCTAAACACTTTTCCTACTGTCTACTTCAGAAGAAAACTTCCCTAAACACTTTTCCTACTGTCTACTTCAGAACAAAACTTCCCTAAACACTTTTCCTACTGTCTACTTCAGAACAATACTTCCCTAAACACTTTTCCTACCATCTACTTCAGAACAATACTTCCCTAAACACTTTTCCTACCATCTACTTCAGAACAAAACTTCCCTAAACACTTTTCCTACTGTCTACTTCAGAACAAAACTTCCCTAAACACTTTACCTACTGTCTACTTCAGAACAAAACTTCCCTAAACACTTTTCCTACTGTCTACTTCAGAACAATACTTCCCTAAACTATTTTCCTACTGTCTACTTCAGAACAATACTTCCCTAAACACTTTTCCTACTGTCTACTTCAGAAGAAAACTTCCCTAAACACTTTTCCTACTGTCTACTTCAGAACAAAACTTCCCTAAACACTTTTCCTACTGTCTACTTCAGAACAATACTTCCCTAAACACTTTTCCTACCATCTACTTCAGAACAATACTTCCCTAAACACTTTTCCTACCATCTACTTCAGAACAAAACTTCCCTAAACACTTTTCCTACTGTCTACTTCAGAACAAAACTTCCCTAAACACTTTACCTACTGTCTACTTCAGAACAAAACTTCCCTAAACACTTTTCCTACTGTCTACTTCAGAACAATACTTCCCTAAACTATTTTCCTACTGTCTACTTCAGAACAATACTTCCCTAAACATACTTTTCCTACTGTCTACTTCAGAACAATACTTCCCTAAAACACTTTTCCTACTGTCTACTTCAGAACAATACTTCCCTAAACATACCTTTCCTACCATCTACTTCAGAACAATACTTCCCTAAACACTTTTCCTACTGTCTACTTCAGAACAAAACTTCCCTAAACACTTTACCTACTGTCTACTTCAGAACAAAACTTCCCTAAACACTTTTCCTACTGTCTACTTCAGAACAATACTTCCCTAAACATACTTTTCCTTGTTATAAGGACGCGCACACGAACACACGCGAACACACACACACACACACACACACACACACACACACACACACACACACACACACACACACACACACACACACACACACACACACACACACACACACACACACACACACACACACACACACACACACACACACACACACACACACACACACACACACACATTGCCAATGTCAAATTTCCCTAAACATACTTTCCTACTGTCTACTTCAGAACAAAACTTCCCTAAACACTTTTCCTACTGTCTACTTCAGAACAAAACTTCCCTAAACACTTTTCCAACTGTCTACTTCAGAACAAAACTTCCCTAAACACTTTTCCTACTGTCTACTTCAGAACAATACTTCCCTAAACACTTTTCCTACCATCTACTTCAGAACAATACTTCCCTAAACACTTTTCCTACTGTCTACTTCAGAAGAAAACTTCCCTAAACACTTTTCCTACTGTCTACTTCAGAACAAAACTTCCCTAAACACTTTACCTACTGTCTACTTCAGAACAAAACTTCCCTAAACACTTTTCCTACTGTCTACTTCAGAACAATACTTCCCTAAACTATTTTCCTACTGTCTACTTCAGAACAATACTTCCCTAAACATACTTTTCCTACTGTCTACTTCAGAACAATACTTCCCTAAAACACTTTTCCTACTGTCTACTTCAGAACAATACTTCCCTAAACATACCTTTCCTACCATCTACTAACAGAACAATACTTCCCTAAACACTTTTCCTACTGTCTACTTCAGAACAAAACTTCCCTAAACACTTTACCTACTGTCTACTTCAGAACAAAACTTCCCTAAACACTTTTCCTACTGTCTACTTCAGAACAATACTTCCCTAAACATACTTTTCCTTGTCACGGTTGTTGTAAGGATTGGACCAAGGTGCAGCGGGAACGTGTATACTCATCTTCTTTATTTATTGAAAAGAAGGAAAAAAACACGTACACAAAACAATGAACGCCACTAAACAGTCCTGTCAGGTGCACAGACACAAAACAGGAGACAACTACCCACAAATCCCATTACAAAAACACCCCTATAACATAGGACCTTCAATCAGAGGCAACGAGGAACAGTTGCCTCCAATTGAAGGTCAATCCAATGAACTAAACATAGAAATAGATAGACTAGACTGAACATAGAAATACACTAACATAGATCATAGCCCAACAAACCCCGGAACACATAAAACAAACACCCCCTACCACATCCTGACCAAACTGCAATAACAAATAACCCCTTATACTGGTCAGGACGTGACATTCCTACTGTCTACTTCAGAACAATACTTCCCTAAACATACTTTTCCTACTGTCTACTTCAGAACAAAACTTCCCGCTGTCCTCTATTCCATGGACATTCTGAAAAAGCCTCCTCTGCTAATTAGCCATTCATCAGCCCGTCCTTTCCTTTGGATTTTCTATTTTGCATCTGAAAGGTTTGAATCTCACTGTGCTGATTGGTGTTTGTGGAGGGTTATCGGCACGCCACGGCAAAGCGCCACAAACAAAGAGAGCAGTCGCCTGCCAAAATCAATGGCTACAGGGAGCAACAGAAGGGACAACAACAAAGAGAAAGCCAGACATCTTTTTTTCTGAAGAAGCAGAAGAACTGTGGAGCAACCTTCCCCGGCCCAACTGAAAGTCAAGCCTGATCAGTGTGTGTGTGTGTGTGTGTGTGTGTGTGTGTGTGTGTGTGTGTGTGTGTGTGTGTGTGTGTGTGCCAACCAACATTCAAAGGCTGCCAGCCCAGGGACCCAGCAGCAGCTAGGAACCAGTGCCACAGCAACAGACCTATGATTCCAAAGAGAAGGGCATGCTGGGTAAACAGCTGTCCCTCCCAGGCAGAGACAGAACACCTGGGGCCTGATTTAGACTGTACCAAGCCTTCACACCTATTGTCATAGTGTCACATGTAGTTATAACACTTTTACAAAGCATGTATTAATGGCTTATACATAGTTTATTGTCGGTCGGTCGGTCGGTCTCTGTCTGTCTGTCTGTCTGTCTGTCTGTCTGTCTGTCTGTCTGTCTGTCTGTCTGTCTGTCTGTCTGTCTGTCTGTCTGTCTGTCTGTCTGTCTGTCTGTCTGTCTGTCTGTCTGTCTGTCTGTCTGTCTGTCTGTCTGTCTGTCTGTCTGTGTGTGTTACTTACCCTGCTCAGGCCCATGTGGTAACTGCTGTTCTCCAAGTCCAGAGACTCCAACAGCTCCTCCACAGCCTGAAACAAACCGATAAAACGGACAGACAGATCAATGAAGAGATCAACAGAAATGGACAAACAGACAGACAGTGCTCTCGTAAAGTCAGCATCCCTCTGTCTTCGCCCAAAAGGACTGCACACAGCACCATAGCAACAGGCACACTCCCCTAACATCAGCCTATCCACCAGGAGACTGCAGACCAAAACAACTCAGCTACAGCTACGGCACCAAGCTAGCTATCTGTAACCTCCAATTCAGTCTAAATATGGACTGTATCTAAAGCAGTCTCAGGAGAGGTGGAGGAGGGTCTTTAAAGTTCGACTACAAAGTGAAGTTGGAAGATAGCTGAAGCCTCAAGGGGGAGGATGGGAGTTAACTTGAACAGAATCAGCTGTTTTAAAGTAACTGTCCAGTGTTTCCAGATTTCTATGAAATATGACCTGTGATTAATTACAATATGAGTAAAATAGTTTTCCTTCCCAAAATGTTTTAATTAAATATGTTAAAAAGCAGCTTTTCTGTGTTGAAATGGTGTGGGCATACCCCAAAAACAGAATGTTGTGGGTGTATGCCAGTCATTAAAAGTATTCATACGAGTACCCCACTGATTGGTCAGCTCAACCTCCTCAGGAGGATGACATCATCCTATCTGAGGAAAGAGAAAGCTTTATATTTTTAAAGTCTCTATGAGGTGGGGTTTTTGAAGTATTTTCTCTCCAATACGAGTATAGGATTAGTCAACCACATTATTTGAGTATGAGCTAACATAATATGAACGTTTAAAAGTGGACAGTTACTTAAAGGACTGTTGGCAGAGGATCTCCGCAGGATTACTGGATCTGGTAGGTAAACAGGCTCAGTGGAGGATAAAGCCACTTCAGCCACAGTAACACAGCAACAGTAACACAGCCATACAGCCCAAACTAAGATGAAGATACAGACAGGCTTCTAGCTCTGAGAGAGAGGGGTCTGTTTGAGTTTTCTCTGGAAAACTACATTTTCTAAGATGCTGACGCAGGGGAAAACCTCTTACTCCCTCTTGCTTTCTTTCTGTCTCTCCTCACTCTCTCCCTCTCAATCTGTCTATCTCCAGAGAATGAAGTACCTTTTTGTCCATTCATTATTTCTGAGCAGGCTATTCTTCCTAAGCATGTCTCCAAGGTGTCTGGTTTCCTCTTTAACTCTTCTATAGCTCACTGTGTGTTTTAGCTGTGACAGAGAGGACCTCTTTAACAGCTCTACTTCAAAAACACAACCTCTTTACACAACAATGAAAATAACATTTCAGCCAAGAGAATGTCTATACCATTTCTTAATTTCCAGCTACAACGGTTCATATTTAATATTTCTACATCTGAAAATATATTTACTGGATTCAGAAGTTTTAAGCACACATCTGAGTAGGTAGGGTATGCTAATAGCTGTAGGTACTGAAGACAGAGAGAGAGGAGGAAGAGATGGAAGGGGAGGACAGAGAGGAGGCACGTAATTAATCAGCACACCAGCCGCATGCTGCCAGCCAACCTAATCATAATTAATTACACACAAGAGAAGATCTAGGAGGGGGGAGGGAGGGAGAGAAAAGAGGGAGGAAAGGAGGGAGGCTTTTATATTATCATTCGTGGAGGGAACGCCTCGACACTCACCCTCTTCTCGTCTGTGACCATGTAGTGGCATCCGTGCTTTTTGGTCAGGTGGGGTGCCAGCACATCAAAGCGCCGTCGAAACTCAGAGAACACCATGTGATCAGGGTATCCTTCATGGAAAAGGCAGAACAAGGTCAACATTTATCTAATCATTTTTATTTCTCATAGCGTTCCGAATTAAGGAGCAAAATGTCCCTCTCCCATGACTTAGCTTGACTTGAGTGGTGTCTAGTCTTACCTTGTCTGTAGATGCGCAAGGCGTCGATAAGCTTAGATCCACGGAGCTGAGCTCTCAGGAGGCCCACATCCAGCTGCATGAGGCCTGAGTCGCAGCTCTCTCCATGGGCCACGCGCGGCTCCATGCCAACTCCCAGCGCGTCTGCCTTGGGCAGCAGGCAGTGGACAAAGTGAACCCTTGACCTGCGCACCGTGTCCAGCAGAGCATCCTGGAGAGACGGAAGGCAGGGAGTTAAAGCATTAACACACACACGAACAAAGGCAAATACTTAATTTTGTACACATTTGCATGTATAAATAAATGTTAATATAGTTTTATTTGAATAACACAATTGTCATACAAAGTTCTTAAGAGCAACTTGGGCCTAAACCCTCTCAAAGAGGAAGCAGAGGTAGGCCTTGGGTAGGGAGAAACCACCCCACTCACCACTTGCAGTTTGATCTGGATACAGAGGCTCTTCTTCTTGACGGCGGCCATGCCGGTGGTGAAGGTCTTCCTCATGCTAGTGGCTCTACGGAGGGCCAGCTGAGATCCCCCCTCCAGCCCTGCGATGGAGCCAGACAGCACTGTGGGCCCTCCACTACGACTAGAGAACAGACTGCTGATGTTCTTCCTGAGAGAGAGAGAGAGAGAGAGAGAGAGAGAGAGAGAGAGAGAGAGAGAGAGAGAGAGAGAGAGAGAGAGAGCAAGAGAGACAAAGAGGTAAGTATATTTTCTTTGTAAAGTGCTACTATGGAGAACAATCAGTGAATTAAATGTGTACTTCTGTGAGTCCTGCAGCAGAGTGGCAGCGTTCTGGGAGGCGGGGTTCTGCTTGGCGTGGCTCAGCCAACCCTGAGCATCGTACTCCACCCAGGCTGTCCCGTGGCTGTGGCCCAACAGGAAGTGATGCGGCTTGTCGCTCTTCAGGAGCAGGGCGTGTCCCTTGTTGTCCCCCTGGTCGGGGCCGTAGTAACTGAAGAGTCTCTCCAGCAGAGTGTCCTCAGAGCCCCCTGGCTGCACAGCCTCCTCCTCCATCAGCCACAGCAGACCTCGAGCCTCATCTGTCCTCAGATGGGTGCGCACCTGGGACCATCGCAAGAACACACACAGGTTAGAGAGGTGGGGATCTATCACTTGAGTCTAACACAAACACAAGTGAAGCAGCTGTGCAGAAAGCTTAGGTCCACAGCTCAGTCCAACATGCAGGTGCAGCTTTCACAAGCACCTCAGACACACACATTAGGCCACAACAGAGACCCTCACCCATCTCCACTCCACCAGTCATCCACACCTCCTCTCATCCATCCAATCACGACACTTAACTCCATACACAGCAACACTCTCCAAAACCAATAAAGCAACCTAGTCTCCTCTTTTTGTACTCATGGTTTAAATGTCCCAACACGGCCTTTATCCCTGGCCCAGTGTTGCCATAACATTACACCTGCTTAGCTGTGACACTTGTAGAAACTTCTCATTATGCACCAGCACAGTGTTCAAACAACCTAATATGATTCAACATCTCTGTAACAAAACAAGTCATTTTGTAAAGGCAATCCTAACGTTTCGGTAAATAAGAAGCTATAAGAGAGATGAGTCTTTGCTTCCTCATTCTAGAGCTGCTATTAAAATCCACTCCTGGGCAGCGGAGCATTTAGAAACCTTGCTCTCTGACAGTCCACTTTGATACTGAATGGTGTTATTAATGAGAGAGTGTAGACTCTCTGTGGATGGAGGGAGGTGCAGGCAGGGTATCTTCACCACCACAACCTACTGAAGCTAAAGCCTTTTAAATGATTTGACAATTTCATTATTTAACTGCTAGAAGCAGTGCAGATCTGTTTCACTGAGTTGGTTTCTCTAGTAGCAGTCAACTAATTCATTGCCAAGTCAAGTAAATGTCACATCCTTTTCAGAGAGACATGAGAAATAACAACCTCTCTTATTCAGAACAATCCTATTTCCTGTAGGCTGGAGGTGGATGACCTGTGGATATTACTTGGATTCTAATATAGCATTTTGCTTGGCGCACCTCATCTAGGTCTATAGCTCTGTTGATCTTTTCATGATGTATTTTTCTCGGAGTGTGAGCTGGTTTCCAATAAGTATGCCGCTGGTTCAATAGCATTTGTTTGTCTGACTTATAGCCGTGTTTGGCCATGCATGCCCTTGTGCAATCATTCACTGACACATACACACACAAACCGCACACACACACACAAACCACACACACACGCAAGCCGCACACACAAGCAAGCCGCACACACACGCAAGCCGCACACACGCAAACCGTCACAAACACACACATGCAAACCGCACACACAAACAAACAAAGTTATTTACTTTCGTCTCAACTTTTCAATCAATTCCTGTGTTACCCCATCCTCATACACTTTTGATCTAATTCTTGGTAATGTCACTTTCGCGGGCCAATACACATCAATGCAACCCATTTCTGTTTAGAGCACGTGCCATGCAGAGTCGTCTCATAAATATACTGAATTGGATAGCTTTGCTCTGAGAAGCCAACCCTAACTGAAAAAGGCTCTTAACTAATCAAGGGCGAAAGGAATCAAACTTGACTGCAATTAATATCTTTGATGTGGGATGAATTCCCCCCCCCCCCCCAAAAGAAAAAGCCAAGTTAATTGGATGGAGGTAATAAGCCTGACATGGCTTACACACAGTCATTTGTCTAAGTCAAAAAGTTCAAGATTCAATTTGAATTAGGGGAGCCCTATCATTGGCAAAGAAAAGAGAGAGTAAGGACTGTGTTTAACCCCACTTGACGCTCACAACATGATGAAATCCAAGATAAAGTCCACTCCTGATACTGTACATGCAAAAGAGGCACAGAGAGATTCTCCTTACCAGCGCTTGGGTTGATGCTTGGTCTATAGCTGCTACAGACATTGAGGTACTGGACCCTATGTCATCTAATGCAAGCTCTATGTTTTCCTAGATGGGAACAGAGCGGTTGGTTAGATGTGATTGGAGTCAGTGATTTTCAGAGTTCCTCTTATGTAAGAGTCTATAGGCAATGACATTGCAATTAAAAAAGCTCAATCTGACGTTCTATGTTATTTTCATACTAAAACAATACAGGTATGTTAATGACGATTATGATTTTATTCTTCAGGGAAGTTTAAAAAATACCAAATCATTGGTATCCTGTTAGTAAGAATACTTCTACTATGTAATAGTGAAGGTATTTGTCAGTGCTGTACATCTCTGTATATCTCTGCACCTCCTTATATCTCTCCAGCTCCTGTACAAAGGTGCGTTCGTGGAACAGGGTCTGCAGGCGCTCCTGGGCGTAGTTGTGGCACAGCTCCTCGAAGGTGGCACCGCGCTGGCGCTTGGCCATGCGAGGGTTCTGGAAACCCGGTGTGTCCACGATGAGCAGAGAGCACAGAGAGTGCTGACTGGACTTCAGAGCTCTGACACATGATACAAA